>NC_136261.1:190919129-190921629 GCF_964187855.1 Myxine glutinosa
ATTGTGGCGGACGAAGACGTACTCCGCCGTGCGAAGCTCCGGGGCGACGTGCGTCGGTGGGTGCCCGTGGCATTGCCGTTGGCACCGGGGCGAACCTCTGGGCGGTCTCTTGCAGAGCGGAGCGCTGCTGTGCCGCGGACCATGGTGCCGTGGAGTCGGGGAGGAACTCGCCCAGCACCCGCAGCGGTTGCCCGAAGACCAACTCCGCCGCGGATGCGCGCAGGTCCTCCTTGGGCGCCGTCCGGAGGCCCAGCAGGACCCAGGGGAGCCTGTCGACCCAGCCGCCGTCGCGGAGGGTGGCCCGGAGCGCGGCCTTCAATGAGCGGTGAAATCGCTCACACAGGCCGTTAGCCTGGGGGTGGTAGGCCGTGGTTCGGTGCAGCCGGACCCCGAGCCCCTGCGCGACCGCCCCCCAGAGCTCCGAGGTGAACTGGGGGCCGCGGTCGGACGAGATGTCTGAGGGGGCGCCGAACCGGGCGACCCAGGTGGCGATGAAAGCCTGCGCGACATCGGCCGCCGTTGTCGACGCCAAGGGCACGGCCTCCGGCCACCGGGTGGTGCGGTCCACCATGGTGAGGACGTAGGTGAAACCCCGCGAGGGGGGCAGAGGTCCCACCAGGTCCACGTGGACGTGGTCAAACCGGCGTTCCGGCACCGTGAACGGGGCCAACGGGGCCTGGGTGTGCCGGTGCACCTTGGCGCGCTGGCACGCGAGGCACGTCCTGGCCCAGCCGCGGACGGCCTTCCGGAGGCCATGCCAGACGAACTTGTCGGCGATCAGCCTTTGGGAGGCCCTCGCGCCCGGGTGGGACAGGCCGTGGATGGCGTCAAACACCTGGCGCTGCCAGCCCATGGGCACGATGGGGCGAGGACGCCCGAGGGAGACGTCGCACAAGAGGGCCGCGCCCGCGCCGTCGAACGCCACCTCGGTGACGCGGAGGCCCGTGACGGCGGTCCGCAAGGCCTGGACGTCGGGGTCAGCGGCCTGGTCCGCTGCCATCCGGGCATAGTCGATGCCGATGTGGACTGCGTGGGCGACGGCCCGGGAAAGGCAATCCGCCACCGGGTTGTCCTTCCCCGCGACGTGCTGGATGTCCGTCGTGTACTCGGACACGGCCGAGAGGTGACGCTGCTGCCGGGCCGACCACGGCTTGGTGACCTTGCCCATCGCGAAGATCAGCGGCTTGTGGTCGATGAAGGCAGTGAACGCACGGCCCTCGAGCAGATGGCGGAAGTGCCTGACCGCCAAGTGAAGCACCGAGCAACTCGCGGTCGAAGGTACTGTAACGGCGTTCGGGCGAGCGAAGCTGCCGGCTAAAGAACGCCAGCGGTTGCCAAGCTCCACGCACCCATTGCTCGTGCACCGCGCCCACCGCGTAGTCCGAGGCATCGGTGGTGAGGGCGATCGGTGCATCGGGCGCCGGGTGCGCGAGCATGGTGGCGTTAGCCAAGGCGAGCTTCGCGCCCGTGAACGCCGTGTCCATCTGCTCAGTCCAGGTAACGTCGCCTTTGCCCGGCTTACCTCGGAGAGCTTCGTGCAGGGGGCGCAGGAGCTGGGCGATACGGGGCAGGAACCGATGGTAAAAGTTCACCATGCCCAGGAACTCCTGCAGCCCTCTGATCGTGCGGGGGCGCGGAAACCCCTTCACCGCCTCCACCTTGGCCGGCAGGGGGACGGCTCCGTGCCTGGTGACACGGTGCCCCAGAAAATCGATTATGGTGGCGCCGAACCGGCACTTTGCGGGGTTCACAATCAGGCCATGCTGGCCCAGGCGTTCGAAGAGCGTGCGGAGGTGGCGTAGGTGCTCTTCGCGGGACGCGCTGGCGACGAGGATATCGTCGAGGTAGACGTAGACAAAATCCAAGTCACGCAGGACGCTGTCCATCAGTCGCTGGAACGCCTGAGCCGCATTCTTCAGACCGAAGGGCATGCGCAGGAACTCGAAGAGTCCGAATGGCGTGATGACCGCCGTCTTCGGGACGTCCTCCGGCCTGACGGGGACCTGATGGTAGCCGCGTATGAGGTCCACCTTCGATAAGAAGGACATGCCCGCCAACGGGCGGAAAAGTCCTGAATGTGGGGGACGGGGGTAGCGGTCGGGAGTCGTGGCGTCATTGAGACGGCGATAGTCCCCGCACGGTCGCCATCCCCCGCCGGGCTTCGGCACGATGTGCAGCGGCGACGCCCAAGCGCTCTCTGAGCGCCGAACGATGCCGAGTCGCTCCAGGGTAGCGAACCCCGCTTTTGCCACCGCCAGCTTCGTCGGCTCGAGGCGGCGTGCCCGGGCGTAGACCGGTGGCCCGACGGTGGGATGTGATGGGCCACCCCGTGCTTGACGGCCCCCGCCGAGAAGGTGGGCCGCGTGAGGGCCGGGAAGCCGGCGAGGAGGCGGGTGAAGCGTCCGCTGCCGGAAGCGTACAGACCAACGTGGCCGGAACCAAACCGTTCGGCAAGCCGCTTGGCAAGCCGCTCGTTGAGCTGGGCAACGCACAAGCGAAC
>NC_136261.1:190926629-190928514 GCF_964187855.1 Myxine glutinosa
CGAGCCACGCGTTCAAAAGATATGACCGGTTTTGTTCGCCGGCACGTCGGCGCTCGAATCGAATCGAGTTAAAACGAACACTGCCGTTGTCGGGTCCGTCTGAGACAACCACCGGGCCTAGAACGCTGGGACCGGTCTCGTTGGATAGGCCTGGATCAGATCTCGAAACGCTGGAAGCTGCACCTCTCTGTGATAATCTTGTGGACCATGACAAGAGATCGTGCGACACGTGGTTATCATGCCGTGCAAGTACAGTATCTCTGCCGTCAACTTGTTCAGAGTGCCGGCGATAGCTCGCCTTCTCTTTGTGGAAAACACGGTGAGATCCTTAACATCCAACAACTAATGGGACGCAAACGGGGCGCCCAGTTTAGCGGTACACCCATTGATGAATCACCCTGCCTGTGATTCACCCATGACAGGTTATAGCTGGGTCGGGATTCAAACCCAGGCTGGACAGTTTAGAGTCAAGTGTGCGTACCTCCAGTCCAGGCCATCCTGCCAACTTGTATGCTGCATACAGGTGAAATATAAAGCGCGAGATATTTTTGTATATACTGTATATTTAAAAAAAAATTGGTGTGGTTTTTGGCGGGCTGGAACGGATTAATAGCATTTCAATGCATTTCAATGGGGAAATTTGATTTGAGATACGAGCAATTTGAGTTACGAGCTCGGTCACGGAACGGATTAAACTCGTAAGTCAAGGTTCCACTGTATATACAGACTTGGCATTTAATATGGAATATATTTTTTTTCTTGACTTGTGTTTACTTTCTGAACTCAGTATATCAATCTGGTGAGTTTCTTTTATGCTTCGGTGATGTCTTTGTTGAAAGAACCATGTCACTGATTGTCTTTCGCAGCAAGAAGTCAATAACAGGATTATATCACAGGTGGCGTGACAAAATGTAAGGACAGGTACATTTGACGATTGGCTTCACAATCAGGTATATAAGTGTTGTTGCGTTCTGTATTAGTGGAAAACAACTGCTGCACGTCTACAAAAGTTATTGCCGCTTCCTCTGGAGATGGTCCGTCAACTTGACAATGCTGTTTGTCATGGAGTGGTGGCCTTACGAAATTCTGGCATGAAACAGCATGCTATTGCTCGGCAGTATGGCATCACTCAAGGTCAGGTGTCAAAGATCCTGAAACGAAATGCTCAGAGGGGTGTCCCTACTCCAATACCGAGGCCAGGACGTCCACGCAGACCCACAAGGAGAGATGATCGTCAGCTGCACCGGTTAGTCTGCAATGGCCGTACCAAGTCAGCTAATCGGCTTAGGGCTGAGTGGCAGCAACTGACAAATGTGCCTGTATCCAGAAGGCTAGTCAACCAACGACTGGTTCAAGCAGGCTATCGTGCCAGGCATCCCCTGAGAAAGCCACGCCTGACCAGACAACACAGCCAGCGCTGATTGCAGTGGGCCAGAGAGCACCGTCAATGGCAGCCAGGACACTGGAATCACGTGACCTTCAGTGACGAGTCTAGATTTCTGGTCTATCATCAAGATGGCCACGTCCGAGTGCACAGACAAGTGCATGAAGCCCACAACGAAGATTATATAGTGCCAAGAGTCCAAGCTGGAGGTGGTGGGGTGACCGTTTGGGCTGTTTTTCATGCAGGGGGCAAAACTGACCTGGTTGTTCTGAATGGAAACCTGAACCAGTTCAAGTACAGGGTCATTCTGGAAGAAACATTGCTTCCATTTGCTCATGCAGCCTTTCGAGGAAACTTTGTCTTCCAAGATGACAATGCACGGCCTCATCGTGCTCGCATGATCCAACACTTTCTTGCTGACCGTGGTGGAGAGCAAATGGAGTGGCCTGCCATGTTCCCGGATATGAATCCGATAGAGAACTTGTGGGCAGAATTTACGCG
>NC_136261.1:190928714-191031199 GCF_964187855.1 Myxine glutinosa
ACCAGCTTGCACCTGTAAAAACCAAAACAGTTTCTTTCACCCATTCTGCTCCCTGGTTTACCCCTGAACTCCGCCTGATGAAAACTCGTGCTCGCCAACTTGAAAGACTCCGCAATAAAACGGGTCTCACAGTTCACTCCCAAGCCTACAAGGACCACCTACAACACTACAAAGATGCCCTCTCCCGCGCCCGCTCCGCCTACTACTCTCAAATTATCCACTCTGGCTCCGGAAACCCAAAAGCACTCTTCTCGACAATAAACAAACTCCTCCGCCCCCTGAACACCACCACCCAGTCATTCACAGTAGACAACTGCATCTCCTTGCTCTCTTTCTTCCAACGCAAAATTGACATCTACAACAGCTTGACCACCGCCGCACCCGCTCCCCCTCCAACCACCTGCCCCCCCTTGTCCTGCCATCCCCTGTCTCGGTTCTCCCCAATCTCCCCTACTGACCTCTCTGAACTCCTCATAGGAATGAAAATTGCCACCTGCACTCTTGACCCCATCCCCTCCAGCTTTGTCAAGGCCTCCCTCCCTGCTCTCTCTCCACTTATCATTGCAACAATAAACTCCTCCCTGTCTACAGGCATCGTCCCACCTTCCCTCAAAATTGCTGCTGTTACCCCCATTCTAAAAAAACCTGGTCTAAACCCTGACACCCTAAACAACTTCAGACCCATCTCCAACCTACCCTTTCTGTCAAAAGTTTTGGAACGCGCTGTAGCCACTCAACTCAAACATCACCTCTCTGCCAATAACCTGTATGAAACATTCCAATCTGGATTCCGCTCCAACCACAGTACTGAAACTGCTCTCCTCAAAATCACCAACGACCTTCTCCTCTCCTCTGACGCTGGCAACCTCAACATTCTCGTCCTCCTCGACCTCAGCGCTGCCTTTGACACCATCGATCACACCATCCTCCTCACCCGACTTGAATCCACCTTTAACGTTACCGGCACTGCCCTCTCTTGGATTAAATCATACCTCTCTGACAGACGCCAGTTCATCTCCATCAATAACTGCAAATCCCCCACTGCTCCCCTCCCCCAAGGTGTCCCCCAAGGTTCAGTTCTTGGCCCCCTCCTCTTCATCCTTTACCTGTCCCCCCTCGGTCACTTAATCCGCCGTCATGGTCTCCAATTCCACTGCTTCGCCGATGACATCCAGCTTTTCATCTCCACCAAGTCCGTCTCCACCGACACCCACTCTATCCTGACAAACTGCATCACTGAAATAAAATCCTGGCTTCAAATCAACTTCCTCAAGCTTAACTGTGATAAATCTGAAATAATCATCATTGGCCCAAAAACGCTCACAAAATCCACCCATAACTTTGCCCTCAACATCGACGGTATCCCAGTATCCACCTCCCCTCACATCCGGAATCTTGGCGTCATCTTTGACCAAACCCTTTCCTTCGACAAATACACTAAACAGATCACAAAGTCAGCCTTCTTTCACCTGAAAAACATTGCCCGTCTCCGCTCATCCCTCTCCTCCACGGCTGCAGAAACCCTCATCCACGCCTTCATCACCTCCCGTCTGGACTACTGCAATAGCCTCCTCTATGGTTCACCCTCAAAAATCACCAATAAACTCCAATACATTCAGAACTCCGCTGCCCGTCTACTCACCCATTCCCGGACCCGTGACCACATCACCCCCGTCCTTTACAAGCTTCACTGGCTCCCCATCCCCCAGAGAATCCAGTACAAAATCCTCCTCTTGACATACAAAGCCCTCCATAACCTGGCCCCATCCTACCTGGCTGACCTCCTCTCCAGACACACTCCCACCCGCAACCTCCGCTCTGCTGGTACCAACCTCCTGACCCCCTCCATCCGGACCAAATTCAGATCCTGGGGGGACAGGGCCTTCTCCATCGCTGCTCCCACCCTCTGGAACTCACTACCTCACACCATCAGAGACTCCTCCTCACTCACCACATTCAAAACATCACTAAAGACCCACCTGTTCAACACTGCATTCAACATTCAACCCACAGCATTTAACCCCTGACTATCTCTTCTCCTTCTCCCTCCTTTTGCTTTAAATATTTCCCTATTGATTCTTGTCTTTTTGCAATTGTTGTTTTCATGTATTGTTATGCATTATGTTTTCCACTCTGTCAAAGCGCCTTTGGGCTTCTTGAAAAGCGCTATACAAAATAAATGAATTATTATTATTATGTTCATGCCCCAGAAACACAACAACAACAACAACAACAACAACAACAACAACAACAAACACCACATGCTCACACACAACAACAGATCACGATCACATGTAAGTATTTTTTTATGCAACCCGTGTCCATGACACGACGTCCAACAGATGACACATTGAAACTGGAAGCATGGCATTTGAAGAGCCGAGAAGGGGTCTAACTGGGGAGACTGTGGACATGCCCACACAATCCACACCTCTCATCCAAATGGCAAAAACTGGATGGTACAAACAGCTGGATAAGGTGAGCAACAAACAACAACACTTGATCTCCAACACCACACTCACGTGTGTACAACACCCAACAGAAACTCCAAAAATCACACAACCCACACCTCATCACATCCAACATGGACATAAACCACCCATGTTTGTGCCCCAGAAACACAACAACACAAACAAGCGCGCACATGTTCACGCACATTCATACAACAGGTCACATGTAAGTCATAAAAATAGAACAGAGCAGCCCATCAATGATGTGCTTTGACGTTTATTTGCTTGTGTTTTGCGAAATTAAACACATCCCGCTGACCTCGAAAACCAACACGTGACTGGAAGCAGTTACATTGTGAATAAAAACCTGGTACGTGTCGAGGCTGGAGGTGCCGAGGCTATTAGCTTGAGGAAGCCTTCGGTGAAGTGGGTGAAACGCCACTTAAGACTGGGTCTGCTCTTGCTTATTTGCTCAAATTTGCTGAGTAGATCTAGTTTTACTTTCTGGTTGGAAATGCCTTTTTCTAAAAAAAAATAATAATAATAATAATAATAATATATATATGTATATATATATATATAGAGATGTGTGTGTGTGTATATGTATGTATATATATATATATATATATATATATATATATATATATATATATATATATATATATAAACACACACACATCACTTCTTTTAAATTTTTAGGCATACATAGTTCCAATGACCTGAAGTGGGAGATAAACACCTATCACTGTGTGAAAAAGGCTCAGCAACGGTTTTTCTTACTTAGAAGGTGGTAAAGTTTTGGTGTCGGCCATCCTGTGGTTTATCAGGTTCTATCGCACAGTGATAGAGTGTTCTTTCACTGTTGGTATAGCAGCTCGACGCGGGACGACTGATCCCAACTCGAAAGTATAGTAAAGACTGCTTGTAAAAATGATTGGGTGTGATCTGCCTTCCATCGAGAGCCTATACTCCAGTCGAGTAGTGAAAAGAGCAAAAGCTATCATCAGAGATGAGTTCCACCCAGCCCATGACATTTTTGAACTTCTCCGTTCAAGTAAACATTATTGCTCCATCAAAACCAACTGTAATCGCTTGCACAGCAGCTTTAACCCAAATGCAACCCGCACCCTCAATGAATCTGAGTCTAAAGTTTTGTGAATACCTAAAGCATGGTTATGCATATTTTTCAAACATGCTACATTTCATTTTCTCATTTCATTTCATCACCAAATGGTGTTTTAATGCTCTCTATTCTCAGTTAATGTATTTGTTTTGTCATTTTTTTCAGCACACACTGTCAAACTACTTCTCATTGTATGTGTGTCACAAATATATGACACATTAATTATATATACACAAGTGTGTATATATATATATATATATATATATATATATATATATATATATATATATACACACACACACACACACACACACACACACACACACACACACACACACACACACACACACACACACACACACACATCAGTGCCTTTAGAAATTCTACACCCCCTTTCAAAATTTTCACCTTTTGTTGCCTTGTCGCCTGGAATTAAAATGCATTAAATCAGACTTTTTCCACCTTTATTTACACATCGTAACCCACAACTTCAAAGTGAAAAACAAATTCTACAAATTTCAGAAAATCAATTAAAAATACAAAACTAGGATATATTGGTTGGATAAGTGTCCACCCCCCCCCCCCCCCCCCCCCCCCTGAGTTAATACTTGGTGGATGCATATTTGACAGCAATTAGAGCTGTGAGTCTGTTGGGATGGGTCTCTACCAACTTTGCACACCTTGATTGGGCAATATTTGCCTTTTCTTCTGTACAAAACTGTTCAAGCTCAGTCAAGTTGTGTGGGGAATGTTGATGGACAGCAATATTCAAGTCATGCCACAGATTTTTGATTGGATTTAGGTTGGGGCTCTGATAGGGCCACTCAAGGACATTTATCTTTTTGTTCCTTAGCCACTCCAGGGTAGCTTTGGCTGTGTGTTTCGGGTCGTTGTCATGCTGAAAGGTAAAATTCGGTCCCAATTTCAGCTTTCTTGCAGAGGGCAGCAGGTTTCTTCGGATTTTTCTGTATTTTGCTCCATCCATTTTCCTTTCTATCCTGACAAGAGCCCCAGTCCCTGCTGATGAGAAACATCCCCATAACAAACATGATGCATGGCTTCAGTAGGGATGGTGTCACATGGCATCAGTAGGGATGGTGTTCTTTGGGTGATGTGCTGTGTTGGGTTTGCGCAAAATATAACGTTTTGCATTTAGGCCAAAAAGTTCCATCTTTGATTCGTCAGACCACAAAACGTTTTGCCACATGGCTTCAGAATCTCCAGATTGGTTTTTCCAGTACCTCAAATGGGACTTAAGGTGGGATTTTTTGAGTAATGGCTTCCTTCCTCCCACCCTACCATACAGGCCAGACTTATGGAGTGCTTGGAATATTGGTGTCACATGCAGACAGTAACCAATCTTTGCCATGAAGGCCTGTAGCTCTTTCAAAGTTGCCATTGGCCTCCTGGTGGCCTCTCCCATCAGTCGCCTCCTTGATTGGCATCCAGTTTGGAGGGACGGCCTAATCTAGGCAGGGTATTGGTGGTACTATACGCCTTCCACTTCATGATTGTCTTGACTGTGCTCCAAGGGATATTCAAGGCCTTTGAAATATTTTTATACCCATCCCCTCGTATTAGCCTGGTGTTGGCTTAGCAGTTAGGGTGCTGGCTTGGGATCCTAGGATCCTGGGTTCGAATCCCGGTCAATCGTTGAATTAACACCAGGGGGGTTGGCTCAGCCTGTCATCCTTCTGAGGTCGGCATATTGAGTACCAGTTCACTGGTAATTCCCTGTGTGTCACAATAGGTGACTAACAGGGTTGGCGGCAGGAAGGGCATCCGGCCATAAAACATTGCTTCAAAAAGGGGACCACAGTGCCCAAAAAAGGCCAACCCCTGCTCTGCGGGGAAAAATGGCCTCTAAAGGTGGTTCTTTTTTTTTTCTTCCATCCCCTGATCTGTGCCTTTCCACAATTTTATCTAGGAGGTCTTGTGAAAGTTCCCTGGTGCTCATGGTTGTCTTTGCTGTGAAATGCACTGCCCAGCAGAGAAAACCTACAGGAACAGCTGATTTTATTCTGAAATAATCAGGATCACATCAAGTTAATTGGCATGTGGAGGAGTCTGTTGTGTCGCTCACAGAGGAGGTGTTGGACTTACCACTAGCTTTTGGCCCTCTCATGCAGAAACGTACCAGAGAAACTGCGCCACCAAGCATATAAATTATTACCAATCATGTTGTTTATTTTTCATCGATTTATTTGAATTATTCTACGTTTTGTTTGATTCAACGTGTGATTTAACGGTTGTTTTGATGTAACATCCAGAGGTGTGGTTTCAGTGGTGCAACGGTTTTGATGTACGGTTTAAATTTGAATGGCACGAGTTGTTCCAGAATGGTATTGATTGGTGGTTTCGGTGTCCCCACCCCTTTTTCCCCTTATATAAGGGAGGGTATAGAGTTGTTTTGCTTTACTCTTGAGAAAGGTCAGTGGATGCACGTTTATCCGTGTTGCTGATCGAAACGTCGAGCAGTTGTTTGTTTGCTCATTAAAGGTTGGAGAACTAAAAATGGATTCATTATATTTATATATATATATATATATATATATATATATATATATATATACACACACTCAACCCTCGGCTATCGCGCCTAATTGGTGCCGCCATCGGTGCGCGTTAGCCGAAATTGCGATAGCCGAACTGAAGAACGTATGGTAATAATTCTAATTGGTGCCAGGACCCCCAAGTTGACCACATATTTAACCTATTTTTGCCATTTTTTTTACCAAGTGTTTCTACCATATAAAGAAACATTTACATATAAAGAAACATTAAAACAAGAATCACAATATGTAAATAAAAATAAAATGATAAAAAAAGTACTTTCTTTAACCATTTTATTTACTTTTTGGGGACGATGAGGGGCTTAGATGGTTGGGTAGGTTCCCAGGCTTGGGTGGAGTCTTATTGACCACCCCTACGTGCCTCTAACTCATCCAGGATTGCGTCAGCTGTAGCACCAGAGAAGCCCTCAACGTCAGAGGGCTCGTCAAAGACAGAGGGCTGTGCCTCGTTGCGACGCCGTAAGAATTCGGTGATCTGGCATTGGCGGAGGGAGTTGATGTGGGCGTGATACTGCTCCTCGTAACCTGCCAGTGCCTTATTAATAAAGGAGCACCTTGCTTCGCTGTTATGGTCACGGTTTTGGTAAATACCTCGCACTGTTGACTCATTTATCCCAAATTTCTTTCCAACACTTCGCTTTGTTTCACCATTGTCGATCAACTGCACAATTTCGCATTTCTGAGCGTAAGTTAAGTTCTTCCTCTTCTTGATTTCCCTTGCAGGTGCCGCTGCATTAGGCTGGGCAATGGTGGGGGGTCGGGGTCGGGGTATATCGGCCATTGTTATATCACAAAAAAAAGGTTTAGACACTGCTATTACAGTACATACAGTATTCACTCTGAGGCGACGCGCACTTGAATGGCGCCGGGCGGACAATCACAGTGCTCCTGACATCCTGACGTCACAACCAATCAGCACGTGAATCACCCAACGCTCGGTGATGACGTAGCACCCGGACTGTTTGATTTTTTTTTTTTTCCCCACCATTTCCGGTGCGCTATAGCGCGTATTTGGGGCGCGATAGTCGTGTTTGTGCAGTTTTTTAGGTAGCCGCGATAGCAGATAAACGCGATAGCTGAGTTCGCGATAGCCGAGGGTTGAGTGTGTATATATATATATATATATATATATATATATATATATATATATATATATATATATATATGTATATATATATATATATTGTTACAGACACGACTTTGATGTTAAGATGGGCCGAGCGGAATGGCCGTCGTGTCCGCACAAATTACCCGATTGTACTCGAACGTTGACGAAGCCGCGCCACGCTGGCTCAATAAAGGAAAAGAAGACACACGGCTGGCTTACAATGACATACGACACCAATGTTTCAATTCTCAATTATATTCGTACGGAAAGGTTAGATTACAGGGACGAGAGGTACATCATAGAAAGACAGGCACTTAGACACACTCTTATATTAACCCTAGACAGACGACAGGTAAACGGGACAACGGCTGACTCACACGGGGGTTGATGGCAGGAAAGCGGGTATCGATGGCTCAAGGTGCACTCTTGGCTCAAAGCAGGGTACAGTCCGGTCCAAAGATGCGGGGAGGTCACAGCGCTCGGAGGGGACGTTCTTTCTCAGGCGGGTCTTTCTCTCTCAGCGATCGCAGGCAACGTTCTTTCTCAGGCGGGGCGCATCTGACTCAGCGCTCGCAGGTACCTCTTTCTCCAGCTGGGGGCGCATCTCTTTTCACGTCCGCTAAGTCGCCACGTATATCCGGCGGGGAGTCACACGCCCTCGGCTCGCTAGCGCCGCCCCAGATGGAATCGGTCCGCCCTTCTGATTGGGTGCGGGGGGTTACCAGGCTCCGCCCTTGAGGAGGAGCTGACAGCCAGCCCCTCCGTGGTAACCCCGTGGAGCGCGTGGTCAATGGCGCTAATCGAGCCGGTGTGAGGACGCATCCTCCCCCGCGCCGCCGCCATCTCCTCTGTTGTTGTTGTAATTGTTGGGGAAGAAGATGGAAGGAGGTATGGGAAAGGTCCTAAACTCACTACTGATGCCATATAATCACATTCTGGTGCAACGAAGAGTCAGAATTAATGGAAACGAGTCCTTAACTGACATAGATTAAGAATAACTAGCAAGATGTCCGAAAGTTGTCTACGTGTGGTGCGGTGGACCTGGGCACGACATTTAATGGGGGAATAAGGGGAAGGTCGGCTCTACTGAGTGTTATTTACATGCAATGGGACTAGGGAATGGGGGATTGGGGAAAGTTGGGGAGTATTGGAGAAAATAGGGGAATATTTACAAGCGGATATGGAGGCCAAATTCCATATTCGCAACATTGCACCCTTCTCTACCCTCGGGGCGTCCCGACCCGATAAATTTTTACCTACTTTAGTGTGGCACGCAATGTAGTTCCCTCTACTATTAACTCTACCCTGAGTGCGACAGTTTTACAGATGTTCACAAATGAGTAAATATGTCCCCCTGCGACGTTGCACCCTTCTCCTCACAGAAACACACCCACAGGATAACCGAATCCGGAAAGAATTCGCAAACTAAACATACAGCCGGTAGGGAGCATTATTTACACGACTACGCTGCTATTTACACTACGATCCAGGACCTGTTTTTGGAGGAACACATGCAGATGTTATGCATAGAGAGAGCGCGCTTGCCAACATCGATACACCAACCCACGAGTGCTCTGTGGCCGACGGCCTTTAATAACGTGCAGAGCACCCTTCCCGAGCATCAAAAGCACCACCCCACCACCAATCGGTGCAGTCACCATTGTTCATCGGAATAAAAATAAATTCGACAACCCCTAACCCTGCAGGTGTCTCTTGCTCTTCTTGTGGTGCACTTGGTGTTAACTAAAAGTGGTTCACCTGTATGGCATAGGTGCCACGTTGACCCATAGGTCCATCCCCGGGTGGTGCTTGGCCGCAAACGAACTGCGGTCCATTGTGGGTGGCCACAAACATTGCGGTCCATATGGTGTATCGATCCCGGCAGCAAACAGCGAAAGTGCAGGCCCACAACTGCGCAGCCAGCACCTCTCTCTCCTCTCTCTCTACCCCAAAGCCAGATCCTCGGAGGTGGGAGACAAAAGAAGCAGACAAGTGAGTAAGGTGGTAAGGGCGCAAAAGTGCACGCAATGTAAGGTGATGCACACTGGGGGCACATGGGAACCAGGTGAGACAGGTACGTTCCTATCGTACGCCCCCCCCCCCCCCCCCCACCAGGTAACCTACATGGCCCCTCCCTTACCCCTTACTGTATCCACAAAACACAACACTACCCATAAACATCTACTTTACAAATCAACAAACATCCCTACTGTCTTCCCCGTTCCTCCCATAAACCAAATTCGTCTTCTCTCCCTCCTAACCAATCAAATTTGCCATTTTCAACTCTCATCAAAATTTGCCATCTCCAACTCAACATCATAATTTGCCATTACCAATTCATCATCAGTCCCTCCTAGGGAGGGAGAGATGGAATCACCCCAATGTCTCATCCACGTCGTGATGCGTCTCACAAACCCACACAGCGATTCATCTCCTGCAACAAAACAAAGAAAACACAGGTGTGGAGTCATCATCATCACCACAGGTAAGTGGCTGCGTATGGTGCGACAGGTTCATCAATCCTAACTATCTCCTAAATGACTTTAACAACTTTACACTACCCGGGGTCTTTCTCCGGCCAAACCATTGGCCCTCTTACACTATGGGTTCTAAAAACCAATTCCCATTGGCCAAACTGTGGTGCGCTTCAATTTGGGGTCTCACTCCCCCGATTCATCTCCCGGTGCCCTCGCACAATTTCTGGGCTGTGGCGTGTACCTCTCCCAGTGGGTCTACCCACCTGCACACCTCCACCACTGCAGTTGCCTCCGAGCTTACCTGCTCCTTACTCTAACCTAACTACCTGGGGAAGGCCCTCTGGCGCTCTCCCCACTCAATGCCCTCTCTGGCACTGGGCTGCCCGATCCACACCCGGGATCCTCAGGCACCCACTCACAACTACCGGCTCCCAGAGCCCACCTGCGGCCTCACCTGGCCGACATCCTCACAGTGGTGGAGTGCCCAACCAACTACACACACTAACAGGCTACACGCCCAGCCATTTCCACAACACTAATGCACCCATTCACAACACCATTCTGCAACCGCACCACAGATGCCAATATCCAACCACAATTTACCTGTACCCTCTACCTAACACTTACACTACCCGCCCCGGGTACTCGTGAAAAGGGTCCACTCTTCCCCCATCCACACCTTCGCACCATGCACACCACTCCGTACCACTTACTCCAACTCTCTCCACACACCTGTACTTGCACACCTGTGCTCTCACACCTGGTGCCACCTGCACCCTTCTCTCCCCAAGCGCATTCGCGCTGATCCACACACTCACTACTCATACACTGCTCCACACACCTGTCCAGTTGCACACCTGTGCAATCACACCTGTTCCATCCTCACACACACACGGCATCATCTCAGCTAACTACTCCCTTCTGAAACTTGCGCTTCCCAGTCGTCCCTTTAAACTATTGCGCTCCCACGTCATTATAATCCACACTAATCTACCTGCGTCCCCACTACAGGTATCAGTCACTAACTAAACTTAACGTTACCTAATGTCAATCTCTTCTAGATCCCTACAATATAACCTAACCCACCCGGGCTAGTTTTCACTGCCATACACCCCATAAACTATTGCTCCTTTGCCCCCACACATGGGAAGGGTGGCAGGGATGCCATCCCACCACATCGGGGGTCTCTCACTACCAATTTTGCACATCAAATTTCAACAAATCAAAAATTTGCCAATCACTACCCATCATCTGCCAATCACTACTGCCAATCCCTTGCCAATCATCAAATTTTGTTTTTCTCTAATTTTGGGGCCAAAACACTAACCTCATCACCCAGTCTACTCACTAATACCTCTCGGTGCGCCAATCCCTGTCCAAAGCCCGGCTGCGTAAAGCCAAGCAATGGATGCTGGTTGTTTTGTGCCAGCGGCTGGATGCGTCCGGCACTCGGTGCAGGGACGGGGGCTTACCCGGGCCGAGATCCCACGCATCACCTCGGCGTGGAGCCATCCAATGTCCCGATCTCGACCTGCCGGCACGTCTCAACAAAACGTGGTCGCCATAACGACCCTTCCTATCGGGCTGCCAGCTCCGCCCAGTGGAGCCTGGACGCGGCCGTTCAAAGCGAGGCCCAGCACGCACCGAGGGCCCGATTCGGCTATAAGTCGTTCTCAACTCTACCCCATCTAACGTCGATGCTTCACCTGGACGCTTACACCCCGCAGCCCGTTCCTTGCTCACACATCCCGCCGTGCCCATGCTCCTCGTACCTTTCCTTACACACCCAGGTACACCCATTCCACTCACAGCCTTGGTCACACACCTGACCACCGAACACTTTGGCACACATTCGTTGGTCGCACACCTCACCAAAACACCTCTTCGCGCCCCCTCCTCAGTCACCTCCTCTGTGACAATCACAGGTGTGCTCTCATTCGCACACCCAACCACGTGCCTCACCACCAACTCCAGCGTGCATTCCCACTCACGCTCTACCATTCTAGGTGTGCATCCTTCCATCCCAGGTGTACATCCTCGCTCACCTGTCACAACCAACTCACTCTCCTTGTCACTCTCACTACTCTCACCTCCATTCTTGACAACGCACTCACCCTTACTCTTGACAGCACACTCTTTCCCCATGCACCTGTCCGTCACACACCTTTCTCGCGCACACTCCTGCGCACACTCTCCCGTCACACCCTCTGTAACACTCACCACAGGTGGACACTCTTCCTTACTTCTGACAGCGCACTCTTTCCTCATGCACCTGTCCGTCACACACCTTTCTCGCGCACACTCTCCCGTCACACCCTCTGCAACACTCACCACACCGCGCTTCCACGTGCTCCCTCGCACACGCGCTACGACCGACTCACTCTCGCCAGCACCCTCACTACTCCTTGGCACGCACTTTTTCCTCACACACCCCAGAGTCGGACTTTCTCGCTCACCTCCTTTTTCGCACACCAGACCTGTCGCACACTTCACCAACGGCCTCTCACGAACACCCGGGTCTATCTCGACCCCCAAGCTTATTAAATCTCCTGGCGCATCATACGCACGACCATATTGGTCACCACTTACACCGGGTCCTCTTCCTCTTCGCTTCTCCTCCATCACCTGCGAATCCCTCATCCGGTTAATGAGCACATCATCACGATCCAAACACAGACTTTGGACCAATTCTTTTATCTCCTCTTTTATCTCTTTCTTATCCCCTCTCCGTCGCTTCTTAATTTCACTCATCCCTTCTTCCACTTCTTCTAGTTTCTGCTTCACCTCTTTCATTCCCCGGTACGTCTCCTCAAGCTCGTCCTCTAAGGCTACCTTGACCGTTTCCAGGTGCGTCCTCACCTGCCGGTCCTTCGTCTCCATTACCTCTACCACCTCGTCCAACCTCGTTGTCAGTCCCTCACGTACCATCTGACATTCCCTCTTCGTCGCTATCAAGTCGTCTTTTAGTTCTTTCTGTGTCACTTTTAACCCTCCTAATACCGCAGTGTTCCTTTGAACCTGCTCCATTAGTTCTTTTTGTCCCTCCGTCAGCTGTTCCACCTCCTGCGTCAGGACCTCTATGCCCCCTTGTAACTTTACCGTCCCCTTTCTCACCTCCTTCTCCATGTGCTCCTTACAGTGCCTCACCTCCTCGCGCACTCCTGGGACCCTTTCGCCCAACCCGCGGTCTCTGTCCCTCTGCTCCCTTGCCTCTCTATCGGCCCTCATTCCGTTCGTTGTTTCTTCAATTTGGTTTCCCAATCGCTCACCCTGAGCATCCATCCGGTTCCCCATTACCCCCATTTGGTCCTCCAATCGCTCACCCTGAGCATCCATCCGGTTCCCCAACCTGTTTGCCATTTCTTCATTATTCTGGGCCATAAGGGCCTTCATTTGTATAAAAAACAAGTTCCAATCCACCGGGGGCGCTGCCACGGTCGCCGGCGCGGTGACCAGCGAGGCGCCATTTTGCGTGCTTGCTACCCTCACTGTTTCGCTCTCCTCACGTGTCTCAATTTGGTCCTGGACCGACCCTGCTTCACTCTCCCCTACCGGACCCCAGCCGTCTTGATCCGCCATAGCGCGACTTGCAAAATTCGAGTTTCGTAAAACAAATCCAAATTTATTTTTTTTTTTTCGTTATAATTTCGGCGAGCGCAGTAACCGCGGGACCGCGCTCCGAATCGATTTTGTCGAGCGCAGTACGCGCTCCGAATCGATTTTCCCTCCCAAAATTTGGGCCTAACTAATTTAGTCCCGGGTCCGAATCTCACTCCTCGACACCAATTGTTACCGTACTAACACAATTGGTGTCCAAAATTTGGGCTAAATAAATTTAGTCCCAGGTTCGAATCCAACTCCTGACAACCAATTGTTACAGACACGACTTTGATGTTAAGATGGGCCGAGCGGAATGGCCGTCGTGTCCGCACAAATTACCCGATTGTACTCGAACGTTGACGAAGCCGCGCCACGCTGGCTCAATAAAGGAAAAGAAGACACACGGCTGGCTTACAATGACATACGACACCAATGTTTCAATTCTCAATTATATTCGTACGGAAAGGTTAGATTACAGGGACGAGAGGTACATCATAGAAAGACAGGCACTTAGACACACTCTTATATTAACCCTAGACAGACGACAGGTAAACGGGACAACGGCTGACTCACACGGGGGTTGATGGCAGGAAAGCGGGTATCGATGGCTCAAGGTGCACTCTTGGCTCAAAGCAGGGTACAGTCCGGTCCAAAGATGCGGGAAGGTCACAGCGCTCGGAGGGGACGTTCTTTCTCAGGCGGGTCTTTCTCTCTCAGCGATCGCAGGCAACGTTCTTTCTCAGGCGGGGCGCATCTGACTCAGCGCTCGCAGGTACCTCTTTCTCCAGCTGGGGGCGCATCTCTTTTCACGTCCGCTAAGTCGCCACGTATATCCGGCGGGGAGTCACACGCCCTCGGCTCGCTAGCGCCGCCCCAGATGGAATCGGTCCGCCCTTCTGATTGGGTGCGGGGGGTTACCAGGCTCCGCCCTTGAGGAGGAGCTGACAGCCAGCCCCTCCGTGGTAACCCCGTGGAGCGCGTGGTCAATGGCGCTAATCGAGCCGGTGTGAGGACGCATCCTCCCCCGCGCCGCCGCCATCTCCTCTGTTGTTGTTGTAATTGTTGGGGAAGAAGATGGAAGGAGGTATGGGAAAGGTCCTAAACTCACTACTGATGCCATATAATCACATTCTGGTGCAACGAAGAGTCAGAATTAATGGAAACGAGTCCTTAACTGACATAGATTAAGAATAACTAGCAAGATGTCCGAAAGTTGTCTACGTGTGGTGCGGTGGACCTGGGCACGACATTTAATGGGGGAATAAGGGGAAGGTCGGCTCTACTGAGTGTTATTTACATGCAATGGGACTAGGGAATGGGGGATTGGGGAAAGTTGGGGAGTATTGGAGAAAATAGGGGAATATTTACAAGCGGATATGGAGGCCAAATTCCATATTCGCAACAATATATATATATATATATATATATATATATATATATATATGTATATATATACATATATATATATATATATATATATATATATATATATATATATATATACATATATATATATATATATATATATACATATATATATATATATATATATATATATATATATATATATATATGTGTGTGTGTGTGTATTATATATATTATATCACACACATACTACATAATACAGGGTGTCCATGAAGTACTTGTGCATCTTTTAACCTTTATAACTTTTGATGGACACATAATATAAACAAACAAGAAAAAGAGCAATCAGAGATTGCAAACCCTCGCCAGGATGTATTTTCAGTGGTTTTTAAGGCTTTTGTGTTGAAACAAATATGGCGGCCGAACCACGTGACCGATGACTTTATCGTGACCGATAAATCATTATTTTTTCCTTCCACCAATTTATGCCTACATGACGCTCAAGAAATTTCATCTTGATCGGATGAAGTTTTGTACTTGTCGAATTATGACGTCATAATGGAGGCACCTATGACATCATTCACATATTTTATTCCCCATGGAGAGTTCTTTACAGTGAGCCATGTCTCAATTTTTTCTATTCAGCGCTTTCTGAGATATAGAGGTGCAAAGTTTTTCGGTTTTTCCAAGATGGCGGCCGAACCACGTGACCTATGACGTCGTAGTTATCATTAAAAAATGATACAAGTGGAGTTGCACCTATGGTGAAAATTTCCTGTCGATCGGACCAACGGTTGCAGAGAAAATCATATTTATTCTGTGTGGACAAACAGACAAACGGACTCAAATGCAATACCCTCTCCTCAGGCGAGGGTAACTGAATGGTGCATGAAAGGAAAATTCATAAAGTAAATTTGTTTTTTTAATCAATACAGTTCAAATGTTTAGGCTTCAGCATACCTGCTATCTTTCGTAATACATCCTTCAATCCGATTTATCCAACTTGGTGAAAACTTTCTCCAGTTGCTCCTGAGTTATTTCAAAAAATGCATTTATAATCTTAGCCTGAAGTTCATATGAAGAATGTGCTTTTGATAAATACACACCAGTTTTACATGCTCCCATAAAATGTCGTCCAATTGGGACAGGTCAGGAGAACGAGTTGTCTAAGCAATTGGTCCAGAACTACTGATTACTGATCCACTTGTCTGGAAGACATCATTCAAGAACTGTCGCACATTCGAAGCAGAGTGACAAGGAGCCAAGTCTTGCTGGTACAATGTGATATGAGGAAGATTTAATCGTCATAGTTTGGGAACCAAATGTGGTAACTGTAGTGGTTGACTTTACCACCAATGTAGAAGTTGCCTCATCAGAAATGCCAACTCGTCAAGAGACCCAGGGGAATTGGGGGTTTAATACTGGCAATAACAACAATATTGATAAAAACATTAACAAGACTTGATGCGTTCATGCACCATTTATAGTTTGTTTCTATCATTTGTACATCAAAAGTTTTAAAAGTTGCACAGGACTTTCTGGACACCCTGTATATATACATTATATGTAAAATTGTTATTGTTAATGTAATTTTACATGATTTACTAGGATTAAACACATTTTCTATATGGGATTTGAATCCTGCTTTCCCTGCATCATGAGCTAGGAGCTCTAATGGGGAAAACTAACAAGCCAACTCTGAATCTCTTGAACAGGAATTTAATCTCTTTAGGTTTTTAATTATTAAGAGATGTAATAGGATTCCTGGAAAATGTGTACAGACGGAAAGTTTGAATGCCTGTGCGTGACTAGCTATTTGTGCTGTTTAGAACCTGCACAAACCCAACTAAAAAGAATCATTTGAGCTTGAGAGAGTTGCAAAAAATTTGTGAAAAACTAATCTTAGTGACCTGCTGCATATTAGAGGTGGAGGGATAGGTGGTATGGTAAATTGAGAAATCCTCGCCCTTCCATGAGCCTCAATGTTGTATAGAGAAATAAAATGGGAAGTTTCCGAACTGAAATTTTAGCAAGCACAGTGTTCCGAGCATGTGGGCTTAGCCTGAATATCCCGGGTAGTTGAGGTTAGAATTGCACACAGGGCTTTCATCTGTGCCCTTGGCTTGGTCATCGTTTTAATTCCTGCTAAACGTTCCCACCGATCACTTCGCTTCGCTGGTGTGGGTTTAATCAAAAGACAGCATGTTGTACTTCACAAATTTATTGCATGTGAATCTCAATGAAGATGATCTTACAGAACACGCAGTTGTTGTTTTTGTTGTTGTTGTTGTTGTTGTTGTTGCTGCTGGTGTCATCCTATAGGATTGGGGGAAAGTTCGATTTTATAAAGAGAGAGAGATGGAGAGGATAATAACTGAAATTTTGGGGATACATGAACTTAGATGGACAATTTCAATCTGACGATTACAAATTGTTATTTTCTGGTCACGAAACTTGTAAAATAAACGGAGTGACAGTGATTTGCAATAAGATGGCAGAGTCCGTACTGGGACACAACCCAATCAATGATAGGTTAATATCAGTGAGGTTGAAAGAACAACCAGTGATCACCATCATTACTCAGATATATGCTCTAGCTTCTGCAGCAGATTGAGAAAATGTGGAGCAGTTTTATGGAAAGTTGCAGGAACTGGTAGAACAGGTGCCTAAAGGAGATGTTTTAATTATTATGGGAGACTGCAATGCAAATATTGGAGAAGCAGGAGCACCAGGGATTACAGGAAAGCACGGACTTGGTATCCAAAATGGGCCAGGGAAGCGAATGTTGGATTTCTGTGTGGAGAATGCTCTCATCATTGCAAAAACATGGTTCAAACAAAACAGCACTCGGTAGAATGCATACCTCCACCAGGCTGAACATTTTACGTTTTGTATCCACTGATAATCGGATCTGATCGAACCTCCATTATCTAATCGGCTTATTGTCACCTACCCAACTCCTCCACTACGTTTTTGTCATAAGCTGTCCATATTTTTGTGGACATATCGTTTTGTTGAAATATCGTGCTATGTATTGCTTTTGGCCCTATGTCTCAATAATGAAGAATCACTTAAAATTTTTATTAAACATTTTCGTATCGGGATCCAAATCCTGATATTCACCAAAATGTAATCAATTCGTCCTTGTCAAACACGCAACATGTCCACCAACCTTCGGCCGAATCTGTCCTTAACTTTTTGAGACATCCAACTCACCTACAAACAGACAGGGGTGCACCTTGGGTGTTGGAGATAACATCCCAAGCGCAGACTGTACACATGAACTTCACCTGATGGACAACATATAAATCAGATTGACTACATTCTAATCAACAGAAAGTGAGGATGTGCTGTGTAATATGCCACTACTCTACCATGTGCAGACTGAGACAGATCATGAACTCCTTATGGCAAAACGACAAGTCAAATCGAGAAAATACTCTAAACTGTGAGTGGTTGGAAGTCCATTCTTTCCAGACATTCCTTGATACCAGGTTTTACTGCTTGCTGTCTCCGAGTATGGTTGCTTGAGTGTGTGGGCAGCAGCTCCTACACGACAAACACATTTGTGTACCCAGATGTTTGCATGTCACGTGTGAGTGGCCACCCTCAGCCATGACGGGCAACACACAGTGCCAATATTTAATTTAATATTATCATATTGTTTTATTTACCCAGCTTTTGTAGAGCACCTACCTATATATACACCACTATGTAGGTTATTCCATTTGAAAATTTAAGCAATTAAATGTTATTGTTGGTATTGTATTCTAAAATACCTTGCATGTTTAATTCTAACCTTTTGAGTTGTACCATACTTGCATTTGTATAATTTAAAACGTAATTGCTCCAATGACAGGCTGATGTCTGACTCGATTTTTATTTAGCAACCCTTTTTATTTTTAATATTTTTAATTGCATCCTCTGTTGTGAATTCGTCCCACATGGATATTGTGATATTTTAATGACGCCTTGTGTTGTGGTGAGTCGATCTGGCCTGACAGGTTCTGATGTAGTGGATTTTTTTTAACTCTCCAGCCCCACCCACAAATAATCCTCATCTTTTCAATTATTGTACAAGTTTAGCTTGCTCTCTTGCATTTCATTTTGCTCTGAAATGTTCGTGCAGCCTCGCCATCCATTAATGCTGAATTTGATTCACTGTACTTTTCGTTATTGTGCATTCTCTTGTTCTTATCTTTGGCTTGGAATAATGTTTTCGGACTGTGAAACATTGCTAAAATAATAGTAATAACCACCATTTGCCCCAGAATTTTGCTTTGGTGATTGTGTATATATGTGTATATATATTGTTGCGGTCCGCGGATTAGGATGTTATTTTTACCGAGCGGAGGTATAACCGCGGCCGAACAGTTGTTCCCCGACTAAACCAGATCTACCCAAACGTTGGCCGTATCGCGCCACCGCTATTCAATCGGGAAAAGACTAAGACGACACGGATGTGAAGAAAAGGAAGACGAAGGCAAAGAAAGGTTTGAAATACGATTACTATTTATTACTATTTACAGGCTCAAAGTAACCAAGGAGAAGGAAAGATAATAAAATAATATACAGAAGCTTTTAGAGACACAGGGAAAATACTAGCTTATCTAACAGGCTTACTTACTACCCAGGACCGAACAAACAAAGACGACTCACACGGGGAATGATGATAGGAATTGGCTGGAAGGAGGTGTGTGGCTGGAGGGGGAGGACGGCACGGAGCTGGCTGGAGCTTGATCCCGCACGGGACGTCGGGCTGGACCTCGACGGCCGCTGATGCCACCGAGCCTGTCGTGTGCGCGGGATCACGGGTCGGAGCTGCTTGGTGGAGCCGACGCGCTGGTGGGGGGTCTGGCGTGACGGCTTCTCTCCTCTCTCTTTCTTGGTCCAACCACTCTTTCTCCACCGACAACTCAACGCAACCACTCAACGCAACCACTGACCACCCCTGACGACCAACTCAGCTCTTGTCATGGACCTCTCTACGCGCTCTGTTCTGACGACCCAGCTCTTTCCTTGGACTCATCTCTCCTGGGGGCGTCTCTCATGGGCTATATATCGCCCCACCCTTGAACCTTTGCGAACCTCCCCGATCGCTCTTCCTCCGCCCTCTCAAACCAAACCCCTCGTGCTCGGTTGGTTGTTCGGAGCTGGCTCACTCCTCCCCTCTATGACGAGGTGGAGACACGCCCTTCTTTCCCAACCCTGCCTCGTGGCCAATGGTGGTTGAAGAAAACCGCCCAAAATGCAGTTGGCCATTGAAATGAAATGAAAGGGGATCTACTCTTATTTCACTTGGTGCAATGGAGTATTTAAATTAATGGGAGACACAGCCTTACCCTAAGACACATAATAAGATATAAGCTACTGAACAAGGGTTTTATCGTGTCCTGCAATGTGGTGTTTATGGAATAACTACCGAGACGCCCTTTGACCTTCACACTACGGAGGTATTTACAAGGAATCATTACATTTTACAGAGGGTGATATTTACAACAATTTACTATACAATACAACACAATAAAAAAACACAATCCTCATATCCGCAACAATATATATATATATTGCTAGCCGAAAGCACCCAGCGTTGCCCGGGTTCTTTTTGAATGAATTTACTACTATAATTCAGCTTTTACTCGCGGCCATAGAAGATTGACTACTATAATTTAGCTCAGCTTTTAATTGCGAAATGGGCCCAGCCCGGCCGAAGCAGCCTCACCACCTAGCCTATAACCTTCCCGGGGCCCGTCCCGACATTTTTGGTTCTTTTTTAATGAATTTACTCCTATAATTCAGCTTTTACTCGTGGCCGTAGAAAATTGAGGACTATAATTCAGCTCAGCTTTTAATTGCGAAATGGGCCCAGCCCGGCCGAAGCTGCCTCGACCGGCCTCGCCACCTAGTCTAAAACCTTCCCGGGGCCCGTCCTGACATTTTTTTGTATTAGAGGTTTCCTCCTCTAATTTCCTCCTCGTTCACCGTTCAGGAGATTAGTTTGCGCAGACAAACAAACAAATAAAGAAACAAAAACTTTCTTTTATATATATATATATATATATATATATATATATATATATATATATATATATATATATATATATATATATATATATATATATATATATATATATAAAAATATATATATATATAAATATATATATATATATATATATATATATATATATATATATATATATATATATATATATATATATATATATATATATATATACCGTAAATTTCGGACTATTGAGCGCATCGTTATATAAGCCGCATCCCCTAATTTTTTTTTAAAACTGGAATTTAAACACACACAAGCCGCACTGGTTTATAAGCCGCAACCATTTATTAACCACAAAAAGTGAGAAACTCGACAGCCACAGAAACTTGTCAGACGCGCGCAAAGCACAAATTCAATCACGGTTGCCTTTTTTGTGTACAGTCCGATTGAGAGGTAGGTCAAAGGTCAGAGGGACCTCATCCATATTAATTATGTCCTGCGGAGCAATGACGTTCTCTGCTATTTTCTCCTGCGTGTAGTTCCGAAAGTTTGCGATTTTTTCTTCGAAGTCAGGAGGGAGTTGTTGACAGAGAGTCGTTCGTGCTCTGACAGAAAGACCTTTGCGTTTCATAAATCTGAAACACCATGACTGCCCGCCCTGAAATTCTTCTATTTTCTTTTCTGCAGCGATCGATCTTGCTTTGAGTCTAATCTGAACAGTAGAAACACCCCGACCATCCACTCTCTGTGTGTTAACCCAGTCTTCAAGTTCGTCTTCCAGTTCGGGCCATCGGCATTTCCTACCTCTGAAAGCCTTTGTTGACTTTTTGCAGCGAGAAAGTTCGTCCCTCTGCTTTCTCCAACGTCTGATCATGGATTCATTCACTCCAAGTTTATGAAAATTCCATAAACAAGCCGCATCGTTATTTTAGCCGCAGAGGTCAAAGTTGAGGGAAAAAGTTGCGGCTAATAGTCCGAATTTTACGGTACTCAGAGGCAAAAGTTATTGTGACATGGAATATTTTCATTGGTAATCTTGTGAATGAATTTTTGGATTTGAACCAGAGAAAGAGTTTGTTAAAATGGTCGAAGAAACGCAACCAAGCAGTTGTTGTTCGAATTGCACGAAATTTGCAAGAAGCATGACAAATTCGAGAAAAATGGCCAGCAATGTTCACTTCAAAAGGCCAGACAACCAGACGCTTATCATTTCCACTCAATGCAGTCTTAAGAAGTGCAGAAGTCAGAAAAACACCTCTATTCATCATTCTGGAACAAGTTCGACATGCCATGCCTCGGGGAAAATGACTGATGGAGAGCTATAGGTATGCTTCAGTCTGGTACCTCGCAGCGTGACGTTGCTCGTCGATACAACGTCCATAGAAACACCATTTGGCACTTATGGCGACGTTTTCAGCAAAACAATCAAGTTATAGACCGTCCCTGTAGTGGCCGCCCACCAGTAACGACGCCATGTCAAGACCGATGCATTCGAACCACGCACCTCCGATACAGGTTCCAGCCAGCAACCCTTGCAGCCCGTACCATACCTGGCAACAGAGGTGCATCTGCGAGAACAGTTCGACGACGTCCACGCGTCTACGGCATCCTTGCAAGACGCCCAGCCCGACGGCCAATTCTAACGCCAGAACATCGACGTCGACGTCTCCAGTGGAGCAGACCACACGTTGCTCGAGTTGTACAGCTGTATCTTAATCAGAACAATGTTAATGTGTTACCCTGGGCCGCAAGATCCCCTAATTTGTCACCAATTGAACACGTCTGGGATGAAATGGAGCGACGTTTACGACGTCATCCGAATCCCCCCCAACAACGCTGCAGGAACTCCGCCAAATCCTTCCTCGGATATGGAATGATCTTCCCCAGGACTTTCATCGACGTTTAGTGGCCTCAATGAGGCGAAGGTGCCAGGCCTGCATCAATGCACAAGGTGGACACACTCGCTACTGACCGTGTGAACTTGCTTGTGAACCCCCTCTTGTGTTGTGGTTCATTTGCATATGCCAGGTGTGCTGTTCTTATGGACTGTTGATCGTTACCATACCTTGAAACATTTGTCTTTCCATGTAATAACATTTCATTCGCGGCAGTAAAAGTTTAACACTGATTCTGTTTGTTGTTTGTGTGTCACAATAACTTTTGCCTTTGAGTATATATATATATATATATATATATATATATATATATATATATATATACATACATACACAGTGTATATCAGGATTCCACACCCCCTTTCAACATTTTCACCTTTTGTTGCCTTGTGGCCTGGAATTAAATTGCAGTCTGCACATCAGACTTTTCCCACCTTTATTTACACATCGAAACCCACAACTTTCAAGTAAAAAACAAATTATACGTCGATCATGAAGTCAACCACCACAATTACCGCATTTGGTTCCGAAATCATCATGATGAAATCTTTCTCATATCACCTTGTACCAGCAAGACGTGGCTCCCTGCCACTATTCTTCGATTGTGCGATGGTTCTTCAATTATTTCTTCCCAGACAGGTGGATTGGTATATGTGGACCAATTGCTTGGGTACCTCGTTTGCGTCACCTGTGCCCATTACACAACATTATCCTTATCCAAAGATTAGGCTGGCATCCATGGGGAGGAGGAAATTCCCCCTAGGGAAATGCCCCGTTACGTGCGGTCAGAAAAGTGGTGTCATTGTTGCGATGTTGCTTGTACCCAGAAGTGACAGCACTTCCCCAAACTCGGTGGTTGTGTGTGTGTGTGTGTGTGTGTGTGTGTGTGTGTGTGTGTGTGTGTGTGTGTGTGTGTGTGTGTGTGTGTGTGTGTGTGTGTGTGTGTGTGTGTGTGTGTGTGTGTGTGTGTGTGTGTGTGTGTGTGTGTGAGATTTCTTCTATCGAGAAATGTAAACTCATGGAGCTGAATGACCGAGGACAGTAGGTTCACAGGCTGACAGATCAAAGGAGACCAGGGAGATAAAGACTGCACATGAGTGATATAAATAAATGAGTTGGAGGGGAGTGTGGTCAGCAATGGTAAAAGAGAACAGAGGTGGGTATGGGAAAGTGAGTGAGATCGGTGATGGACTGGAGCAAGGGGCATAATATATCAGACATGGGGGATGGTGGTGAGTGTTCATAGACGAGCGGAGGGTATCCTAGTGTGTGATTGTAACCTCTTCAATCCAACCTTAATTAATACCTTTGATTCATTTTATGGGGAGGAGATCAGAGAAAATGTCCCAATCAGAGAAAATATGCTGTAACTTAAAATTTGCTTGATATTTATATCATCAGATTTGGTAGAGAAAAGTAAATTATGGTCTTGACTGCTCTGAAGGTATCTTTCTTGCAGATGACTGCATTTTTAATGTTTTCTGCTGAAGGATTGATTGGCTTGCAAGCTGTTTTAAAGCTATGGTACTTTTTGGTAAAAGGATGTGTTTACATCCACCATGGGCGAGCAATCCATCGAGGTGTGAACGTAACCCAGACAGATATTGATAGTTTCCATCAATGGATGCTTGTGAATGTAAACGTAGAGAATTGCTTTTTTGGATGTGTGACAGGATCTCGCTGTGATCACGGAAGCTCAGAGGCTGCAGCAGTTGAGAGAGAGGGTGGAAAGCCAGGAGACCAAGATCAGAAATTTGCGGAGCATGCGTGGACTTCCAGAACACCCCAAAGTTTTGAACCACAACTTGCGTGGGTTCAGCACTACATGCATGCTGGTAGTACAGGACGATGCTATGATGGTGGAGGATTATGATGTTGATGTGAATGATGATGCTGAGGTAGAGTATTATGAATGTGATGGTGGAGGATTATTATGATGATGATGGATAAGTATGATGATGTAGGGGAAGAAGATTATGGCGAAGTATTGGAGGAGGATGATATGGTTGTGGTGGGCATAAATTAGGAAGAAAGGGATATTGTTCTCGAGTACAGATCCTTGTATGGGTGATGTAGAAGGGAGGTGGGGTGGGTTTAAGAGTTTGTATAGCAAGTAGGGTCACCAACCTAAAGTTGAGAGATGCCATATTGACATATAGGGTGTTGCAAAATAAATGATACTTTTCTCCCCAGATTGTATTGACCACATGTCCGCGATTTTTGAATTCAAATTTTGCGTGCGTCATCATGACGTGTCGCGCACGTTGCCTGCGTGTTGCCTCCGTCATATTTGCGACTAATGTTCGTGTCTTTGCTGAAATCTTTTAAAAGTCGACTTCAAATGGTTTCTGAAGCTAATGGTGGACATATTGACACGTATTAAACGTGAATTTTTCATTTTTGAATGAAATTAAGCCTTTGGTTCGATTTTCATCCGATTGAAACTTATTTTCATCTTTGGGGAAAAAAACTATCATTTATTTTGCAACACCCCCTTACCGTATTATGAAATGCTGCATTGTGATCCTAGAATCCATCCTAGCTAAAATCACAACATCTCAATAGTCAATGCTGATCATGAACCTCAATTTTAGCATGTTTATCACCTTTAGTCGCAGAACTTTCAACAATGAATGGGTTCCTCGCTGAGAAGCAGCGTGAGTTGGCTGCAGCTGTCACACGGGTTGATGAGCTGACGAAGCAGCTAGAAAGTGTAAGGAGTGGCAGACCCGATGGCCATCAACTGGGACTCGGACGACAGCTGGCCTCTGCTGTGCTTGACCTTGACAGGCTGTATCGAGAGCTGCAGGTCTGATGCTAAGCAATGCTTCATCATTATTATTTTTAGTCCCCGACTGGTTTCACCGGAGGGGATTTCATGTTTGCTAACCGTCTGTCTGTCTGTCCGTCCCACTTGTGGTTTTCCAGACTTCCCGCCCTTACCCTTTTACATGCTCAACTGAAACTTAGTGTGTGGCTTTATTATGATAAGTTACAGAACATGTTTGAGTTGCAGGGCATTTCCCCAATTTTCACAGAGTTATGCCCTTTTTGAACTTAGAAAATATCGCATATTATACAAAGCTCAGTTTTAAGCTGCCCTGACTCCACCCCCACTGCTTTACACCCATTGACTGGACAAATGCATGACACCACCCCCCAATGAAAATCATGCGCCGCAATTCCATGAAGCAGTATAGACCTTCAGGCCTTAGGCTTGAGTGCTAGTCCATGGCCCAGTTAAATTGGAATGATCCCAGGTATATAACCACGATGTATTATATATGCACATAAGCCATACAAATGCTTTTGCTTCGTGTATGTTCATCGCGTTATTTTTATTATTTTCAGCATCGAACGCGGCATTATACACCGCCCAAATAAAGGGATGTGGTGTTTCCTGATATTGAACTGAAACTTGGTAGGGGACATGTATTGCAAAGCAATTCTTGCTCTTGTTTAAAATGCTTTCTTCTCTTTGTGATAACAATGGTGTACTTGCGGCATTGTAATACAGACTTAGCATTTAATATGGAATTTTTTTTTTTCTTGACTTGGGTTTACTTTCTTAACTCAGTATATCAATCTGGTGAGTTTCTTTTACACTTTGGTGATTTATTTGTTAAAAGAACCATGTCACTGATTGTCTGTCGCAGCAAGAAGTCAACAACAGGATTATATCACAGGTGGCATGGCAAAATGTACGGACAGGTGCATTTGATGATTGGCTTCACAGTCGGGTATACAAGGGTTGTTGCGTTCTGTATTAGTGGAAAACAACTGCTGCACGTCTCCAAAAGTTATTGCTGCTTCCTCTGGAGATGGTCCGTCAACTCGACAATGCTGTTTGTCATGGAGTGGTGGCTTTACGAAATTACGGCATGAAACAGCGTGCTATTGCTCGGCAGTATGGCATCACTCAAGGTCAGGTGTCAAAGATCCTGAAACGAAATGCTCAGAGGGGTGTCCGTACTCCAATACCGAGGCCAGGACGTCCCCGCAGAACCACAAGGAGGGATGATCGCCAGCTGCACCGGTTAGTCCGCAATGGCCGTACCAAGTCAGCTAATCGGCTTAGGGCTGAGTGGCAGCAACTGACAAATGTGCCTGTATCCAGAAGGCTAGTCAACCAACGACTGGTTCAAGCAGGCTATCGTGCCAGGCGTCCCCTGAGAAAGCCACGCCTGACCAGACAACACCGCCAGCGCCGATTGCAGTGGGCCAGAGAGCACCGTCAATGGCAGCCAGGACACTGGAATCACGTGATCTTCAGTGACGAGTCTAGATTTCTGGTCTATCGTCAGGATGGCCGCGTCCGAGTGCGCAGACAAGTGCATGAAGCCTATAACAAAGATTGTATAGTGCCAAGAATCCAAGCTGGAGGTGGTGGGGTGACCGTTTGGGCTGCTTTTCATGCAGGGGGCAAAACTGACCTGGTTGTTCTGAATGGAAACCTGAACCAGTTCAAGTACAGGGCCATTCTGGAAGAAACATTGCTTCCATTTGCTCGTGCAGCCATTCGAGGAAACTTTGTCTTCCAAGATGACAATGCACCGCCTCATCGTGCTCGCATGATCCAACACTTTCTTGCTGATCGTGGTGTAGAGCATATGGAGTGGCCTGCCATGTCCCCGGATATGAATCCGATAGAGAACTTGTGGGCAGAATTAATGCGTCAAATCGACCACTTGGACCAGCAGCCGACCTCTGTGCGTGAATTGCAGCAGGCTATTGTTACTGCATGGCAAGCGATTCCTGTCCAAACCTTGGCAAATCTCGTGAACAGCATGCCTCAACGTGTACGTGCTCTCCTGAATGCTCGTGGGGGTTACACGAAGTACTGAACTGTAATTTTACTGTCCGTAACCCCAGTCGTAATTTAACTTTTGTTTTTGTTAAAAAGAAAATTGGCTAATGTGCAAAATAAAGAGATACTTCTGGAAAACGTACAGAAGTTTAACACAGTACTGTCCATGAATTGAGTTTGATATCAGTTTACATCACTTTCAAGGATCAATTTATTTGTTTCGAAATGTCAAATGTGGTTTTTGTTTCTTTTAAAGGTCACATTAACAAAATCTAGAACAATTTCAACATAATTCCAATGAACTTTTGGTTCTAAGACATCTTGAAAAGTAAGTTCACCCCCACAAAAAAAATATTCCATATTAAATGCCAAGTCTGTATTTTGAATGAACACAGAGGAATTTGTTAAAACTGACCAAGAAAAAGAAAGGAAATGTGTTGAAAGGTTAACCTACTGATATAGGCATGGTGAGAAACGTGTATATATATATATATATATATATATATATATATATATATATATATATATATATATATATATATATATATATATATATATATATATATATATATATATATATATATGTGTCATACTTGAATGTGAAGAAGATAGAAAGGATCACAGGTAGTTATTGATGCTAACACTAGCTGACATGAGATCAATTTTACAATGCAATACTAATATCTGTGAAGGCTACCGTTGGTCTGCATCGACAGAGACAAGACGAGCAATCATTTTTGTAAATTGAAGTTAATAAGTGTGTTTACCACTGGAAAATGAGGTGTGCGTGATGCTTCGAGCATTCGTCCTTCATGCAGTCAGCAACGAATGCAGGATGCCCCTTTTCTTTTCTTTCTTTTTTCCCTTTTTTTTTTTTTTTTTCTCTAATGAAGGGCTAACACTTGAAATATCATTCAATCACTTCTCAAGGGGGTAAGCAAGTCCTTAAACCTATAGTTGGTAGTTTTTTTTAATACACATTTCATTTGCGATCTCAAAATGATTGGCTGAGGCTATGATGAGGCTGAGGCACAAGGCCTGTTCCTTTCACATCACAAACCTCACATGATGCTGTTGGAGAAAAGGGTGAAGGGTGAAGAGGGCAGAGAGGGAGGAAGTGCAAGAGCAGCATAGCAGGTTTGTAGGATCCGTCAGCTGATGCCGTCCGGTCCAGTTGCAAAGTTGGAGTCGAGGTTTGCCAGAAACCTTTCCATCTTCTCAGGTGCAAAAGACACATAATCCAGGAGCAGTTGGGTATGACTGGGAAGGATCGGTACAGAGAGAGAGTGGTTGGGGATGCAATATTTTGAAGCAAAAACAGAATTGAGGAATTCGGCCTTGTGACAAGCAGTCGGCTGTGGTGCCATTTGAAATGGGTGAAAGGGGGGGGGGGAGGCATACACCAGAGACTGACTTGATAAGGCACCAACAGCTTTTAGATGAGGGAGACAAGTTTAAAAGCTCATTCTTCAGATTAAACACATAATGTTGTCTGGCTCTCATGAGAGTAGACGCACACTTGGTGCAGGCTTTGTGGAATGATCGGAGGTTACCTCCTGTTGGATTTGCCTTTTAGGAGGAGAATGCAAGTCCACAGGATTGACTACAAAGTTTGAGTACAAAGCAGATGAGGACAAGCTTTTCATTTTGAGATGCTTTCTAGTTTTTTTATATTTGGTGAAATAGATTTGGCAGCATGCGTAAGCTCATGCAGCAAATGCTGTTATTTTTGTGCAGCCATTCAACAGTTTTTTTTTCCTCAGGGGAGGAGGGAGTCACAGTTGTTATAAAATGACGATTTGCACAGACAAACGTTGGCTACTTGGAACAAAAATACTTAAAATCAGAAAAATTACCTTGTTTTGAAAATAGGTTAAGAACTAATTTTTTTAAATCATTTGGGGTTGGGTGGGTCGTATTCTTTTTCAAATCCATGACTAATCTGGGACGTTTGTGTCTGTTTGACCCAGATGCGAAATCGTGTTTCGCAGCAGCAGCAGCAGCAGCAGCAGCAGCAGCAGCAGCAACCACAGCAGCACAGGAATGGTGAAACTGCAGAGATGGCGCGCCGCGTTGGGGAACTTCGGCAACAGATGCTGCGCAAGAAAGCTGCCTTGACAGCTGGGGTGAGGAGAGGGAAAAGTGATGCTCTTTTAAAAGGTGTAAGTGGAGTGTTCGGGATGTGTACATCTACCTATTAAACAATCGATCATGGAAACGACCAAAAACATTGCAATATTGTCTTGTCTATCCTTTTGCTAACCACCGTTTGCTATACCAACACCCAGGATCCCGGGTCAGCTTCTGACCCCTCAAGATTGCTTGGCACACGTATCGCCACCGTGGGTCCATTTCAAACCAACGTAAGACCCGATGGGCCAGAATCGACTGCTTATAAGGCCTACCCAAACAAGCAGCAATTGGTTACACAATCTGGTGTTGGCAACGGCAATGGAAAACAAGGTGGGTGTTGAGAGTAAATTATTTTGTATGCTTTTCATACACTGGATATATTCATTTTATTGCAGATTGGAATGGTATTCTGGATAGTTGAGGTCCTTTCCAGGGCAGCAATAACCCATGTAGCTGTCAATTAAAAATATTGTTGGGCTTAATAAGTTTCAAAGCCAATATATCACTGGTGATTGAGGCATCACTAGGCCTCACAGTAGCATCTGGGACCGGTTTCACATTGGTGATGGCTTTTAATGACTTAAAGTTGACAAAGGTATGCTAACTGCCATGGGAAGCAAAGCACTGTGGACATTCCGGGCATTAACCCATCGGAGCTCTAGCTTTGATGAATACCTCACATCCGAAATGTCAGCTGTAGCTTACAACCTGTCTTTAGAAATGTCAACTGAAGCAGACGAACGCTAGTCTTGGCAAAGCCTGGTATATCCCTCCATTTAAATTTTGCGTTGATTGAAGATTGGCGATGATATATAAAGAATTACAGGGTCTGGAAGGGGTGTTGTGTGGGGGTAGAGGACAATTATTGTTTTGGATATATAAAATTGTATCAATAGTCCCTTGTGTCAAATAACCTGCAACTGCGTGTTTGTGTTCAAGTCGTTTGGAATATAAGTAAATAAGCTGGCTAAGAAAGTGATTACTCCTTCTCTCATCCCCAGAGGAGACGGATAAGTATACGATCATGAAGGGTGCTTGGGCTGAGTCGAATCTTGATGGCTCCGACACCGTGGCCACTCCGACAGGAGTTTTGGCTGCACATGGTATGTCATCCTTGCTTTGCAGCCCACTTACCACAAACCTGACTACCGTACCCTAATATTTACCCGAATCAAGACTTGGTATCTCTATGGCTAACGCAATCCTTTACTTTGCAATTTCACCGAACCACTTTGGAAATTGCACACGTGTTGTTGGGATTTCAGTTTGGCAGTGCGGCGCCGGTTTTACATCGACAAATCGTTTCACTCGACCCTTGATTGGGTTTATTTCTCCGTCTGGTGCAGGCTTTTAAATCGCATGCAAAGCTGCTTGGGTGCATGGAGTGTAGCTAAATGGAGAACCTCCCCACCCATCGTAATGATCATGTAGCCTTGGCATTACATCACTCCTATTTTCATCACTTCGAGCGAGACTGCTTTGGTAACTACTTTGATCCACACAAGATTCTCACGTGTTTGTATAAACAAGCCTGGCCGTCCAATCTGACATGGTTGTTGAGACCTGCTGTTATTACGACCAATCTGATCCACTAATTGAAGTCCAGTTTGGCTATCCACAGCCACTACCGGTTGCCTCAAAGTGATGAGTGGTTGTATATGCGGACAAACTCTCCTGACCATGGTTTCTGTAATAAGCAATGTTCCTCACATGCACAGGCTAGTTTCTCAGATGTAGTTTGGAACATCGTGCAATTACAAGACCAGGAATCCCGAATCTCCACAACCGTAGACTCCTTTCCTTCATCCAAGAAACAAACCCAAAACCACGTTTACTCCTGAAACATTGAAAATGTATGATTTAACAGGATTATTTATTAAAAGTGATACTTTCCACGTCACATTTCCATTCGATCAGACATTGGCTTTATGCTGTAGTTTTGCCAAGATGTGGTTCAGCAAATCATGGCTGCAGTAAACTGTGACTTAGTTGTTGCTTTGCTTGCTGTTCATCACACTGAATATTCATCGTGTGACACTTTACAAAGAGTCGCATCAACAAATTTTCTGCTTTATTCTGCCTAATGGGAATCTTGCGAACAGCTGAAACAACTGAAACAACATCACTCTTGTCATCAAAAGCTTTGCTCCACTTGGTGTTTAGCTTTGAACACAAGAGCTGGTGCCTTCAATAACTTGTCTGGATTGCTCTTCATGACTCTCACCTGATTAAAACTGTTCCCGCTTTCTTCGTGTGACCACCTTGTCTTTTTTATTTTTTGCATAATTCCACCCCTAACTCCCTCTCCTCTCTCCCCCCCCCCCCCCCCCCCCCCCCCTCCCAAAACCCCAGACCCTACTATTTGTATCTCCCTTGTTTCCCCTATCCATTCCCTATCCGTACCATGCATTCCCCTTACTTCATTGCCAGCTGCCACTTTTTTTCTATCCCCCCTCATCTTCTTTATCCTCCTTCCCTCCATACCATCCTACGTTTGCTCTCTTCCCTCACCTTTCTTCATGCCCCTTTCTTTTTCTTTCTGATTCACTACTTCCCCCACCACCCCCCTACCTCCACCACCACAATTCAACACATTTTTTCCATTCTGTTCTCCGCCTCTTTTTTACTTCTGCTCCCCTTTCCCATATTTTCTTTCTTTTTTTTTTTTTCTTTCCCTCCACCCCCCTTTTTCCCACAAAAGCATCTTATCCCTTTATTTCCTCTTTTTTTTTTTTTTTACTTTCGTTTTCCCCATTCAAACATATTCACCTCATTCGTTCTCTTCTCTCATCTCATTTTCTCTTTTATTGTTTTCTTCCCCTCGATTTCCTTTTTTCCCCCTCTTTACCCTACCCTCTTTTTGTCTGGCAAGTTGTGATGCATATTAGGCATCTTGCATAACTTTGTTTCTGTTGCCAAACATGTAGTTTGAAACCACAAAACAGGTTCCCCTCTATTGTCTGCATTTTAAGATTATTTTTATCTTGCCATTGAACCATTTAAGGAGAAACATATCTAAATTTAGCTTGCATATTCCCTTTTGGAGGATACTATCTGACATGTATTTACTAGCAAAAGTATCCATCCTCATTGATGGGGAAGGCTTAAGTTAATATATCGGTTTTAATTACTTCATGGACATTGATACTGTTAAAAAGGTTAATAATGTTGAACTCTTGGTTTCAGTCAGAGCCAAAGCTCTGAACTACTTATACCGACCACCGCAAAATGGTGGTGCAACATTGGATGGCGGAGGTTGGATTTGTCTAAAAAGAGGGCAAAATATAGCTATTTACCTCCGCCACCAAAGGTGGATTGGGGTTATGTTTTCACCCCTGTCAGTCTGTTTGTCTGTCTGTGAACAAGATATCTCAAAAAGTTGTGGACGGATTCAAACGAAATTTGGTGGAGAAGTGTATGTGGCAAGGACAAAATAATTAGATTTTGGTGAAGATCCGGATTCGCTATCCGGCTAGTATAATTTTTAAAGTGATTCTTCACCATTGGGAGATAGGGCCAAACACGATATATAGCAGGATATCTCTAAAAGTTATTGACGGATTTGGACGAAAGTTGGTGACAGGTTGTGTGTGCGACAAGGACTAAACGATTCGATTTTGGTGAAAACCTGAATATGGATTTGGATACGAAAATTATTTAACTTATAAGTGATTCTTTACCATTGAGAGATAGAGCTAAAAGCGATACATAGCATGATATCTCAAAAAGTTATGACCTACAGTTATGGCCTATCGGTGGGATACAAAACGTACTGTTCAGCCTGGCTAGGTATGCTCTCTACCGAGTGCTGTTCTAGTTTTAATTGTGTTACTCCATGAAGATCTGTAACAAGTCTACTTTAAGCCAGATGTTCATGTTGATTTTAAAGACTACTGGAAGGGATAATAAAGTGACTGACTATACCGCATCAACAACAGTGAAATGAAAATGTAAACTAACCAATCGGCAGCTTTTCAAATGCAGCGAGGGAAGCGGCTGCCTTTAACGAGAGATTGGCGAATGCATGGACAGACGTGACTGTTTGCATTATATAGATAAACACTAACTGTAACTGAGATAACCGTTCTACGCCTGGGGAAATCTAAGTATGTGGGGTTGGGAGGTGGGTGGGATCAGGGGGAGGGGGTGGAATATGGAGGGGGTTGGTGAAGGGAGGGGACATGAGGCTAGAAAGTGAGGTGGGGTGGGAAGGAGGGTTGGAGGTTGTTGGAAAAGCAGGTCATAGTGCAAATGCATTCTGGGGGAGTGGACACTCTTCATGCCAAGTGTGAGTGAGCCCCATGGGTGAAAGCTGTACTTTGAATATGGAAGTAAACACACATGGTAGGGGGGTGGTGGGGTTGGTATGAAGAGTGTGGGGAGGAGGCTTGTAGTGCAAAACCGCCCTGGGGCAGTGAGCAGTCTTCATGACAAATTTGAGCCCCGTGGGTCAAAATATGTGGCCAGTACATCAAAACAAACCCACAGTAAGGGGGTGATGTAGGTAATGGGTTAGGGTAGCAGGTGGGGCAAAGTACAAAGTTATCCTGGGGGAGTCGACACCATGCCAATTGGGAGTGAGGCCCATGGGTGAAAGGGTGTACCCAGTACATGGAAGCAAAAACATGGTGGGGGTGGAGGTTTGGGGGGGCAACTTTATTCTGCAAAACCACCCTGGGGGAGTGAACAGTCTTCATGGCAATTTTGTGCCCCATGGGTCAAAAGATGTGGCCGGCAAATCAGAACAATCACAAACACACACTGGCTCAAATATATATATATATATATATATATATATATATAGCTTTCTTCCTTCTTATTTTCCAATTGTTATATAAAAATGTATATATTTAAATATTTTACCTAACTAATACCTGCTTTTCACCTTTTCCTGTCTCTCCTTTTCATTTTCTACTGACCACTCGTTTATCCCCCATTATTTTTCTTCCCCCCGCCCCCCCCCCCCTCCCCCCAGCTGAACCAAGCTCTCTGTCTGGCCGTCTAGGTGTCCCACTGACTCAAGGAAGACAGGTGATGGGAGGCATGGATTGGAAGGAATCTAGTTTGGACATACCAGCCAAAGGTCCAAAACAGAGCACCTCACCAGGGCCTTTAGGTTTTGGTAAGCCTGTGCGGGGACAGGGGATAAGCAAAAGATTTGGATTGTTTTTTTTGTTTTGTGTGTGTGTGTGTGTGTGTGTGTGTGTGTGTGTGTGTGTGTGTGTGTGTGTGTGTGTGTGTGTGTGTGTGTGTGTGTGTGTGTGCGTGTAGCCTGCACACAGATTATTAGATACTGTTAATAATTTGCACTAGTATTTTTAATGAGCTCCTTGCTATCTCCAGAGCATTATAAAAGCTTTGTTTTCATGCTGCCATACAGTTTATCAAAGTATACTACAGCTGTGTTGTATTGCTCTAAATGTCCCTTATTACTCACCAAGGCTCGGCCGAGTTGTTTAGTCACGCTTGACTTGATTTACTAAAGCAAATGGATCCTCATGTCGTCATTATTTGGGCATTATGCAGGCTGTTTGAGTGGTTTTATTTATTTATTTATTTATTTTGGAGGGAATGGCATGTAGCTCTCCAGCTTCTCAGAGCCGATAAGATTAGTTCCAACTTGTTGCCTCCCTCCGTCAGGAGGTTCTGCAACATTTGACAATTGATGTACATTGTTCTCACCTACCTCTCCCATGGAGGCATTGCACACTATGAGCTATCAATATAACGAGGAGTCTGTGCTCTACTTGCTCAGTGACGCATGCATTGGCATTTTGTCTTTTTATTAATTAGATTTTATTAATCTTATTCAACCATACTGCTCTGGTGATTCAAAACCATTCCCCATACTGGCCTTTCTGAAGGTTCTGCAGCTGAACAAGCCTGCTCTTGTGATCATAGATAGGGTGATGTGTGGCCAGCACACCTGGTGGTCATGATCAATGTGGCAATGGATGGAATACCACATCTTTCATAATCACCAGAACACAGTAAGGGTGTGTGCGTGCGTGCGTGCGTGCGTGCAAGGATCTTTTGAAATCCTGAAAAACTACATTTGGCTAGGTATCTGCCTTTAAATTTTATGTTATTTTATGAATGTATTATTAAAGTGAGGAGGGGTGGAGATTTATGGTCACAGGAGCAGACACTTTCCCAACTGCGATATTCTAGTTTTGTATTTTGAATTAATTTTCTGAAAATTGTAGAATTTGTTTTTCACTTTGGTAGTTGTGGGTTACGATGTGTAAATAAAGGTGGAAAAAGTCTGATTTAATTCAATTTAATTCCAGGCTATAAGGTAACAAAAGGTGAAAATTTTGAAAGGGGGTTTATATTTTTCATAGGGACTCATATATATATATATATATATATATATATATATATATATATATATATATATATATATATATATATATATATATATATATATATCACACACACAACAACAACAGGCATTTTAAAGGCCATTTTCCCTGCAAGAGCAGAGGTATATACAGTCATGTGAAAAAGTAAGTACACCCCATGTAAAGTTTTGACTTTTTCAACATATTTCAACATACAGCTATTTGATCTTCATTTCAACAACATTGATAGATAAAGGTGATATAATATAACAAATATCATGAAACATTTACATTTTGTAGTCCATTGTATAATTTCAATAAACATAAATGCAAATTTCGCATGTGGAAAAAGTAAGTACACCCCTACATTTATCACTACTTCAAATACCTAAAATTAGAATCAGGTGCCCCAGTTCAGGTGCAAATGATTAGAACATCGTTAGAGAGGATCTTGGAGGAACCTGTCTTATTTAAACCTCAGACATTTAGTTTGGTTTGCTCTTTGTTGTTGAAGTGTGCGGCATCACCATGCCTAGATCAAAAGAGCTCTCTGAGGCCTTCAGAAAGAAGGTTATAGATGCCTACGAGTCTGGGAAGGGATTTAAAAAGATCTCCAAACAATTTTAAATCAATCATTCGACTGTCTGGAAGATCATCTTCAAGTGGAGAAGATTCCAAACAACTGCCAACTTGTTCAGGCCAGGCCGCCCCAGCAAGTTCAGCCTGAGAGCAGACCGCAAGATGCTGAAAGAAGTCTCTAAGAACCCCAGAATGTCATCATGGGACCTACAGGTAGCTCTTGCCACTGTTGATGTCAAAGTGCACGAGTCTACCATTAGAAAGAGGCTGCACAAATTTTATCTACATGGGAGGTGTACCAGGAGGAAACCTTTGCTGTCCAGAAAGATCATCAGGGCAAGACTAAAGTTTGCCAATGAACACCTAGGCAAAGACCTGCACTTCTGGAACAATGTGCTCTGGACAGATGAGTCAAAGGTAGAGCTATTTGGCCACAGTACCAGAAGACATGTTTGGCGAAAACCAAAGACAGCATTTGACCACAAGAACCTAATACCAACTGTAAAGCATGGTGGTGGAAATATTATGGTTTGGGGGCAGCTTTGCTCCATCAGGGCCTGGGCAGCTCACCATCATAGAATCCACTATGAATTCTTCATTGTACCAGAGGGTGCTTGAGGATAATATGAGGCCATCTGTCGGAAAGTTGCAGCTCAACCGAAGGTGGACCTTGCAACATGACAATGACCCTAAACATACCAGTAAATCCACCAAGGAATGGCTGAAAAGAAAGAAATGGAGGGTTCTGGAATGGCCAAGTCAAAGCCTGGATCTAAATCCCATCGAGATGTTGTGGGGGGATTTGAAACGAGCTGTGCATGCAAGAAACCCCTCAAACATCGCACAGCTGAAAGAATTCTGCATGGAGGAGTGGGTAAAAATTTCTCCCAATCGATGTCAGAGACTGGTAGACGGTTATAAGAAACGCCTACTTGAGGTTGTTTCTGCCAAAGGGGACAATACCACCTATTAGAGCCAAGGGTGTACTTTTTCCACATGCGAAATTTGCATTTATGTTTATTTAAATTATACAATGGACTACAAAATGTAAATGTTTCATGATATTTGTTATATTATATCACCTTTATCTATCAATATTGTTGAAATGAAGATCAAATAGCTGTATGTTGAAATATGTTGAAAAAGTCAAAACTTTACATGGGGTGTGCTTAATTTTTCACGTGACTGTATATAGATAGAGATATATATATATATATATCGATAGATATATGTATCTATGTACACACATACACCAGCAAAAACATTAATCAGCTGTTATGAAGTAATGAATGATTGACTCCAGGTACAGAGGCTGTGCACTTACATTTGAGCTGTCCGTGTTCGATTCCGCACCTGACTATTAACTGTGCAATTAGTTCCTCACATGCTGTGCTTTGCCTCACAAAGTGCACTGTTACTTGGATTGACGTCGAGTCAGGGATGAATATCACTGTCACTGATAGATGTTATGGATCTCTTGGTTTCTTTTGATGAAGAACAGGTGAGTTATTCTTGCATTCTGGCCAAATTCTAAATCCCTGCTCTAAGCTACAGGAAGGGGCACATTCATCAGCATTTGGTCATGCCTCACTTGAATGATGTTACCTGCCTTCCAAACTTGTAGCTGACTCCAATATATACACAAAGAATTAAGTTAAGCACCCCCCCGTTTTTTTACAACCTCGCACATTACAAGTTTGTTGTCGTCAAAACAGTGTAATATACCCATGATATTGCTATATTTTCTGGAGAAGTGATATTATGGTCACATAAAAACATAACAATCATGCCGTTTTCAATATTTTATTCTGAATAATTTAAGGTGAAATTTTTTGGGAATTTTAGGCATATTTTCACCTCAATTTAAGTATGGAGCTATAGGTCCATCACGGACAGTGTGGATGACGTTTATGTTTTCTAACGTACAGTCATTGTTCTGAGAAGACCTCTAGCGATCTTTGCGTCAATAACGTGTGTAGGACCCACGTGATCGGATCACTGACTCAACCCTACGTCTCATAGACCCTGTAAGCCGTCGTATGCGTTGCTGTGGCAGGTTGAACCCCCTCGAGCACGTTTGGGACATGTTGGGACGACAAATTGCGAAGATGGTCCCTCCAATAGCCAATCTGGATGAATTGGAACGTGCATTACATCGGGAATGGAACAACCTGCCACAGCAACGCATACGACGGCTTACAGGGTCTATGAGACGTAGGGTTGAGTCAGTGATCCGATCACGTGGGTCCTACACACGTTATTGACGCAAAGATCGCTAGAGGTCTTCTCAGAACAATGACTGTACGTTAGAAAACATAAACGTCATCCACACTGTCCGTGATGGACCTATAGCTCCATACTTAAATTGAGGTGAAAATATGCCTAAAATTCCCAAAAAATTTCACCTTAAATTATTCAGAATAAAATATTGAAAACGGCATGATTGTTATGTTTTTATGTGACCATAATATCACTTCTCCAGAAAATATAGCAATATCATGGGTATATTACACTGTTTTGACGACAACAAACTTGTAATGTGCGAGGTTGTAAAAAAACGGGGGGGGTGCTTAACTTAATTCTTTGTGTATAAATGCAAACAAAAGTTTGTTTTTTTAAAATCATTTTTGAATACTGTTTGTAGCTCATTTCTCCACATTTATATGACTAGTACACCCACTCCTTAAGGGTCGTGTTATTATCCACTCTGGTGTATATAGATTGCAGTAGATCTAGGCTCGGGACCGGGATGTATATAGCTGTTCATATGTGCGGGATAAGCATATAATGCCTCAAGGATGTCGGGATTCCCTCCAAATTTATTTAAATTTAATGTTAAACAGCAGTAAAGACTCTTTTTTTTTTTTTAATAATCATGTGTTTTTGGTTTTAAATATTTTTTACCTCTGGTAGGGGTGCCCCCACGAAACACCACGATAAGCTATTTATACACATTAACACGGCGTTTGTTCAAGGAAAAAAAATATAGGGGCAATACCCTGGTATGGTGCTCACCTGGTAGAATAAACAGTATACTGCACTGACTAAAGGTATTTTAAACCAATTTCAATGGTTGCAAGAAAACAGGGCAGCATGTAGAATCATACTAACATAATCATAAGACTTTAAAGAAACAAACAAACAAACAAAAACATATTTGGGGGGCAACTCCCCACCCCTCCCCCAACCCCGTATACCTCCTCAGACCCTAATTTTCCTATTGCCTTGAACAAACATTGCTACATCACAGGTGATGAAGGTTGTGGTCAAGTTTCATTGAAATTGTGTGTGTAGTTTCTGAGAAGAAAGGAAATACCTATTTTAGGGGCAAACCCCCCGTAGTCCCCCAAAGGGGCAGATTTTTTTTAATGCCGTGAGCAAACTTTGGTACATCACAGGTGATGAAGGTTGTAGTCAAGTTTTGTCGAAATAGTGTGTGTCGTTTCAGAGGAAAAAGCAAATACCTATTTTGGGGGGGTCAAACCTGGATCCACTTTGACCCCGGTAAACCCCCTTACAACCGCATTTTTTTAATGCCGTGAACAAAGTTTAGTCGCAACACAACAAATATCATTTGTGCCAAATTTGGTCACAATCCCTTCAGTGGTTTCGGAGAAGAAGTTGCAAGTGTTTACTGACGGACTGCTGACTGACGGACGACGCGCCATCGCATAAGCTCCCCTGAACTTCGTTCAAGGTGAGATTTTTTAAAAAACCTTTGGGTGAAGGGATATGATTGGTATATTCTGCTGTTATCATTGGGGTTGTTATTACTTTAATTATTTGATACAACAACAACAATAGGCATTTTAAGGCCATTTTCCCTGCAAGAGCGGGGGTTAGCCTTGCGGTCCCCATGACAATGTTCTCCATTTTGCCCTATTTTCTGCATCTCCCCTTGTTAACCCCCTTAAAAAAAAACAAAAAAAAAAACACCTTTAGAGGCCATTTTTCCCCGCAAGCGGGGGTTGGCCTTTTTCGGGGACCGTGGTTGTTGTTAACCACCTTGTTAACCCCCTTGCCCGCATTTATTCCTCGACCATCTTTAGTCGTAATTGTCATGGTTCTCTTTTTGAGGCAATGTTTTTATGGCCGGATGCCCTTCCTGACGCCAACCCTTTTAGTCGCCTCTTACGACACGCAGGGATATGGTGTATCTATTCTAAACCGGGGTACACACCGGGTGTTATTATTCGATGCGGTATTGAAAAACCCCATGGTTAGCTATCTTATCACTGATTTCGCCCAAGGCGAAAACCCCTTTGGGGAGGGAGAGGGGTGTGAATGAGGTCGCTACAACCTCCATCGTGTGACGCTTCTTCTTCCTGTCAAGTTTGGTTGAGATTGGATAAGTAACGACAGAATATATTGCGGTCAGACAGACAGACAGACTGACACCAAATTGTGTATTTTAGTATGATGTTGTTGACAAAATCAACACCACTGAGCCAGGAATAACCTTTGTATCCTTTTGACAGATTGAGTTATATTGCAGCCTGCTCCACTCCCCCTTGTTTAAATGAATTTCATTGCTGTCTATGGATGAGATTGCTGGCTAAATATTCTCATCCATTAGACTTTCACCTTTGCAGTTTCTGATGTGCCATTCATCAGGCTTGTAGAGAGAGAAAATCATTGTACTTGGAAGTTTTCATCCACAATAATTTGCAATATACTTTTAAAGCACAACTTTTTAAATAGCTATGAGACAAATATAGTTCAGACTTTCTGATGTTTTTCTTATATAGTTCCTTTGATCAGTTGAACCATACCATGCTATGCTTTGCCAATGTTTTCATCAGTCGATTACTCTGGAATCTATCTTCCTTTTGTCCTTGCATTGCAGATGATGGCCTTGCTGCCAGGGTATCCAAGACAGATCTCTCACTTGCCACCACATCCACAGCACTAGATGCACCTGGACACAGACAGGTATGCATTCATCAAGTGAAAATTGTTTCACCCAATGCATGTCCAGCTCTTCATTATTGTCATTATTATTCTCCTTTCGGCCTTCCTTCCTTCCAACCTTTCTTCTTATCACCACTTTCTTTCCTTTTCTTTCTTCCTCTCTCTCTCACCCCTAATCTTTGTATTTGCTCTCTCTCTGTCTTTTCACCCTCAATTTATTTTTCTGTTCCATTTCATGTTTTCATTCTTCCTTAATCTCTTTACTGCACTTTAGTTCGATTTTGTCATTAAGCTCTGTGTGATGCAAGATTTCACAGATTCCAGACACATGCAAAGCATTGATGATACCCACCATGTCTCATTCACAGAGCTGGGCTGGCATTGGAAATTCTGTTTTGCCAAGACCCCGGCACCCAGGTCCTACGGAGCAGCCAAGGCCAGCATTTGTTGGTTTTCAGGGGACGCTGGAGCGGCGTATCCCACAGCCCGGGCAGCATAGTAGGCTGCAGGGACCTGGTCAGGCTACAGGTTGGCCCTGGTCAGGTGGTGGTACGCATGCTTTGCAGAAGGGTCACCTGTCTGCGCCACAATCCTTGCAGGAAGGTCCACGTACGTCCAGACAGGTGATTATCAGGCTTAGCACCCATAATGCTGTAGTACTAATGATTTCATTGTCGTAATTATAGAATATGTCCGATAAGTATGGGCATCTTTTATATAGCAGTTATACTTTGACTACTGCTTGGTGAATCAGGCTGGCTGGGTTGTTAAAACGTACTGTTAAACCAGATGATAAACAGATTTAATGTTACACCAGGAGGAGAAATGCATGAAAATGTGATTTATTTATTTTATTTTTTACTACAGAAGGTCTTTAAAATTAATCTTAAAGAACCGTGATACTTAATACTTTTTTTCCCCATAACTTACAATGATGAAATGGAGGCACTCAAGCTTCATGTGAATAGTTTCAATGATTGTAGTCACAAACCCATTTTTTGACCATCCTGTGTAACAAGTAATAATGGATAATGAAACAAATTTGTGAAGGTCTCATTGCCAAGTACCTAGGATATTCTGTTGGTTAGACCAACAGAAGGAAACGGGGGGGGGGGGGGGGGGGGAAAAGGGATATTGTAATCGGCCCATCCATCACGCTATCTCCTAAAATTGATGGGAAAGATTCTGCATAAGTTCACAAACCTAGTAGTTATGATCACCACATGGTAAGAAAGTGCAAGAGCAGTCTCATTTTTGGCCCGGCCCTTGAGGTGGTGTCGAAAGATTAAATACCAAAAAATGAAATTTTGGCCACATTTTTTAACATTTTAAAATGAAACTTTATATATGCAATTAACATTGAGAGATACATGAAATAGGTAACTATTTTTTGGATTTGACCCCTGGTTCCAGTTCCAGGGGTTGGGGGACTTAGGTTCACAGGGATAAAAACAGGAAAAAAAATTACACTCAAAATTTGATAATGGGACATTCCTTGTGGAAATTTTTGTTATCTTTCAACTTTGCCTTAGGTGGGGATTTATGATGGTGTGCTGTCGACTGCACTCTAATTTGATTATGTGCACACACACACACACACACACACACACACACACACACACATATATATATATATATATATATATATATATATATATATATATATATATATATATATATATATATATATATATATATATATATATATATATATAGTCACGTGAAAAAGTAAGTACACCCCATGTAAACTTTTGACTTTTTCAACATTTTTCAACATACAGCTACTTGATCTTCATTTCAACAATATTGATAGATAAAGGTGATATAATATAACAAATATCATGAAGCATTTACATTTTGTAGTCCATTGTATCATTTAAATAAACAGAAGTGAAAATTTTGCATGTGGAAAAAGTAAGTACACCCTTGGCTCTAATAGGTGGTATTGCCCCCTTTGGCAGAAACAACCTCAAGTAGGCGTTTCTTATAACTGTCTACCAATCTCTGACATCGACTGGGAGAAATTTTTGCCCACTCCTCCATGTATAATTCTTTCAGCTGTGCGATGTTTGAGGGGTTTCTTGCATGCACATCTCGTTTCAAATTCCCCCACAACATCTCGATGGGATTTAGATCCGAGCTTTGACTTGGCTATTCCAGAACCCTCCATTTCTTTCTTTTCAGCCATTCCTTGGTGGATTTACTGGTATGTTTAGGGTCATTGTCATGTTGCAAGGTCCACCTTCGGTTGAGCTTCAACTTTCCGACAGATGGCCTCACATTATCCTCAAGCACCCACTGGTACAATGAAGAATTCATCGTGGATTCTATGATGGTGAGCTGCCCAGGCCCTGATGCAGCAAAGCTGCCCCAAACCATAATATTTCCACCACCATGCTTTACAGTTGGTATTAGGTTCTTGTGGTCAAATGCTGTCTTTGGTTTTCGCCAAACATGTCTTCTGGTACTGTGGCCAAATAGCGCTACTTTTGACTCATCTGTCCAGAGCACATTGTTCCAGAAGTGCTGGTCTTTGCCGAAGTGTTCATTGGAAAACTTTAGTCTTGCCCTGATGTTCTTTCTGGACAGCAAAGGTTTTCTCCTGGCACACCTCCCATGTAGATCAAATTCGTGCAGCCTCTTTCTAATGGTAGACTCGTGCACTTTGACGTCAACAGTGACAAGAGCTACCTGTAGGTCCCGTGATGACATTCTGGGGTTCTTCGAGACTTCTTTCAGCATCTTGCTGTCTGCTCTCGGGCTGGACTTGCTGTGGCGGCCTGGCCTGAACAAGTTGGCAGTTGTTTGGAATCTTCTCCACTTGTAGATGATCTTCCGGAAAGTCGAATGATTGATTTCAAATTGTTTGGAGATCTTTTTAAATCCCTTCCCAGACTCGTAGGCATCTATAACCTTCTTTCTGAAGGCCTCAGAGAGCTCTTTTGATCTAGACATGGTGACGCCACACACTTCAACAACAAAGAGCAAACCAAACTAAATGTCTGAGGTTTAAATAAGACAGGTTCCTCCAAGATCCTCTCTGACGATGTTCTAATCATTTGCACCTGAGCTGGTGCACCTGATTCTAATTTTAGGTATTTGAAGTAGTGATAAATATAGGGGTGCACTTACTTTTTCCACATACGAAATTTGCATTTATGTTTATTTAAATTATACAATGGACTACAAAATGTAAATGTTTCATGATATTTGTTATATTATATCACCTTTATCTATCAATATTGTTGAAATGAAGATCAAATAGCTGTATATTGAAATATGTTGAAAAAGTCAAAACTTTACATGGGGTGTACTTACTTTTTCACGTGACTGTATATATATATATATATACAACAACAACAACAACAGGCATTTTAAGGCCATTTTCCCTGCAAGAGTGGGGGTTAGCCTTGTGGTCCCCATGACGATGTTCTCCATTTTGCCCTATTTTCTGCATCTCCCCTTGTTAACCCCCTTGCCCGCATTTCTTCTTCGACCATGTTTAGCCAAGTTTTTCTCAATCTGCCCCGTCCTCTACTTCCTTCTACATTCATTTCCATCACTCTTTTCAACCAGTCACTTTCATCCTTCCTCAACACATGACCAAACCATCTCAACCTGTTTCTCTTCACAGCATCCATCAAAGGCTCTATTCCCATCATCTTTCGCAATTCATCATTTGGCTTCCTCTCTTTCAACGATACTCCACACATCCACCGAACCATTCGCATTTCCACCCTTTCCAGCCTTCGTTGCTGCTCTACGTTCATTTCCCATGTCTCACTCCCATAAGTCATAACATTTCTCACACATGCAGCATACACCTTTCCCTTCAGCTTTAATGACACTCCCCTCCTCGTCAGCACGCCATTCAGTTCCCGAAACTTCTTCCATGCACATCTCACTCGAGCAACCGTTGCCGAGTATGATCCACCTTCTCCATTCAGCATGTCTCCAAGGTAACAAAATGTTTTCACACATTCCAGCTTCACGCCATCTCCAAGATCCAACTCAACATTTCCTCCATCTGCAGCTCCCTCCGTGCACACCTTACACTTGAATGTAGCTGCCACACTGGTTAATGAATAATGACCCTCTCAGACCACTACATTTTTGATGAACCCACTCAGCACACATTGTACATTGAATGGAATTCACTCCGACACCCTTCCTGCACACAGCACACGGCCACTTCCCAGTTCTTTCCACCTCACCACATGCTTTACCACATGTGACTGTATATATATATATACTAGCTGAGGTACCCGGCTTCGCCCGGGTTGAATAAGAATAAGACAAATATATGATGAAAAGAACATGTATATTTTAGAGCAATATCACAGTACATTTCCTACATGACGTTTTGTCAATTGTCAATTTCTCAAAACCACATTTCTGGTTTTCTTACTTGGTGCCAAGACATAAAGATTGCTTGGTTTTCCAACCCTCGAGCAGCCCACGTACAACTGGCCATGGGAAGTACCCGGCATTGCCGGACGGGGGAAGGGAGGGGAGGGGGAAGGGAGGGGAAGGGGAAGGGGGAAGGGGAGGGGAACGGGGGGGGGGGGCGGGGAGGAGAGGGTGGGGAGCGGAGAAGAGGGGGAGAGGGGAGAAGAGGTGGGGAGGGGAGAAGAGGGGGGGAGGGGAGAAGAGGGGGGGAGGGGAGAAGAGGGGGAGGGGGGAAGAGGGGGGAGGGGAGAAGAGGGGAAGAGGGGGGAGGGGAGAAGAGGAGAGGAGAGAAGAGGGGGAGAAGGGGGAGGGGAGAAGGGGAGGGGGTAGGGTGGAGGGGAGAAGGGGAGGGGGGAAAGGGAGGGGCATGGGGGAGGGGGAGGGGAGGGGGGAGGGGAGAAGAGGGGGAGGAGGAGAGGAGAGAAGAGGGGGAGATGGGGAGGGGGAGGAGCTAGGGGAGGAGGAGTGGAGAGAAGAGGGGGAGAGGGGGAGGGAGGAGGAGAGGAGAGAAGAGGGGGAGAGGAGGAGGGGGGAGGAGCAAGGGGGGCAGGGAGGAGGGAGGGGAGGGGGTAGGGGGGAAAGGGAGGGCCATGAGGGGAGGGAGGAGGGGGTAGGGGGGAAAGGGAGGGCCATGGGGGGAGGGAGGGGGGAGGGGGAGGGGGGAGGGGGGAGTCAAGTCGGAAGTCATTGTCGTCAATTGAATGTCGCATTTATTTGTTATTCCCTGTCAAATGGCATTGGTCCCGCATTCCAAACCCGGTCGTCGGAAGTCATTGTCGGCAAAGTTGAAAAATTAACGTTACGAAATACGCTGATAACGTCATAATTTTAAAACCCGAAGGTTTTTTTAACATTTAAGGTGTGCTGTAGTTGCTCTGGGACGTACTGATTCCGAATATGAAGTTGAAAAATGAACGTTCCGAAAAACGCTGATGACGTCATAATTTTAAAACGCGACGTTTTTTTTTTTTAGTTGGGATTTTATTCGAATTCGAATGCCATTAAATTTCAACTGTTGGAAACAATAATTATTTCAATTTCCAACAGTTGAAATAATTATTGTTTCCAACAGTTGAAACTTAATGGAATTCGAATTCGAATAAAATCTCAACTACCGTTTATTCGTTCTTGGCGCAAAAAAGGCGCGCATTTTGTCATTATGTGCGACTTTACGTCACTCCTACGGACGTGAAAACATTTGTTTTCCTAAAAAATATATTTAAAATAAATACAATAGTACATAAATTAACAATAAAAGAAGCTAAAAAACAATTAAAAATACAATAAAAAGCACATTGAAAATATATAAATATGTACGTACAGTATACTGTACGTACGCGCAACCGCGGGATCGGAAAGGGGCAACAGCGCCGCCACAAACTACACCATGGAATTGCAGCTGGCGCGGTTTTTTAAACCATTGATATTAAAATAAAACGTAGCCTATAACCACCAGGATTTTATGCTGATTCCGAATCTGTGTGACTGTGTCTAAAACTTTTCTCCGATGTGTAGTTCTTGAGTTATAAGCGGACATCCAGGCAGACACACACACACAGACACTCCTCCTTTATATATATATATATATATACACAGACTTGGCATTTAATATGGAATATTTTTTTTGTGGGGGTGAACTCACTTTTCAAGATGACTTGCTACCAAAAGTTCATTGGAATTATGTTGAAATTATTCTAGATTTTGTTAATGTGACCTTTAAAAGAAACAAAAAACACATTTGACATTTCGAAGCAAATAAATTGATCCTTGAAAGTGATGTAAACTGATATCGAACTCAATTCACAAACAGTACTGTGTTAAACTTCTGTACGTTTTCCAGAAGTATCTCTTTATTTTGCACATTAGCCAAAAAAAAATTCAACAAAAACAAAAGCTAAATTATGACTGGGATTACGGACAGTAAAATTACAGTTCAGTACTTCGTGTAACCCCCACGAGCATTCAGGAGAGCACGTACACGTCGAGGCATGCTGTTCACGAGATTTGCCAAGGTATGGACAGGAATCGCTTGCCATGCAGTGACAATAGTCTGCTGCAATTCACGCACAGAGGTAGGCTGCTGGTCCAAGTTGTCGATTTGACGCGTTAATTCTGCCCACAAGTTATCTATCGAATTCATATCCGGGGACATGGCAGGCCACTCCATATGCCCTACACCACTGTCAGCAAGAAAGTGTTGGATCATGCGAGCACGATGAGGCTGTGCATTGTCATCTTGGAAGACAAAGTTTCCTCAAAAGGCTGCACGAGCAAATGGAAGCAATGTTTCTTCCAGAATGACCCTGTACTTGAACTGGTTCAGGTTTCCATTCAGAACAACCAGGTCGGTTTTGCCCCCTGCATGAAAAGCAGCCCAAACGGTCACCCCACCACCTCCAGCTTGGACTCTTGGCACTATACAATCTTCGTTGTGGGCTTCATGCACTTGTCTGCGCACTCGGACGCGGACATCTTGACGATAGACCAGAAATCTTGAATCGTCACTGAAGGTCACGTGATTCCAGTGTCCTGGCTGCCATTGATGGTGCTCTCTGGCCCACTGCAATCGGCGCTGGCTGTGTTGTCTGGTCAGGCGTGGCTTTCTCAGGGGACGCCTGGCACGATAGCCTGCTTGAACCAGTCGTTGGTTGACTAGCCTTCTGGATACAGGCACATTTGTCAGTTGCTGCCACTCAGCCCTAAGCCGATTAGCTGACTTGGTACGGCCATTGCAGACTAACCGGTGCAGCTGGCGATCATCTCTCCTTGTGGTTCTGCGTGGACGTCCTGGCCTCGGTATTGGAGTAGGGACACCCCTCTGAGCATTTCGTTTCAGGATCTTTGACACCTGACCTTGAGTGATGCCATACTGCCGAGCAATAGCACGCTGTTTCATGCCAGAATTTCGTAAAGCCACCACTCCATGACAAACAGCATTGCCAAGTTGACGGACCATCTCCAGAGGAAGCGGCAATAACCTTTGTAGACGTGCAGCAGTTGTTTTCCACTAATACAGAACGCAACAACCCTTTTCTACCCGATTGTGAAGCCAATCGTCAAATGTACCTGTCCTTACATTTTGTCATGCCACCTGTGATATAATCCTGTTATTGACTTCTTGCTGCGAAAGACAATCAGTGACATGGTTCTTTCAACAAAGACATCACCGAAGGGTAAAAGAAACTCACCAGATTGATATACTGAGTTCAGAAAGTAAACCCGTCAAGAAAAAAAAAAAATGCCATATTAAATGCCAAGTCTATGTGTGTGTGTGTGTGTGTGTGTGTGTGTGTGTGTGTGTGTGTGTGTGTGTGTGTGTGTGTGTGTGTGTGTGTGTGTGTGTGTGTGTGTGTGTGTGTGTGTGTGTGTGTGTGTGTGTGTGTGTGTGTGTGTGTGTGTGTGTGTGTGTGTGTGTGTGTGTATGTATATATATATATGTATATATATATATATGTATATATATATATATATATATATATATATATATATATATATATATATATATATATATATATATATATATATATATATTATAATAAATATTTAAATGGTCGCTGCTCTGATAGTACTTTCCCATCTGTGTCAGGAGACCGAATAAGTTTGGTTCTTGAGAGATAGCAGTTTTTATGCCTCTGCCGACTCAGTTGCCGGAGACATTATGTTTGCGGGTTGTCCGTCCATCCATCTGTGATAGGTTTTCGTAGAGAATGGCTGAAGTGGTTTAATTTAAACTTTGTGCAGGTATGTATAATGAGGCAACGAAGAACCGATTAGATGTTGGGGTCACAAGGTCAATGGTCAGAGGTCACGTTAGGTAAAAATCCTGTTACCGCAATAACTTGTGAACCAGTAATGGGATTTTGACCAAACTTGGTTCAAGTGTGTATTTTGATGCAAATGAAATGAATGAATGAATGATCGTTTTTAAGGCCATTTTCCCCGCTAGAGCGGGGGTGAGCCTTGCGGGCCCCATGACAATCATGGTTCCCTGTTTGAGGCAATGTTTTAATGGCCGGATGCCCTTCCTGACGCCAACCCTTAGTCGCATCTTACGATGCGCAGGGATACGGTGTACCTATTCTAAACCGGGGTACACACCGGGATCATTCATCCCAGCAAGCTGGTACTCAATTTGCCGACCTCGGAAGGATGACAGGCTGAGTCAACCCCCCTGGTGTTAATTTACCGATCGACCGGGATTCGAACCCAGGATCCCAAGCCGGCACCCTAACCGCTAAGCCAACACCAGATGCAAAGATGAACTGATTTAATTTTGGGGTCAAGAGGTCAAAGGTCAGAGTCTGTAGTAGGTTTATAACTTGAGAACTGCTGAAGGGATCCAAATTAACTTGGTACAGGTATGTACAGTGCATTCAGAAAGTATTCAGACCCCTTCACTTTTTTCACATTTTGTTATGTTGCAGCCTTATGCTGAAATCGTTTAAATTCATTTTTTCCCTCATTAATCTACACTCAATCCCCATAATGACAAAGAGAAAACAGGATTTGAAAACGTTTTGCAAATTTATTAAAAAGAAAAAACTGAAATATCACAATATCACATTGACATAAGTATTCAGACCCTTTGCTATGACACTTAAAATTTAGCTCAGGTACCTCCCATTTCTCTTGATCATCTTTGAGATGTTTATACACCTTGATTGGAGTCCACCTGTGGTAAAGTCAATTGATTGGACATGATTTGGAAAGGCACACACCTGTCTATGTAAGGTCTCACAGCTGACAATGCATATCAGAGCAAAAACCAAGCCATGAGGTCGAAGGAACTGCCTGCAGAGCTCAGAGACAGGATTGTGTCGAGGCACAGATCTGGGGAAGCCTACAAAAAAAATTCTGTTGCATTGAAGGTTCCCAAGAGCACAGTGGCCTCCATAATTCTTAAATGGAAGAAGTTTGGAACAACCAGGACTCTTCCTGGAGCTGGCCGCCCGGCCAAACTGAGCAATCCGGGGAGAAGGGCCTTGGTAAGAGAGGTGACCAAGAACCCGATGGTCACTCTGGCTGAGTTCCAGAGATCCTGTGTGGAGATGAGAGAAACTTCCAGAAGGACAACCATCAAGATTGGAATCTCCCGCGATGAAGCTAACTCCAAGGGCCTTTCACTCACTCACCGCAGGCAGGTTGGTGGTCTTTCCGTCTTCTACCGACTCCTCTCTGGCCTTGCCCCCCCAGCCCTCTCTGGGCTCTGTCCCCCAAATATTCCTACAGGTCGCACAAGATCTGCCTGCAACCCTCTTATGGTTAAACTGCCAAAATCAAGACTTTCTGCTCACCTTCACTCCTTCATTCCTCTTTTCTCCCGCCTCTGGAACAAACTCCCTCACTCTCTTCAATCCCACTCCACCCTCCAGGTCTTTAAAACAGCTGTTCACCACCATCTCTTATCCTCCCCCATCCAAAACCTTGATCTTTTCTACCCCCGCTAATTTCGGTCCCCTTGTGTTTTATACTTCTCCCACCCCCCCCCCCCCCCTTCCCACGCCTCCTGCCCCCAAGCCCTCTCCCTCCCACACTTCTCCCTGCTCTCAAATGTTGTGGTTGTGTGCTTCCCCTTCTCTCCCCATCTTGTCTTCTGCTCCCTCTTTTTGTATATTTTGTTTGTCTGGTTGATTTGTTTGTGAAATAAATGTTAGCTCTTTCACGAGCCTCGATTCAGTATACAAAAAAACAAAAAAAAAAAACTGCAACACTCCACCGATCTGGGCTTTATGGCAGATTGGCCAGACGGAAGCCTCTCCTCGGTGAAAAACTCATGAAAGCCCCCTTGGAGGTTGCAAAAAAGCACCTAAAGGACTCTCAGACTGTGAGAAACAAGATTCTGTGGTCTGATGAAACCAGGATTGAACTGTTTGGCCTCAATTCTAAGCGTCATGTCTGGAGGAAACCAGGCACCGCTCATCACCTGCCCAATACTATCCCAACGGTGAAGCATGGTGGTGGCAGCATCATGCTGTTTGGGTGTTTTTCAGCAGCAGGGACTGGGGGACTGGTCAGGGTTGAGGGAACGATGAACGGAGCAAAGTACAGAGATATCCTTATTGAAAACCTGAAACAGAGCGCTCAGGACCTCAGACTGGGCCGAAGGTTCACCTTCCAACAGGACAATGACCCGAAGCACACAGCCAAGACAACGCAGGAGTGGCTTAGGGACAACTCTGTGAAGGTCCTTGAGTGGCCCAGCCAGAGCCCTGACTTGAACCCAATCCAACATCGCTGGAGAGACCTGAAAATGGCTGTCCACCGACGGTCCCCATCCAATCTGACAGAGCTTGAAAGGTTCAGCAGAGAAGAATGGCAGAAAATCCCCAAATCCAGGTGTGCAAAGCTTGTCACGTCATACCCAAGAAGACTCGAGGGTAATAATCGCTGCCAAAGGTCCTTCAACTAAGTACTGAGTTAAGGGTCTGAATACTTATGTCAATGTGATATTTCAGGTTTTTTCTTTTTAATAAATTTGCCAAACTTTCTAAAATCCTGTTTTCTCTTTGTCATTATGGGGTATTGAGTGTAGATTGATGAGGGAAAAAATGAATTTAAACGATTTCAGCATAAGGCTGCAACATAACAAAATATGAAAAAGGGGAAGGGGTCTGAATACTTTCTGAATGCACTGTATAATTATGTGAAGATGAACTGATTCGATTTTGGGGTAAAGAGGTAAAAGGTCAGAGGTCATGTTGAATAAAAAGTTTGTTACCAGGCCAATATGTGAACCAGTGATGGGATTTTTTACCAAACTTTGTGTAAGTATATATGATGCAAAGATGAATTGATTAGATTCCAGCATCAAAGGTCAGATGTGATGTCAGGTAAAAATGTAATACTTGAGAACAGCTGAGGGGATTTAAAGCAAACTTGGTACAAGTATGTATAATGATGTAATAATGTGGACGGAGGCATATCGGTCAACGTCGCGATGTCCAAGAGTACCATTCTAGTATTTCTTTATTTATTTTTTTTACCTTCCTTTCTATGCCACATCTAGATCCAGCAGAGAATCGCCGTTCCACCATCAACCCCCTCTGTGCAGCCGCAGCGCTCATCCTCACCAGCGCTTTCATCCAATTCCTCTTCCTCATCTTCTCTGCAGCAGCTCTTTCAGCCTTCATCAACAACGCACACGGTCAGCCCATCGCCGACGCACAGTTGCCCTGTCCTTTCTCTGGACTCCCACTCCTCCTCACCCGGACCTCTTGCTGAGCGTTCACAGTCTCCACGCAAGCTAATGCCACCACTTTCACTCAACTCAAGTTCAATCATGTCTATGTACACGCAGCAAGCACTACAGCCACGATTCCTTCAACAGGCATTGATCAACGCCATGGGCAAGGCTCAGGGCCGTCAGTCGCCAGGTAAAGGATTTTCTGTACTTTTTATTTTCCTTTTCCAAATGTACAGGGTAACAACAAAGAAACCGTACTCGTATAATTTGATAAACCATCCTTATTTCTCTTATTAAAAATGACACGTTCTTTGGTAAACATTTGCTTCACATGATCACGATGGAAAGTTTCAGATGGATATCTTTAATGCCATTGATTTTATTGAAGTTAGAGCTCAGGCTCCAGGTGTCCACCTCTATGCTGCAGGCAAACCTGGATTTATTACTCTGAAACATCCAGCTGCGGTGATTGAATGGATTTTGGCTGTTATTGTGTTTTGAGATCATCTATGGATTGTGGCTTCGATAGACGTTGTACTTGATTAAGCATCTAACCCTGAACTCCGTTTGAGTTTTCTTGAAGGATTTTGTTCCCAGGTAGATTTCGACTAAAAACGATTTTTATTTGGTTGTCCATGACATGTTGAGAAATTGTGGCTATCTTGTCTAAATCTGCTGAATATACACGAACTCCGCTTTGTGCACCTGCAAAAAGTAAGAGGATATCATTATTATGGAGAAAGTTATTGGAGGCAATGTTGGGGCCGGTTTTTGTGGTAACCCTGTACATGAAGAGTGGCTATTTTCTTTAAAAAAAAAAAAATACTCAATTACGTATGAACTGGCCTCCGGTATTGGGGGAGTTTCCTTGTCGTTGAATGTTTGTGGCAAATCAGAGTTGACCTTTTTCATAGCACTACATCTCAAGTTAAATCCTTGAATTTAAGTGCCGAGTAAAACTTGGCTAGCTTTATGTTTGGGTTTAGCAGTGTTGATACAACTGATTCTTGTCAACCAAAGACTCAGCCATTTTCCCATTCTCACCAGCTCTCAAGAAGAGTTTCCAATTTTTTTTTTTGTTTGTTTTGTAAGACGCCAACAGAAGCCTTTGAAGAGAAAAAAGACATTTGCGTTTTTGGAATTTGTTTTATCAATCACTTACATTTAAAAAAGCATATCAATGTTTTAGTTTGCTTTAAAAAAGAAAAAGAAGCTCACAACAGATGTCGATACCTTGGTAATAAAATGGATGAACACGTAAATATAGCTAAAATAGCAGCTTTCCAACCCGGATTTCTCCGAATGGCAAATCCTCCCTCCTGGACTTGATGACAAATTTCCCTGCAAGTGTCTCCTGTGCTTCCTCTGCCCCAATTGTTTCAACTGATAATGTGCTTGTGAGTCAATATCTCTGGTTATTTTCAGAGAGCTGCATCAATGCCGGCAGGTCTGGCTGTTCACTCAAGCAGATTGACATGGACTGCAAGCAGCCATCTCTCTCTTCAGGACTGATCTCCCATATTTACTGTCCCTGATGTTAACCCAGCCTGGGAATTCTTCCACAGGAAACTCTCATTCATGCACAGATTCATCCCATCTCTCTTCAGTAATCCTACCCTTCTTCCTGCCCATGATGCACTGAATCCTGTAGTGAAGCAGTTGCTCTGAAAGAAATTGCCTTCTCTTCCTGGAAGGCAAACCTCACCAAAGGAAATCTCAGAGCATTCCACAAAGCCCACAAGATTGAACTTTCAAACTTGGCTCCCTCCTCTAAAACCTCAGTGGCACCTTGTTAAGTCTGTCTCCTGAGTATGCTCCTCTTCCATCCCCTCCCTCTCTTCAAATGCACCACAGCCAACTCCGCTCATGAGAAGATCGAAAGCCTCTGTTATTCCGTCATGGGGAGAGAGGGGGAAGGACACAAACACAACATTTGAGAGCAGGGACATCGGGAGGACTTGGAGGGAGGTGGGAGAGGATTAAAACATATGAACACTGCAAGGACTCTGGGGTGAATTACCGGGGGTAGAAAAGATCAAGGTTTTGGATGGGGGAAGATAAGAGATGGTGGTGAACAGCTGTTTTAAAGACCTGGAGGGAGGAGTGGGATTGAAGGGAGTGGGGGAGTTTGTTCCAGAGGCGGGAGAAAAGGGGAATGAAAGAGTGAAGGTGAGCAGAGAGCCTAGATTTTGGCAGTTTAACCATAAGAGGGTTGCAGGCAGATCTTGTGCGACCTGAAGGAATATTGGGGGGACAGAGCACAGAGAGAGCTGGGGGAGCAAGGCCGGAGAGGAGTCGGTAGAAGACAGACCACCAAACCTGCCTGTGGTGAGTGAGTGAAAGGCCCTCGGAGTTGACTTCATCGCAGGAGATTCCAATGATTACTTTTGAAAATTCACGATAGCAAAAGAGCAAATAAGTCTGAGTTTTTGATTGCTAATTCGTTTTACATCCTCTTGTTTCTTAAAGGGACATTTATCGTGAATTTTCAAAAGTAATCCTTAAGAGGTTTGTCCTTTTTACTTAAGCTGTGGCTGTCGGCCGACCGTTTAATTATTCTGATTACCCATCTGTGTGTTTGGGTTATATTTGTTGGCAGAATAACTGGACAACAAGGGCCACAACAAGGGCCAACCCAAATTTGGCACAGAGCTTCATTACCTCCACCACCAAAGGTGGACAGAGGTTATGTTTTCACCGCTCCCTCTTTGTCTTTCTGTCTGTCTTTGTCTGTGAGCACGATATCTCAAAAAGTTGCGAACGGATTCGGACGAAACTTTGTGGACATGCTCGGTGTGTAACAAGGACGAATTGATTAGGTTTTGTTTAAGGTCTAGATCCAGATCAGGCATGTCAGTGGGATACAAAACATAAACTGTTCAGCCTGTATGGGCTCTTTTGGGTGGCGTTTTAGTATTGTGAATGTATTGGACGAGTTCAACTTTGAGCTCACTAAGAAAAATTTTTAATGAAAATATTACAGGAGTATATTTACTCACACCACAGCTACATGGTGGAAAAGGTTAGAGCCCTCTATAGTGGTGTTGCACTGTTTGAGTGAGCACCTCCATTGAGTGTGTTCTAGTTTAATAATTATAACGTGGACATGACCGTTGCCTGATCACGTGCACGCTGGGAATACAACAGACAACAACAGGCATTTTAAGGCCATTTTCCCTGCTAGATCGGGGGTTAGCCTTGCGGGCCCCATGACAATCTTCTCCATTTTGCCCGATTTTCTGCATCTCGCCTTGTTAACCCCCTTGCCCGCATTTCTTCTTCCACCACCTTAAGCCAAGTTTTTCTCGGTCTTCCCCATCCTCTACTTCCTTCTACATTCATTTCCATCATTCTTCTCAACCAGTCACTTTCATCCTTCCTCAACACATGACCAAATCATCTCAACCTGTTTCTTTTCACAGCATCAATCACAGGCTCAATTCCCATCATCTTTCGCAATTCATCATTTGTCTTCCTCTCTCTCAACGATACTCCGCACATCCACCGAACCATTCACATTTCCACCCTTTCCAGCCTTCGTTGCTGCTCCACGTTCATTACCCATGTCTCGCTCCCATAAATCATAACACTTCTCACACATGCAGCATACACCTTTCCCTTCAGCTTCAACGATTTTCCCCTCCTCGTCAGCATGCCACTCACTTCCCGAAACTTCCATGCACATCTCACTCCAGCAATCGTCGCTGAGTCTGATCCACCTTCTCCATTCAGCATGTCTCCTAGGTAGAAAAATGTTTTCACACCTTCCAGTTTCACGCCGTCTCCAAGATCCAACTCAACATTTCCTCCATCTGCAGCTCCCTCTGTGCACACCTTACACTTGTATATAGCTGCCACACTGGTTAATGACCCTCTCAGACCACTACATTTTTGATGAACCCACTCAGCGCACGTTGTACATTGAATGGAGTTCACTCCGACACCCTTCCTGCACACAGCACACGGCCACTTCCCAGTTCTTTCCACCTCACCACATGCTTTACCACTTGCCATCACCTTCGTCTTTCCGATATTCACCTTCAGACCTTTTGTCTCCATACATTCCTTCCACTTGTTCATCTTCTCCTTCAGTCCATCCATACTTTCCACAATCAACACCAGATCATCTGCACACAACAACTCCCACGGTAAACCCTCCTTTACATTCCGAGCCAGCACCTCCATCACAGCAACAAATAGTAGTGGACATAGTACCGACCCCTGATGCACTCCCACCTTCACCTCAAACTCACCACTGTTCCCGTCCTTCGTCCTTACAGCTGTTCGCGCTCTCTCGTACATTGCCATCACTACTTTGATCAACCATTCCTCCACTTCTAACTTTCTCAATGCCCACGTCACTACTTCACGTGGAACCATATTGAATGCTTTCTCCAGATCAACAAACCCATTAAACAACTTCTTCCTCTTTACATGAATGACACTATGTGTGGGAAGGAATGGGAATGACAATATGTGTGGGAAAGAATGGGCAGACAGTCCTTCAGTGAAAATTATTTTCACAATTTCTGTGCCTCTGTGGTTTCGGATTGGTTCTGATGAGCATGTAACACTTCACTACCAATCATAAACAGACTACAAAGGTGGTTGCCTTGATGACAATTTCTGGGAAATTCACTAAGTTGCATTCGCTGCTTAAATTGTGGATTTATTGATTAGGTAAACTGGAAATGATCTCAAATTATCAGATATTGTAAAAATAATTTTTTTATTTTGTTCCTCCCCCCACCCCTCCTCTCTTTTGTACAATGAGATGTGACTGCAAAACGAGGTTAAAATACGAGATGGTGTCATCATGTGAGCCTCGATTCAGTATACAAAAAAAAAAAAAAAAAAGTCTCTGTATTTTAGTTAAGCCTTGTATTTCATCCATCGCAGGATACATATTGTCTGTTGAAGTAAATCCAGAAGATTTGTGTTTTTTGGGGGGGTTTTTTTTGCACACATGAAAACAAGCCATTTAATTGGAAACCCATCTAATTTCATAATTGAGGAAACTATGCTTTTAGCCTGTTATTATGTGCTCGTGTTGTTAAATGTGTTCTTTGCTTGTATTTTCATCTGTTATAATTTGTGGATTTGAAGTTTAATGCTAGGAGTCTGCAATGTCCATAATATACAGTAAATGGCAATGAACTACAGTACTCGATTTTAACTTGCCTTCCCTGCCAATTACCAGGATTGTGATACTGGAAACGTTGTTCTTTGCACCACAGGCCTGTCTAAGATAGGTGGTCCTCGGGCACCACTACATGGCACCGCTTATGATCAACAATACAATCCTACAAATTTTTATGGAATGATGAAACCTCTGAATTCTGACGAGTTTGACAGAAAAATGGAAAAGCAAGGATCAGGTTGGTTTTGATTTAAATCCAAAGTCGCTGTTGAGATTTGGCTTTGCACACAAACTCTTGGGTTTGTTCCCACTCATATTTCCGATTTAAGTTCCGGCACATGAATGTTGTAGCATTGACGGCCATGCTGACAGGGGCCGGCTGTCTTCATTGTTTTTCAGCTAGTGGGATGAGCTGGGGGCTGGAGCCTCAGCGCCCATTGAGCCCTACGAAACTTCTTCCCTTCAGCATGTCGCCACTACGGGGACAAGGAGATGCTGACCTTGAAGCTCTCAGGCGGAAGTTGGCTCATGCGCCACGCCCACTCAAAAAGCGCAGCTCCTTTGCCGAGCCAGAATCCCCAGGCAGCTCCATGTCAAATCTTATGCATCATTCAAATGTACCCAACTTACTCCTGCAGAAACTACACTACCAGAGGGTCACTTTGGCTGGCCTCGAAGGTACGATGCATGGTCAGGGTGTGCCTCACCATGCCAGCCAAGAGCCATCTGCCATAACACCACATCCTTCATTCCTGGAATATCAGGTGTGTTCACATCAGATGCAATAAAAATGTGAGGAAAGTGTTATTTAACTTGCAAGAAAAAAATGTGGACATCATCGAATAATAGTAACTTGACCATAATCTTGTGCAATTACGACAACTCGCAATGTTCATGCTTAGGGCGATGTCTACGTGTTACACTATTGATTTGTAATTTTGAATGAACATGTTCTCATGGTGCAAGTGAGAAAGCAGGAGAAATTTAAAGCCCTGCAAATCAACTGTTTTGAATCAAATATCTATTTTTATTAAGTTCATAAATTTCTACTTTATTCGTAATATTAAATGCAAGATAACTCGTACCTGCTTTTGTGGACATGCTAGACTTGTGCCAATTATGAAATTTTGCTTTTTATCCTCAAAAGTGTTTATGGTACTTCATTTCAGAAAAAAAAAGATTCTGCCTACTGAAATCTTTAGAGTAGCAACAGGGATTTATAGATTTTTTTTTTTTAAATATGAATGGTGAATTGATTTCCATTTGTAATTTTCAATCATTTCATTACCTCCGCCACTGAAGGTGGATGGAGGTTATGTTTTCACCCCTGTCTGTTTGTTTGTTACTTGCAAAATCGAAGATTTTTCAAGTATATTGGTCGGTTGCGTTTGTGGTTCTGTCTGTCTGTTTGTCTGTCTGTTTTTCACGGGCCTACAGGTCACAATTCTAAACCGATCGTCACGAAATTTCACCAAGCTGGCACCGCGTCCCAATTGAAAAGCCTATTGATTTTGAGGTCAAAGGTCATCTGGAGGCCAAATTTCTAAAATCGCCATTTTAAATCAGATTGACTTGAAAATTGAATAACATTTGTATATTGAGTCAATAAATTGGGAAATGAACTATTTTTGAGGTCAAAAGGTCAACTCAAGGTCAAATTTTCAAAGTCATCAATTTTCATCTAAAAAGCTGTCAATTCTCAACCGATTGACTTGAAAATTGAACAGCATTTGCATATCGAGTCACTAAATTGGAAAACGTACTATTTTTGAGGTCAATCGGTCAAAGATTAACTCAAGGTCAAACTTCCAAAATCATCACTTTTCATCTGAAAAACCATCAATTTTCATCCGATAGGCTTGAAAATTGAACAGCATTTCTATGGTGCCTCACTGAATTGGGAAACCAACTATTTTTGAGGTCAAAAGGTCAAACTCCAAACTTCTTCAAACTTCTAACAAGTTCAAACTTCTAAAATCATTTTTCATCTGAAAAATCATCACTTTTCATCCTGTTGACCCGAGCTTTGATCAAGATCGTCAATTTTAATCTTGATGAAATGGACAATTTGTTGTGTCAATAGAAAACGTTTGGGGTGGGGGGGGGGGGGGGAAGGATTTTGCAAGTACTGTATCGTGCTCCGCATGACGTCTTCTTGTTTGTTTGTTTGTTTTTCTGTGAACAAGATATCTCAAAAGGTTGTGGATGGATTCGGACGAAATTTGGCAGAGACATAGCGTGTGTCAAGGACGGAATGATTAGATTTTGGTGAAGATCCGGATTCGGATCCGGATTCGGATCCGGCTACTATAATTTTTTAAGTGATTGTTCACCAATGAGTGATAGGGCCAAAACGATGTATAGCAGGATGTCACAAAAAGTTGTGGACGGATTTGGACGAAACTTGGTGGAGAGGTTGGGTGTGTGACAAGGATTAATAAATTCGATTTTGGTGAAGGTCTGTATATGGATTCGGATACGACAACTATTTATTTCTTGTCATTCCTCGCCATTGAGAGATTGGGCGAAAAGCGATTATATAACATATTTTAAAAGGTTGTGGACAAGTTATGACTAAACTTGGTGGACGAGTTGGTTAGGTGACAAGAACAAGCCGATTAGATTTTGGTTCAGGTCCGAATCCAGATCCGGCCTATCAGTGGGATACAAAGCGTAAACTGTTCAGCTTGGCGGAGGTATGCGCTCTACCAAGTGCTGTTCTTGTTTATATTGTCACATCTGGAGCTCGCGTTAAAACAAGGAACCTCAGCGCCGAGTTAGACTCAGGAGATGGACCAAACGATCTTTTTAGTTATTGTACTGCGTTTATTTAATTAATTAAATATAGCACTTTACTGTTCTCCAAGGAGCTTCAATTGAGCCGAAATAGTGGCGGCACACGGACACAGAAGCAGATCGTTGGAACACATTTTCTTACCTTTTAAATGGTTTATTTATATAGTAAACAGGGAAAAGGGTAACAAGACGCTATAAACAAAAACGTAACGAACCAAGCAAGTCAAATGGACACGAGGAGGAAAATGGGGATATTCAAACTTGTATACATTCATTGGAAATAAAACAGTTCCTAAACCACGCACTAGGTACCACAGGTCACACTCATGCAACAAAACAATTGAAGGCAAGACTTACCTTATCTCATGCACAGGGTCGACGCTTGACTCAAAATGGATCACGTCGGTATCCAGGTGCAAGATGAATAGGGACTAAGAGTCAAAACAAGCACAATGAAGATGGTGTTTGGTGTGGAATGCCAACATTGATCTCCCTCCTCCACCAGGCTTTGTGATCCCTTTTGTCTTTTAAGCAAGGCCTCCTGGGGTGCCCTTGGTCCCCTTCCTCCATGCTCCACCAACGCAGGATGAACCGAGCTTTGGTCAAGCAGTCACACTTGGTCCACTCCAAAAGTTTTGCCTGCCCTTCAACACGAGGCTTTTTGTGATCAACCTCAACACCGAGGCCTCTTCTTCTTCATCTCTAGTTCTTCCCTCCTCCTGGGCGGAGTTCTCGCCTACCACAGGATTATCAATAAAAATTCTACAGGTGGAGGCACTTCCATGATGAAAAATTCGTGTCAATTGGACCAACAGTTGCAGAAGAAAAAATGAACACTGATCGGATCATGCGTTATACTTGTCGCAATTATGCCCACATATAATAGGGTCTACCCTGTCTATAAATTACATACGCTGCTTCCTCAGTGTCACATGTAACAAACGACTTAACCTGACAGGTCCCTATTACATGTCAATCTAACAGCTACTCAAAACATACGGACCATACTACACTTACCACGGTCTAGCTATGGATGCTCCCCCACCCTCCCCGCTTGCACGTCAGAATATTTTTACCTCTGCCACTGAAGGTGGATGGAGGTTGTGTTTTCTCCCCTGTCTGTTTGTCTGTGCACAGTATATCTCAAAGTTATGAACGGATTCAGATGAAATTTGGTGGACAGGATGGGTGTTTGACAAGGATTAATTGATCCGATTTTGGTGAAGATCCGGAAACTGATTTGGATCTGGATTGTATCTAGATAAAATAAATTTTCTCAGTCATTCCTAACGAATGAGAGATGAAGGCAAAAACGATATATAGAACAATATCTCAAGGTTTGGAGGGATTATGCCAAAGCTTAATGGATGAGTTTTTTCGGTGATAAGAACAATCCGAATCGATTTTGGAGGTCTGGTTCCAGATCCGACCTATCAGTGGGATGCAAAACGTAAACTGTTCAGCCTGGCGGAGGTATGCGCTCTACCGAGTGCCGTTCTAGTTTCCCATGTGTGCATGTACAGGATTATTTCTTGCTTTTTTATTTCCTCCACTTGTTATTTTTTCACTCCCAACTGACAGGTTTGTATCAGCCTAAAATATTTCATCCACAGTGGCACCACTTGCAATGTTCCATCTTCTATTTTTGTTAACACACATCATAACATATGACATATAACATCATAACATATAACATCATAACATATTAACATATGACATGAAAAATGGCATTCTATAAAAGTGCAGTACAAATGTGATCATGGTGCTGTGTGCTTATAATGGAGTGTTATTTGATTCCCCAACAGTCACAGTATGGCCTTCCAAGTCATGGTGAAGTTCCTCATGGGCCCGGCTCAGACCCACAGAGTCCTCCACCCGTGCCAGCACCTCCCTCAAATGAGCTCACTGGAGATCTTGCAGAGCTTACAGAACCTTCTTTTAACAGGTATAAATATCACTCACCAAAGGACTAAAGACAGCCCTCCTTCTGATTTTAGCTATTTCTAGCATATTGGTGTAAGCAGAACAAGTGTTTGGAGAAATGCTGTCAAAGTTTAAGCACAGCAGGTAATGGACATTGTACATAGAGGTAGTGGATAGTATAAAGTCACTCTTCCATGATTAGGTCAATCAACTCGCACCTGTTTGATGGAGGTGAAAAACGCTGTCGCAGGCGTTTTCAGAATATCCCATGAATGGTCGATTGGGTTCAGATCTGGTGACTGAGAAGGCCATTACATATGGATAACGTCGGTGCCATGCTCATCAAATCATTGTGTGACCACACATACTCTGTGGATGGGGGCATTTTTCCCCTCCCGGCAGGAAAGAAATGCTGCAATATGGAGTGAAGATGATCACGCTGTACCATTAATTAGCAGTTGGCATTGACCTTGCCTTCTAAGGGAATTACTGCACACAAAACATTCCAGGGAAATGTACCCAACAACATTACAGAAGCACCAGAATCTTTCACTGTTGGAACCAAGCACTCGGGGTTGTAAAGTTCCTTAGGTTGGCACCACACGTGCACTTGTCTGTTTCTCGAGAACATGGTGAAGGATGATTCATCTGACCATATCATATTTTTCCACTGCTTGGTAAGTCCATTGCTGTGCTCTTTGCATTGATTGACTTAAAATGTGCATTGCCAGGTGTGATGATCAGTGTGTGCACTGCAACCCCACTATGGTATTCTGCTCTGTTGAGTTATTGACAGACCGTTTTTGATGAAACTGGATGCTCGCGCCTCAGGTTGAAATTTATAGTCAATTGATCTGCAGTTGCTCACCTGCTTTTCCTTGCACTTCAAAGTGTTGCACAGATATCACGATCCTGGAGTATGCGCTTCTGCCCACTGTTTCCCTTTGCTGATGATGTCTTTCCCTTGGAGTTCCATGCCGACATCACCTTAAACACCATTGCTCATGAAACCTCAGCAAGTTGAGCTGTCTTTGTCACTGAAGCTCCTATAAAACACACACCAACAATCACCCCTCTTCCAAAGTGACCGAGGTCTCCTCTTGCAGCCATGCTAGCCAAAATTATAGGCAACCAGGCCTGGGCAGCATTTTCATACATGACCTGAAGTATGCTGGGATGTTATTTGCTTGATTAATGCATGGGCCACACCTGTGTGGAAGCCATTGCTTTCAATGTACTTGGTGTCCCTCATTTACCCAGGTGTTTCCATTTTTCTTTTGTCCACTACGTGTGTGTGTGTGTGTGTGTGTGTGTGTGTGTGTGTGTGTGTGTGTGTGTGTGTGTGTGTGTGTGTGTGTGTGTGTATATGTATATATATATATATGTATATATATATATATATATGTATATATATATGTATGTATATATATATGTATATATATATATATATATATATATATATATATATATATATATATATATATATATATATATATATATATATATATATATATATATATATATTTTGTTGCGGAACCCAACGTCGGCCTATGGTTCCCCTTTGAGGGGGGATTAGACCCCTTGTTTATTGCTGACCGACGTGGTCCCTGACGCCGTACCGCGACCTCCGGAAAGGCCGGTGCACAGCCCCGTTCGTACCGCGGACAGATGTTAATTGATATATATATATATATACATATATACATATATACATATATATATATATACTGTATTATATATATATATATATATATGTATGTATGTATATATATATATATATATGTATATATATATATATATGTATATATATATATATATATATATATATATATATATATATATATATATATATATATATATATACATATATACACCTTTTTTTTCTTTTTTTTTACATTTATATATTTTTTTTTTTTTTTTTTTTAATATATATATATATATATATATATATATATATATATATATATATATATATATATATACATATATATATATATATATCCTTTTGGCCTGTAGTGTGTATGTTAAACTGTATTGGCTGCACCTGTATCCATCTCTAACCATGCTCGGGGTCTTGATACCCACTTCCTGCAGAAGTGGTGGAGAGGCTCCACCAATTCCCCCTCTTCCCCAGGAAGTGTCTGAGGACCCTAGCTGTGGACTGAACACACTGCATGAAGAGGTGGACTTTGGCACAATTGAAGAAGAGCATGAAATGGGATTTAGGCCATCAGATTCTTATGCATCTGATGAAGAAGACCTTGATTACAATGATAACCTGGAGCCACCTGTCGTCTATCCTCCCATCATACCTCCGGTGTGTTGAATGCTTTTGTTATAGACTCGATGAGAAGCAGGCCTGGTCAAATAATTAGGTGGTCAGTAATTTGTTGTTGGTTAGAGTTACTCTTCCAACCTATTTTTCACTGATAACTCTCATAAAGTGAAAAACTGAAATTGAAGAGCAATAATTATTCCATCACAGCAATTCATTTTTTCACTTGCTCATTGAAAAAATACCCCAAAAATGCGAACTTGGGTTTTCATTGAATGCCTTTTTATGTTTTTTCTGTGAAGTTTTTTCCTCTTAATCCCAGTCTTTTTCGTAAAGAAACTGCTGTGAATCTGATACTTTTTATGTCCACATGTTCATCTTTTTAAGTTTCACCAGCTCTGCTAAGTAGGTTTTTCTTTTGTCAAGTACAAGCCAAGACTTATGGAAATTGGCCAACATAGGACAAGAGGCCAACTCGCCAAAAAAATCGGAGTAGCTCTTGAAAGAAAGAAAGACCAGGAGCTGAGAGGAAAAAGTGGGCAGCATAATAAGATGGTGAACATATACAGATAAGGTATAAAACAAGCAGGATAACTTAGATTGAGGGGCAAAGATCAGGGAGAATGGAAAAGGAAGATGACACAAGATGATGGAGGGTTGCCACCTGAGACTCCAGGGAAGAGGATGCTGAACGGATTCGGTAGACGATTTCACACACCTTGCTGTTGGTGTTTCCACATTTTCCACTATCTTCTGTTGTGGCATGGTCTGCTCTGTATTCTTTCTTGCTCTTCCACAAGCCTCAAATTTGTATCCAAAAAGAGGAAAAGGGAGTCGAGGCATGAAGGTGAGTATTGATTATATTTAGTGAATGGTAACAATGCACAAGTTTCTGGATGAGCACGTGCCATCAGGTGGAGCCAGAGAGGTTCAAAGGGCAGAGAGCAACAGACAAAATGGACGTGGTACAGAACCCCAAGGTCACCTATCTGTTAGTAGTTGGAGAGGAGCAATCCCTATGCTTCAGTCTTCCGCGAAGAGATATCATTAGCCTGGAAAACTGAAGCACAGGCATCGTATTCCACAGGCAGTGAATTCCACTAGTTCCAGGGATGTAAGATTCGAGGCAACAGCACAAACCCACAGATGAGAGTAATGCACTTTACACCAAGTAATTCCTTTGCTCTGCAACAATTTCTGCAAAGACACCACCCTGCCCTGTAATCCAGATTTGAGTTGTGGTCGGCCCAAGATGTGCTGCAGCGAATTTTGAGGTCGAGCCAAGAGGACTGTAAAACCAGAGGTTGACCACGTAAGTGGATTGAAAGATTAGCAAAGCAATCTTTGAGTAGAAGCAGGAAAAATTTAATGCAGCAGCCTAGGAAGCAGCTGCAGCTTGCCTTTTAGAGTGTAAGGAATAATTTATTTGCTGCTTATTAGGAATTGCTACTTAATGTTAAAATTATTTTCCAAGGAGGCAGAATTAAATAAATGGTGTGCTCCAAGAATAGAAGAGGACCAAGGATGCTGTAAGCGTTCAATAGAAAGGTTGGATAAATAACTCCATGTGGTGAAATGTGCTGCTTTCTTTGCATGGAGTAAGTTTCAAGGCATATGGGAATCTGACTGCCATTGGCAGACATCTTCAGAATTAGCGCTAGATTTCAACACAGTCAAAAGCTTGTGAATTGTCCATATGGACTGCTCTTCCCTTTTGTTTGAGATTTATGGCACCTATCCATTGTTGAAGTAACAAGTGTCTATGGCATATCTGTGGTAATGGCTCGGACAAAAGGCAAACTAGTAGTCTTGTTTATAAATGTTGAGGTTCTTGTGTGTTGGCACAAGATCGGCAGCAATTATAGGTCCCACGGGATTACTAACTGCCGACAAGCCTGTAATAGCTGAATTGCCTGTAATTCAGAGGATCAGCCGTGGCACCCTTCCCGTAAATAGTGACATTATCCACCTTCAAGAAAGAAGAAAAATATTATGAGGAAATACAAATCAGCAGCACAGATGCAATTTTTGAGAACGAAGGGGCACTGATGTCATCAAGTACAGCTGCAAATGACTTGTCAGGTTTAGCTAAGAATTTGACCACCTTTGTGGATATGAAAAGCTTGTTTTTTGTTTTTTAGACAGGACAGGGAATGAACTGTCCCAACCTTATACCATCTCCCTTCCAGCAGTATCAGTATACTTTGTCTACCTCCCACATCATTTGACATTATGACTGCCAACTAGGATGACCTTCATGAATCCTTTGCAGACTACTCCTGGCAAGACTCATGTTTCTCCACTGATCTTTCCACTGCAGCAGACCAAATCATTGAAATCCACCTTCTAGATACATCTCTTTGCATACCATACTCATCCAAAATGCAGAAAAAGCTCGTCCCCTGAGTAGTTCTCCCATCATTGTGCTTCCTTTGTCTCCTTGAAAAACCTCCTCTTCAGGGCCTGGAAAGCTTCATCTTCAGATCATAGTCTTCGTACTTATGTGGTTGCCTGCAACAACTGCAGGCACATCATCTCCACTGCCAAAGCCACTTTTATCCATCAGACCTCTGACAAGTTTTGCCCTCTCCCCAGCAGCAGTCATGCCTTCCGGTCTTTGGCCAAGCGCATCTCCACCAACTTCTGTAAGCCATCTTTTCCTCCTCTCAACAATCCTGATCGCTCAGTGTCCAGCTCTCCTCAATCCAATGCTAACACCTTTGCCTCTGTTTGCAGCCAACTCTGCTCTGTATGACTCCAATAGAACTACTACTGCTTTTCCTAAATCTAACTCCCTTATGCCTGCCATAAAACTTTCCAATTGTAAAGTTTGGCAGACCCTCCTCTCCCTTGTCACCAACAAAGCCAATGGTCTAGATGGCATTCCTGCTGTTGTCCTTAAATGTTCTCCCAAACCTGCTCCTATTCTCTCTAAAAAATTCAACCTCAGCTACTATACCAGTATTTACCCAACCTCCTAGAAGCATGCCTATGTCCCTAAAAATGGCGACAGGTCTGATCCCTCTAATTACAGTTCAATCGCCCTGACCTCCAATATCTCCAAAGTCAAGGATTCTCTCATCAATAAACAATTTGAACAAACCTTGAATACTACTCTCTCCACAATGACCACGAATATAGATGGCTTCTGCAAAGCCAGGTCCACTCGTGACCTCCTGGCCTACATTGCAAATGAATGGTCTTCAACTCTCTAACACTTCGGAGAAAGTTGAGTTGTTGTGCAGGACATTAGTAAAGCCTTTGATAGAGCCTGTCATAAACGGCTCCTAGCAAAGCTCCCAATGTATGGTATTCAGTCTTTGCTCATCTCCTCATTTTGTGGCCTCCTCGCTGGGCGATCTATCTCTACCTGTGTTGACAGTGCCCTCTCTCTGACTTCCACCACATTAATTCTGGTGTCCATTAAGGTTCTGTCATCTCATACTCTTTCATCTTTTCATTAATGAACTCCTCACAGCTACTAACAACCCTGTCCATTCCTTTGCTAACGACACCACCCATCACTCCTGCACCAGTTACAAGACCCATTGCACCTTCCAGTTCATTGCTGCTCGACTGTTGCCTCCCTCACTTGTGATCTGTCCCCCTCTACCAATCCCAAGTCAGACCAGTGATGGAAGACTGCTCCCATGTCTAGGGCAGTGCTTCTCCATCAGTCATTGGTATTCTGGATCATGTCCATGCCAAAGTCTTCCGAGTGATTAACGATCGTATTTTGTCTAGTCATCTCCAACGTTTGGCTCATAGTTAAGCAGTCTCGTCCCTGTGTCTTTTCTACCGCTACTACCACAGTCTGTGCTCTTTCGAACCCTGTTTCTGTCCCTGCTCCTCTTCACTCTATTTATTTCTATCAACTTGCAACAATTCCAAGTCACAAGTCCAAAATCTAGATCTCATTTAATTACTACATTTCCCCATAGTTTCTTTGTTTTTTCACCCAGGAGGCCCATCTTGATTTCGGCCTCGGCCCTTCACATGTGGTGTTGATAAATTTTAAAAACCTCCAGTAAGGAATGAAACAAAAAAAGCATGTTCTTAAGACTGTCGTTCTCAATTGCCCACAGTACTTTGAGAAATTCTCATTGTCTATCCCAGTCTTGTGAATTATGGTTTTGTGACATGATTCATTCACCTTCAGCAAATGGTTCATTCATAATTTTGCTCATTTTGAGGAATCCTGATTGTGACATTGGCAGATTACGTTAGTCCTGCAGCTTCACATAGCCTTGACTCGCAATGCCTTGGCTGGAGACCAAAATGCAAGTTCCAGCCAATTGGCATGATGGCAGTTTAAATTGACACAACTTAGAGCAAGATCTCAAAAACGAGAGACATTCTGTGTCTAAAAATTGTGGCATCGTAGGTGGCGGTCATTGTTGGGGCAGGGTGGGATGTGATAAAGATACAATATGCACAAACTCTTGCATTAAAGACATTGATCCAGAGGTCCAGTGAGGATATCGGTGCTTTGGGGGAAGGGTCAGTTTTAAGTTGACAATTGCTGCGGTTACGAACATACACACATGTGCAACTTCTCTACTAATGAACGAGGCAAGTATGTTGACACTGGTTCAAAGATTATCCAAGAAGGACAAATGAGAGGGTCTGGGACATTAGCATTGAAAAAAAATTTGTTTCTGTCGAGGAAAGATACGGCAACCTGACATGACAGATCAGTTTCATGGGAATTACCGGATTTCATTAGTCCCATAAAAATAACTCATTTTCATCTTAGTATAATTCACGAAATGTCCGTCCATCCGTTCGAAGGTACCGCAAAAACGGCTCAACCGATCGCAACGATATTTTGGGTGGGTATTCCTGGGACCCCTGGGAGTAAAATAGGCTATATTATTTTTCCAATTTTCCAGTTTTTCCAAACACGATGGAATAATATTTACCAATATGAACAGTGATGTGGCTTTTGTTGAAATTCTACAAATACTGTTTATTCTACGTACCAGGAGAGAGTAGATCGACTCCTGACGAACTCTTCCTATATACAGTCACGTGAAAAAGTAAGTACACCCCATGTAAAGTTTTGACTTTTTCAACATATTTCAACATACAGCTATTTGATCTTCATTTCAACAATATTGATAGATAAAGGTGATATAATATAACAAATATCATGAAACATTTACATTTTGTAGTCCATTGTATAATTTAAATAAACATAAATGCAAATTTCACATGTGGAAAAAGTAAGTGCACCCTTGGCTCTATTAGGTGGTATTGCCCCCTTTGGCAGAAACAACCTCAAGTAGGCGTTTCTTATAACTGTCTACCAGTCTCTGACATCGACTGGGAGAAATTTTTGCCCACACCTCCATGCAGAATTCTTTCAGCTGTGCGATGTTTGAGGGGTTTCTTGCATGCACAGCTCGTTTCAAATCCCCCCACAACATCTCAATGGAATTTAGATCCGGGCTTTGACTTGGCCATTCCAGAACCCTCCATTTCTTTCTTTTCAGCCATTCCTTGGTGGATTCACTGGTATGTTTAGGGTCATTGTCATGTTGCAAGGTCCACCTTCGCCCTTCGGTTGAGCTTCAACTTTCCGACAGATGGCCTCACATTATCCTCAAGCACCCTCTGGTACAATGAAGAATTCATAGTGGATTCTATGATGGTGAGCTGCCCAGGCCCTGATGCAGCAAAGCTGCCCCAAACCATAACATTTCCACCACCATGCTTTACAGTTGGTATCAGGTTCTTGTGGTCAAATGCTGTCTTTGGTTTTCGTCAAACATGTCTTCTGGTACTGTGGCCAAATAGCTCTACCTTTGACTCATCTGTCCAGAGCACATCGTTCCAGAAGTGCTGGTCTTTGCCTAGGTGTTCAATGGCAAACTTTAGTCTTGCTCTGATGTTCTTTCTGGACAGCAAAGGTTTCCTCCTGGCACACCTCCCATGTAGATCAAATTTGTGCAGCCTCTTTCTAATGGTAGACTCGTGCACTTTGACATCAACAGTGGCAAGAGCTACCTGTACGTCGCATGATGACATTCTGGGGCTCTTAGAGACTTCTTTCAGCATCTTGCGGTCTGCTCTCGGGCTGAACTTGCTGGGGCGGCCTGGCCTGAACAAGTTGGCAGTTGTTTGGAATCTTCTCCACTTGTAGATGATCTTCCGGACAGTCGAATGATTGATTTCAAATTGTTTGGAGATCTTTTTAAATCCCTTCCCAGACTCGTAGGCATCTATAACCTTCTTTCTGAAGGCCTCAGAGAGCTGTTTTGATCTAGGCATGGTGACGCTGCACACTTCAACAACAAAGAGCAAACCAAATGAAATGTCTGAGGTTTAAATAAGACAGGTTCCTCCAAGATCCTCTCTAACGATGTTCTAATCATTTGCACCTGAGCTGGTGCACCTGATTCTAATTTTATGGATTTGAAGTAGTGATAAATGAAGGGGTGTACTTACTTTTTCCACTTGCGAAATTTGCATTTATATTTATTTAAGTTATACAATGGACTACAAAATGTAAATGTTTCATGATATTTGTTTTATTATATCACCTTTATCTCTCAATATTGTTGAAATGAAGATCAAATAGCTGTATATTGAAATATGTTGAAAAAGTCAAAACTTTACATGGGGTGTACTTACTTTTTCACGTGACTGTAAACGTGTGGCTCCGAAGTAACATGGCAGCGTGTGCAAAGCGACTGAGAAACAGGTGTAGCGGCTGCTTCCGTGTTACAGATTCGGCGCGCACTCTTCACACATAAACGTGCGACTGAGAAAGACGTGTAGCGGCCGCTTCCGTTTTGCAGAATTCAATCTTTTTTCAAAATGGACGCCATGTACTGTTTAGATTTTGACGATTTGCGGGTGATATGATTCAACGGATGTTTGTTTATATGAATCGTTTAAAATAAAAAAAGCCTTCAATTTCTGATATTTTGCCTTTTCATTTGGGCCTCCCAATTGAAGCCCCGCCCATAGGGCGGGTACCATTGCTAGTTGTCATAAGGATGCAATAAATAAGCAAGTATTTTCTGCATCATGTTGAGAAGCTGACCACTTAAATTTTTTGAAACATCTACACAAGTAAGATTTTTTTCAAGTTGGATCTCTCAAACAAGTAACACAAACAAGAATTCTGACTTCTTATTAGACCTTTCAGTTTGGGGTATGAATGTGCCACCAACAATGTAAAGTTGAACCTCTACACTGGGGTCAATATTAAATTATGTGGTCAAAATTTTACATTGATATAGATGTGTGTATCATCACCTTCGTGCCATTTTTGCTCAAGTCGAATTTTATCGAAAATGACATTTTGTTATCCGGTGATTGGTTATTGTGTCTAGTTAGTCAATTCATAATAGAATGTCGATACACGTTTTTTTCGCCGAAAAAAATGTTTGTTCAACTCCGTGCCATTTCTGCTTATCGAGTGTTCATGCCATTTCCACTCATCGTATATCACCGAAATAATGACTCCTCCCATTAAATTCAACGAACCCTAACCCATCTCTATAACCGCAGTTGAAAAAAGTGTGGACGGACGGACAGACATCGAGACCAGCATTATTAGTGACCTATCTCTGGAAGGAGATGACCTAAAAACTAGTGCATCAATGACAACAAAGTCAATGTATCATAAAAATTAATTTCTTGATTATTCGTTCCAAAGGGTCGTCAGCATTTAGGTAGAACCGTGAGCAATATTGTCTCTAGCAATTCTCCGTGCCATAATTGCCCAAGCCAAAATTGCTCACGGTGATTTATAATCTCTGTTATTTATAAATTTAGCGTAGTTACATGTTTCTCTACAATTGCATGCAATGGTAATCTTAGTTTTCTTCACTTAACAGAATTTAAATTCAGTACTGATCCAGATGGCTGAAAAAAAAAAAAGTTTTTTGTGATTATGTCGTAAACGCTTTTTTCGACTTGAGCAAGAATGGCACGAAGGTGACGATATGTATATTCTTATATAAAATACTATACACCATGGATAGGTTACAGGTATATGGCTATATGCACTCACGTCTGAATTGTCTCACCTTGGTTAGAATCTCGGCCCAGCTATAAACTGTCCTTTTATTTCATAGACAGGGCAATACATCAGTGTATGTGCTGTCCCTTGGGTGGACGTTAAACTGGGTGTCCCGTCTGATAGCATTAGTTGGACTTTGAAACTCCCATGGTGTATTTCGTGAAGAGTAGGAAAGTTATTGCCGACACGCTGGCTAAACTACAAATTCCTGCCTGGACTACGAGTAGCAAGTGTTCTGGTCTTGGAGGTTGGTTGGTTTTGCAGGTCTTGCTATCTCAGAGTGTGGCTGTCTGGGCAGCTCCTTCTGCACCATCACCAAACTGACCAGGTGATTTGCATATTTAATGTGAACCATCTTCTGCAGGTATGAATTGCAACCAAATATATATTCTGTTTTCCAGGGAGAAAGGATGTGAATAGGGGAACAAAGATAACTTAATCATATTTGCATCTATAATTACAGGCCAACCCCCGCTCTAGCAGGGAAAATGGCCTTAAAACGATCATTCATTCATTCATTCATTCAATTACATAGATGGCCCTTTAAACTCACCTTTATTTAATAATTTTGAGAAATGGAGACCACAACATTTTCACTGATGTAATAAAATGCATCGTATTTCATAGCATGAAGGGCTTTCGTCTCCTCGTATCTTTTATCCTGGTTACCTTGTAAATGTCTGACGTTCTTCATTTGTCATTTAATGAACTAGATTGCCTTGTATAATCTTCTAATCAGAAATGTAATCTTTCCATAGGACAAGCGTACAAACCTAAAGAAAGTGGGCTCGGAACGTACTAACTCTGGGACTCGGGTGAAATTCAACCCTCTTGCGCTTCTCCTCGATGCTTCACTAGAAGGAGAGTTTGACCTCGTGCAGCGCATTATCTATGAGGTTTGGCTTTGTTTTCACATTGGCCTGGACTTGAAGAGAAAAGGATCTTGACCTGTGAAATGTTACTGAGACTGCTTTCTATTGTCAGGTGGATAATCCGAGCCATCCGAATGATGAAGGCATAACGGCTCTGCACAACGCCGTTTGTGCCGGACACGTTGCCATCGTACGCTTCCTCATTCAGTTTGGTGTCAATGTGAATGCTGGCGATAGTGATGGCTGGTGAGCACATTCACATCATAAGTGACCCCCAAATTTAAAAAAAATCTCAAGTCTAAGGTTTTCTGGGGTATTGAGAATTATTTCCATTTTTTGTGCAGCATACAATACTAGAAACCATCCCTTTTTCATACATGTATACTGTGTGGTCATTTCCAGAATGGTACAAATTATACTATGTGAATGTCATCATGGAATACGTTCACGAAGAATGCTGTACACTTATTTTTTCCGAGCAGGAGTGTACCTGGCGTTGCCCTGTGATGTTCTAATCCTGTTGACATTTTGAAGAAATCAATTTGTTTATTTATTTATTTATTTCCCCTACTTACACCCAATAAGGAAAATTTATATTTAATATGGTATTACATATTAAAATATTAAATTTATATTTAATATGTGTTGTTGCAATGGTTTAACTTACGACTTTCATCACATACTACTGGCCACTTATATCAGCATGCCTTACAACTATTTTGACAATCTTCCAAGCGAAGCTAAAGAGAGATACGAGACCAAATTGTCGGCAAGTGGCCATGCAATTTGAACGTACCGGTTACCGGCAAGTGCGTGGATCAACGACCCGACGGCCTGGCCGGATGTTCAGTTCGCGGATGTGCACATGTACCTCACGAGCACACCAGGTATGAAAGTACATCCAGGTACTTTCACCCTCTGACACCTGACAACCGAACGGCCGATGAAAGCAAACACGCGTAGCAATGCGTGCGTACATGTTTATACATGCGCGATACACACAACAGATTACTTACTTATATTTTCAGCAGCTGTGATGTAATGAAAATACTAACTGAAGTTAAAAGTAATAGTTTATATTTAAACTTACCCAGCCATGCAAGTGCAGTGGGCGGGCAGCTTATAGCAACAGCTGTACAACTTATATACAGCAACAACTTATAGCTTACAGCAATAGGCTTTTAAGTCACTGGAGGCCCATCGGTACTTCACTGCTGGCTTCGTGCAGACAGTACATCATGTCAAGTCTGCAACAGGGTTGATTTATCTTGAAAGCTGATGTACGTCCATCACAGCGGGCTAATGACCCTTCACATCGCCCATGGATAGCCACAAACAGTGACGGAGTAATGCAAGCAATAAAATGTGATGTGATGTGGTGTGTTGGCCAATACTCCACCTGGCGTCCTTGACCGGTCTTAGAACCACCGTGCGGGACCCGCACAAGATGGCGTGCAGTCGCGCCCGTAAAGCAGCCACCGACCCGCGGAGCGACAGCCAAACTCCTTCCTCCTCTGATCGTCACGATTCACCGGGCTCCACCACTCGCTTCACTAGCGCGCATCGCTCCATGCGCAGCTGCCTCCTTCGAGGGCACAGGAAGAGAGAGCAAAATGCGTCCGCCTTCCACACAGCCAGGAACGGAGAGAGAGCGAATGCGACCGCCTGCAACCAGCCAGGGACGAAAGAGCAAAAAAAGAAAGATCAAAATGGCGGTTGCTTCGCCTTTTCACTCCTGGTCCTCCAATGTTCGACGATGACGTCACACTTGCTCCAATCACTGAGCACCGTTGAATCGTCCCATTGTACCTCAACCAATCGTCGTTCGGGGCGTGGCCTCACGGCCACACTTTGTGCCCATCAAGAAGATTCGGCTGGATGGTGTAGTCGTGTCTGGGTACCGTCGGCGATTGTGTTGTTTTAATTTGGTGCTGATTGCTTGGTTGGCCGAATTAATGTCATAAGAACAAAGGGAAAAATCACAGGGGTGACTACACACTGGGAATTTATCCAGATGCCCTAGCTAATTAGCATAGCTCCACCCCTCGCATGGAGACACATAACGCTTACACGGACATCTGGCCCTGACTTAAATACATGTGGTTTCTTCTTCGAGACATTCGGAGCACACTACTCTGTACAATCCTACCTCGACTAAGGTATTTCATTACCTACCCCAACGCACGTAACAATATATTATTATATTATTGTAGTTCTGTCAAATTTTTTTGTGCCCAGTTTGTCAAAAACAGTAAACCCAATAAACTTGAAACTTTGGGAGCTGTTAGAGCCTCATGTAACTTAGCACATATAATTTTTGTGACATAATCCATCATGTGATTTGGCTGCCATATTGGATTTATTGAAAACCCTCAAAACTTCTCCAAAACTGCTAAATGGATCATAGTGTAACTTCAAACATGCGTTTGACTACCCATGGGGACAAAAATTTGTGAAAAAATATCATCATTCACATGGTTTAGCCGCCATCTTGAATTTAAACAACATCAAAAAAAATATTTTCTCCAGAACAGCTCAACAGATCAATCAGATACTTCATACGTATGATCGACATGTGTGAGCGCCGTCGGATTTTCGTTTTTGACAAAATGACGGAAAAATTTGAACAACGCTACTGCATCAAATTTTGTGTAAAGCTTGGCGATTCCCAAGTGGAAACGATCCGCAAGATTCAACACCGTTCATTCCATTATGAAGGAGGATTTGGGCTTCAGGAGAATCTCAGCGAAGTTCGTACCAAAGCTGCTAACAATTGAGCAGAAGCAACTCCGTTTGGAGATCGCACAGGACATGCTGGAGACTGTGAACAGCGATCCCAGCTTCCTCAACACAGTGATCACTGGCAATGAGTCCTGGGTTTATGGATACGACCCAGAAACCAAGTTGCAGTCATCACAATGGAAGCATCCAACATCCCCGAGGCCAAAAAACACAAAATTTGATGCAGTAGCGTTGTTCAAGTTTTTCCGTCATTTTGTCAAAAACGAAAATCCGACGGCGCTCACTTACATGTCCTCACTCATCGGCGGTCTGCCGTCGAATGACAGCTTCTGCAGGTGGGAAAAAATTCACGCATGTGCATTAGGATCGCCTACATACGTGCACCAATCAACGCCTCCCTAGCTTTTTTTTTTTTACGCACGAAAAATAAAGGTCGGATACTTTTTGAACACACTACGTATATGATCAACTCCCAATGGGGAATATTTTTTTGTACTATGACATCATCAGTCACGTAGTATGGTGGCCATCTTGGATTTAAGGATAAAATATTTGAAAAGCTATATCTCCTAAACTGAAAAACGGATCAATGCGAAATTTTATATATATGATCAACTCCCAATGGGGAAATTTTTTTTCGTACTATGACATCATCAGTCACGTAGTATGGTGGCCATCTTGGCTGTAGTATGGTGGCCATCGTAGTATGGTGGCCATCATCTTGGATCCTCACCAAAATTGAATCGATTCTTCCTTGTCACACACCCAACCTCTCCACCAAGTTTCGTCCAAATCTGTCCGTAACTTTTTGAGCTCTCCTGCTATTTATCGTTTTTGGCCATGTCTCCCAATGGTGAAGAAAGAATCACTTTAAATTTTTAATCATTCTCATATCCGAATCCATATTCAGATCTTCACCAAAATCGAATCGAATCGTCCTTGTCAGACACCCAAACGGTCCACCAAGTTTCGTCCAAATCTGTCCATAACTTTTTGAGATATCCTGCTATGTATCGTTTTTGGCCCTATCTCCCAATGGTGAAGAATCACTTAAACAATTATAGTAGCCGAATCCGGATCTTCACCAAAATCTAATAATTTTCGTCCTTGTCACATACACTACATCTCTGCCAAATTTCGCCCGAATCCATCCACAACTTTTTGAGATATCTTATTCACAGACAGACAGGGGTGAAAACATAACCTCCATCCACCTTTGGTGGCGGAGGTAAAGAAACAACTGGCTGAGGATTGCTCCGTGTACATGAAATGAATGCTCTCCCACGGTGTACATTTCCAAAACCGTGGCACTATATATAAAAGCCATGAAGGTTTTTGTATGCAATTTCGGTTTTAGCCTGAGTTTTCATGGCTGAATAGTGTGAAAGTACAGAAGAGTCTCCGGTCATTTCGACGGTCTTTCTGCTATGAAATGCGTATTAAAAGTTAATTATCTTTGGTCGCATAGACAAAATGGATTGGTAAATCAAAAGAAAAAGTTGATCAATGAAATCCAATGATTGTACTTGTTGCAAATCTCTGTAACTACTTTTTTTCTTCTTTTTTTTGTATACAAGATCGAGGCTCGTGAAAGAGCTAACATTAATCACACAAAAAGTCAAACCGACACACAAAACACAAAAAACAAGGGGAGCGGCAGACAAGATGGGGAGAGAGGGGGAAGGACACAAACACAACATTGAGAGCAGGGACATCGGGAGGACTTGGGGGGAGGTGGAATAAGAATGAATGAATTATCGTTTCAAGGCCATTTTCCCCGCTACAGCGGGGGTTAGCCTTGCGGGCGCCATGACAATCATAGTTCCCTGTTTGAGGCAATGTTTTTTTTTTATGATGGTTTTTATGATAATATATATATATCAAATATCAAAAGATCAAAATGATCAAAGATCAAGATATCTCAAAAAGTTGTGGATGGATTCGGGCGAAATTTGGCAGAGATGTAGTGTATGTGACAAGGACGAAAATTATTAGATTTTGGTGAAGATCCGGATTCGGCTACTAGAATTGTTTAAGTGATTCTTCACCATTGGGAGATAGGGCCAAAAACGATACATAGCAGGATATCTCAAAAAGTTATGGACAGATTTGATCTAACATGATCAAAAAGTAGAGGTTGGGTTGATGAAACCACCTGTTTCTCGAGGTCTTCTCCTGCTGCTGCATACACACTTGTCCCACCGATATGGGTTCCCAAGCTGGTGCCATCTGCATCGACATCTTTGTGTTGGGGACACGGCATTAGACATTCTTAAACCTAATGGCACCCAAGATGGTCTTCGAGTGGTCAGAAGAGAGGACAGTGAGAAGGTGACGGGTCTGAACTTGCATTGTGCTGCATCCTGTAACAGTACCTCGATGTGTCGCCTCCTTGTGGAGTCTGGCGCTGCCCCATTTACGACTACCCAGAGTGATATGGAAACGGAAACTTGGGGGGAGGTGGGAGAGGTATAAAACATATGAACACTGCAAGGACTCTTCCCTATCAAAATAATTTGCCCTATCAAAATCATTCATCAAAATCATTCAAAATCAATCATATCATTGCCCTATCAAAATAAAATGAATACCTATGATTGCAAAGAAACTTAATTTAACAATTTGTGATGAGGACACAATCGAATACACTACATGTATTAGTATCTCGTAGGATGTCCTTTGGCTTCATACAATGCTTGAACCCACACACAGGCTGATCCATATTTTTCCATCTGTAGAGTAGACGTTGTTGCAGCTTTTGCATATTACTTACTTGGCAGAGTTTGGTTTTTCTGTAGCTCCCAATCCATGTTTGGTATTCTTGTCAGGACTTTGTGGTGTCCGCGTAAGAAGCTTTAGCCTATGCAATCTCTTCCATATAGAGGTGCTTATGGATATAAAGCATGTGGAACCATCTTCGTCCAGTAATGTTCCATATCACGCAATGCCTTGCTGGTATAGTGTGGTACTAGGGTTTCTTGTATAGCACCAGTAAGGCATTTTGTGGTATGGAGCACATTTACTGCAGGAAGATGGTTCCACATGCAAATGTACAATTTCTTGCCTCGTCACCACAATGTCCTGACATGAATGCCATCGAACACATCTGGGAATATTTGGATCAGGAGCTGCATAAAAGCCAAGTAAGTAAGTAAGTAAGCCTTTCATAAGTTGTAAGAGCTGCAACAAAAACTGCACATTTAGCAAAATCTGGATAGGCCTGTTAATTGGGTGTAATGCTCATATGTTTTCATGAAAAAGTTATGGTTAAAAGTTTATACTGTGCATTTTGGTGTAAAATTGTTCACCCGACCACTTCCTCATGTGGCATTCAGCCACTGCATCACATCTTTACTGGCACCATGGCAATGCAGTATCCTTATTCATCAGGAGCGTTCTTTCCCCAACCTGCCCATCAATCTTCATGTGTTCAGGACGCCATTGCATTGTGCTGCATCCTGTAACAGTACCTCGATGTGTCGCCTCCTTGTGGAGTCTGGCGCTGCCCCATTTGCGACTACCCAGAGTGATATGGAAACGGCGGCGGAGAAATGTGACGAATTTGAAGAGGGATATGAGGAATGTTTTCAGTTCCTCTATGGTAAGCAACATACGTGAGTGCTAACTCTCCGACAGGAGATGGAAGTACAATGTGAGAATTACTTGGCAAATTCTTTTTTCCTGTGTGCTCGAAGAAACAATGCCATTAAATTGGATTGAAATGTTGCTTTTCCTTCAGCGTAGACTTTGTGTGCACAGAAAATGAAATAGAATAATCTCGTGCATGCCAGTATAGGAGCTCTTTCTGCCCGAAGCAGATACGACACCACAAAAGTGGTTTGACAACATTTGCTTTGGCCATTGATGGGATGTTTGATAAATCAGTCGTCATTCTTGTCGAATTAATGATGCTTTAAGCCTGGTGTTGGCTTAACGGTTAAGGTGGCTGCCTTGAGATCTTAGGGTCACCAGTTTGAGCCCCTGACTTGCCGTTGAAATAACTCCAGGTGGGCTGACTCAGTCTATCATCCTTCCAAGGTTGGAAAAATGAGTGCCAGCTTCCTGGTAAGGAGGCATTGCATCAGTGGTACAGCCACGCTTCCAGAAAATGATGCGGGCGAGCAGCCATAGGCTGCATATGAACCAGCACCACCAATGACGCTTTCATTAGATGAACATTGAAGTTATTGAACATTATGAACATTGAATCAGTTATCATGGTTTTCTGGACATGCATTGCTCAGTTCCTTGCAGTTGTTTCAACCAAAAACAACGACAGTTGTCGACTTGTTGAATGGTGAGGACTTATGGTTGGGAGGGGGAGGGAAGAGCAAAGATGGGGCAAAGTTGAGAGGTGGAGGCTGAGGCTGTTGAAGGGTGTCAGTTGTCAGAAGTGTGTGTGTGTGTGTGTGTGTGTGTGTGTGTGTGTGTGTGTGTGTGTGTGTGTGTGTGTGTGTGTGTGTGTGTGTGTGTGTGTGTGTGTGTGTGTGTGTGTGTGTGTGTGTGTGTGTGTGTGTGTGTGTGTGTGTCACTGCGGTGAGAGGAGGGTGGCGTGCGAGTTAATGCCTAAACCTCAAGCAGCAAAAGTGGTATGGTCTTGTAAAACCCTCGACATCAGGTTATACTGCTTGCTACCTGTGCGATTGTTATCTGCACTACAAACACTTCCGCATTCCCAGGTTGTTCGCCTGTCAACTTTGCTTATTTCATGCAACCATGATTGGCAATCCATTGCATGTAAAGTCCTTTTATATCAGCATCGATAACAAAAATGAGGATACCGTGTTGGGGAGAAAGATTGAGAAAAACACCTCTCACATGTAATTCTTTCTTTCTGGCCAAACATTTACCATAATGGACAGGGATATCACCTGATGTATTTTATTATTTGTCTGATGTCTATTTGCAGAAATGTCCAAGCCTGCAGATATAAAATCTTGGTTTGAACAATGTTCCCTTAAGGATTCATTATTTTGATAGATCTCCATCACGTCTGCCTTGTCTCAACCAGTTAGACATGCTTTGATAGGCCACTTACCATGCCGTGATACATTTCCATCATTATACTATGTGTCATGCATGTTGGTTAGTAATTGCATCATTATGGCATTGCTCAACAAGGTCCATGTTGGTTTTGAGAAATTACAGAGAACTTGGAGTATGATCTCACTGTTTGGCTTTGGCACTGCACAATATTCATGTTGTGTGATGGACACTCCCCACTACCCTCCCCCTCGCTACCCTCCTCCAATCCAACCAAAGTCATGAACTCTCAAAATAATTATCTATTGGAGACACACTCATCTGATTGGGTGTCTACAAAGGAGAATCCTTTTGTCACACACACGTCTTTTAGCATAGTGTTTTTCTTTCCAAAGTATTGCGATACGAGGCATAAAGTGCAATTTGTACTTGTTTAGTGGAAAATAAATTTCAATTAGTAATTGTACAATTGATTATGGAGGAGGTGGGAGTCGAGAAAAAAAAATCAGTCAGAAACAGAATAGGGCGTACATGCGAAAGGTTATTGTGAGGCGATAAATAAGGTATGGACCCAACTTTGGTCTGGTGGTGATTGATCCCAACTTTGGTCTGGTGGTGATTGATCACAACTTTGGTCTGGTGGTGATTGATCACAACTTTGGTCTGGTGGTGATTGATCCCAACTTTGGTCTGGTGGTGATTCATCCCAACTTTGGTCTGGTGATGATTGATCCCAACTTTGGTCTGGTGGTGATTGATCCCAACTTTGGTCTGGTGGTGATTGATCACAACTTTGGTCTGGTGGTGATTGATCACAACTTTGGTCTGGTGGTGATTGATTCCAACTTTGGTCTGGTGGTGATTGATCCCAACTTTGGTCTGGTGGTGATTGATCCCAACTTTGGTCTGGTGGTGATTGATCCCAACTTTGGTCTGGTGGTGATTGATCCCAACTTTGGTCTGGTGGTGATTGATCCCAACTCTTTGGTCTGGTGGTGATTGATCCCAACTTTGGTCTGGTGGTGATTGATCCCAACTTTGGTCAGGTGGTGATTGATCCCAACCTTGGTCTGGTGGTGATTGATCCCAACTTTGGTCTGGTGGTGATTGATCCCAACTTTGGTCTGGTGGTGATTGATCCCAACTTTGGTCTGGTGGTGATTGATCCCAACTTTGGTCTGGTGGTGATTGATCCCAACTTTGGTCTGGTGGTGATTGATCCCAACTCTTTGGTCTGGTGGTGATTGATCCCAACTTTGGTCTGGTGGTGATTGATCCCAACTTTGGTCAGGTGGTGATTGATCCCAACCTTGGTCTGGTGGTGATTGATCCCAACTTTGGTCTGGTGGTGATTGATCCCAACTTTGATCTGGTGATGATTCATCCCAAATTTGGTCTGGTAGGGATTGATCCCAACTTTGGTCTGGTGGTGATTGATCCCAACTTTGGTCTGGTGGTGATTCATCCCAACTTTGGTCTGGTGGTGATTGATCTCAACTTTGGTCTGGTGGTGATTCATCCCAACTTTGGTCTGGTGGTGATTGATCCCAACTTTGATCTGGTGGTGATTGATCCCAACTTTGGTCTGGTGGTGATTGATCCCAACTCTTTGGTCTGGTGGTGATTCATCCCAACTTTGGTCTGGTGGTGATTGATCCCAACTTTGGTCGGGTGGTGATTCATCCCAACTTTGGTCTGGTGGTGATTGATCTCAACTTTGGTCTGGTGGTGATTCATCCCAACTTTGGTCTGGTGGTGATTGATCCCAACTTTGGTCTGGTGGTGATTGATCTCAACTTTGGTCTGGTGGTGATTGATCCCAACTTTGATCTGGTGATGATTCATCCCAACTTTGGTCTGGTGGTGATTCATCCCAACTTTGGTCTGGTGGTGATTGATCCCAACTTTGGTCTGGTGGTGATTGATCCCAACTTTGGTCTGGTGGTGATTTTTTTTTTTTTTTTTTTTTTTTTTTTTTTTTTGTATACAAGATCGAGGCTCGTGAAAGAGCTAACATTAATCACACAAAAAGACAAACTGACACACAAAACCGACACACAAAACACAAAAAAACAAGGGGAGCGGCAGACAAGATGGGGAGAGAGGGGGAAGGACACAAAAGAGAGGGGGAAGGACACAAACACAACATTTGAGAGCAGGGACATCGGGAGGACTTGGGGGGAGGTGGGAGAGGAATAAAACATATGAACACTGCAAGGACTCTGGGGTGAATTACCGGGGGTAGAAAAGATCAAGGTTTTCGATGGGGGAAGATAAGAGATGGTGGTGAACAGCTGTTTTAAAGACCTGGAGGGAGGAGTGGGATTGAAGGGAGTGGGGGAGTTTGTTCCAGAGGCGGGAGAAAAGGGGAATGAAAGAGTGAAGGTGAGCAGAGAGCCTAGACTTTGGCAGTTTAACCATAAGAGGGTTGCAGGCAGATCTTGTGCGACCTGAAGGAATATTGGGGGGACAGAGCACAGAGAGAGCTGGGGGAGCAAGGCCGGAGAGGAGTCGGTAGAAGACAGAAAGACCACAGACCTGCCTGCGGTGAGTGAGTGAAAGGCCCTCGGTGTTGACTACATCGCAGGAGATTCCAATGATTCTGAAAGCTTTGGCCTCAACAGCATGAAGCCGAGCAAGGTGTGAGGCAGGAGCACCAGCCCAGAGGGGGGAACAGTATTCCATTGAGCTGCGGATGAAAGCCTTGTATGTGGTGAGGAGCTCAGGTGTGCCAAGGAAGGACTTCGCACGACGGAGGATGCCCAGTCGGCGACTGGCTTTGGAGGCCAGCTTGGAAATGTGGTTTTCCCAAGAAAGATCATGGCAGATACTGAGACCCAAAGGCTTCAGCGACAGAACTTCTTGGAGAGGATTGTTGAGAAAGTAGATGGGAGGGTTGTCCAGTCGGTCCTTTCGGAGAGACATTGTAAGAGTGTGAGATTTGTCAGGATTGAAAGACATGTTCCACTTGTTTGACCAGTCTGTGATTTTGTCCAGGTCTGCAGAGAGTGAGGAGGCTGCAGACTGCCGATCTGAGGGATGAGGAATGGAGCGACAGAGAGTAGAGTCGTCAGCAAAGAGATAGAGAGGATTTTCAAGAGAGTCAGATAGATCATTGATGAAGACCAGAAAAAGCACAGGGCCCAGAACACTACCTTGGGGAACTCCAGCCTGAACAGGAAGAGGAGATGAGAGAAACCCATTCAGGGCCACACGTTGACTACGACCAGAGAGGAAGTCCGCCAGCCATGCGTGGAGATTTCCATGGATACCAAAGGAGGAGAGTTTGGTGAGCAGAGCAGGGTGCCAGACCGTATCGAAGGCACGTGAAATGTCAAGGGAGACAGCTCTAATTTCCTGTTTGGCGTTGAGGACCTCCATCCATTGTTGAGAAAGCAGAAGCAGCATGTCCAGAGTAGAGTGACCAGGTCTGAAACCAAATTGATGATCAGAGATCAAGCCATTGGAGAAGAGGAAAGATTTAATATCTGAAGCAATGATGGATTCCATGACTTTGCTGATAATTGGGAGAAGGCTGATTGGTCTGTAGTTGCTGGGATCTGTTTTTGCACCTTTTTTGTGCAAAGCGGTGATGTTGGCTGATTTCCAAGCAGATGGCAGATGACCTTGAGCAAAAGAGAGGGTGAAGAGAACAGAAAGAGGGAGTGAAAGAGCAGAAGAACATGCTTTTAGGACCCGTGGGCTGATGCCGTCAGGACCAGTTGCAGAATCAGAGTCGAGGGTTGACAGAAACTTTTCCACCTTGTCAGGAGGAAAGGACACAGAGTCCAGGAGCAGCTGGGTACGGTGGGTACAGAGAGGGATGGGTTTGGGACACAAGATTTAGAGACAAACACAGAGTTGAGGCATTCAGCTTTTTCACGTGCGGAGTCAGCCGTTAAGCCGTTTGAGGTGAGGGAGGGGATGGAGGGGGAACAAACACCAGAAACAGATTTGACCAGACGCCACCAGGATTTGGAAGAGGGAGACAGATAAGAGAGTTCGGTCTTGAGAATGGTGAGATATTGTTTCCTGGCTCTCCTGAGGGTGGACACACACTTGTTTCGGGCTTTGTGAAAGGAAATGAGATTTCCTTCCGTTGGATTTGCTTTCCAGGAGACGAAAGCAAGTTGTTTCAGGGCAACAGCCTCACCACAAGATTCCGTGTGCCATGGACGGGAGGAAGGGTATGACAACTGAAGACGAGATGGTATAAATCTGTGCATGAGAGAGAGCAATTTACTTTGAAAGAATTCCCAGGATGAGTTGATGTCAGAGGCGGTAGAGATGGGAGACCAGTCCAGATGATTGATGGCTGCTTGAAGACCGTGCCAGTTGGCCTGAGTGAAATGCCAGACTCGTCGACGCTGAGGAGGCTCTCTGAGAATGGTCAGAGAGATGTCCACTTTGACAAGCACATGATCAGATGAGCCGATTGGAGCAGAAGAAGAGCAGCAGACATTTTCAGGGAAGTTTGTCATAACCAAATCCAGAAGAGAAGATGCTCCGTTGACTGAGATCCGGGTCGGGAAATTGACAGATTGTGTCAGTCCCAGTGAGTCGCAGAAGTCCTTTGCTGAAGAGCCATGGCTGGTGAGAGAGGTACCCACACCCAGCCAACTGGCATGGTGACAATTGAAATCACCACATATGAGGAAGAGAGAGTTGGGATGGGTAGATATGTTGGTCCATATTTTCAGACAGTGAGATGTAGATGGAGTCATCGCTGTTTGGTGGACGGTATAACACACATATGAACAAAAGGTGGGAGCGAAGGGGAAGCCGTAGCCAAAGGTATTCCTGGGGGTGAGGTGGAGAGAGGGCAGTGGAGGGCGAGTGAAGAAGAGAGTTTTTTATAAAGATAGCAACCCCACCTCCAGGACGAGGCTCAGGTCTATCATACCGGAGGAGGGAGTAACCTGGGAGAGATACCAAGGCATCAGAGACATCATGAAGGAGGAAAGTTTCTGTTAAGCAGATCACATCTGGTTTGTCAGAAGCAACCTGTATGGAGAGGTCAGTCAAGTTTGAGCGAAGGCCCCGGATGTTTGAGGTCCATACCGTTAATGAAGAGGAAGGGGGAGCATCGGGTCCAGAACAGGGGGGGGGGAGGGGTAGGGTAAGATGTGGAAGAGGAGGAAGAGGTAGGGAGAGCTGTTGAAGGTGTGTCAGAGATTTCAGAATAGCTTGGAGAAAGGGAAGAATGGGGCGGACAAAAGGTTTGATGGAGATTGGGTGAGGCACAGTGAGGTGTTATTTGAGGAGGGGGAAGAGCGAGGCAGAAGGTTTGGGGAGATGAAGGTGAAAGTTGGAAGGGGGAAGAAGCAGGGAGGATGCTTTGAGGAGGAGGGGTGAGAGGGGAGTCTAGGAGGGGAGGAGCGAGGGAGAGTCTCGGTGGGGAGGGGTGTGGGGGGAGTTTAGGAGGGAGGGGAGGGAAGGGGCAAGGGGGGAGATTTGAAAGGGATGGGTGATGGGGAGGATTTGGAGGGGAGGGGTGAGATTGGATTTTGAAAAGTGTACGATTCATGGGAAACGAACATTTTTTGCAAAATGAGTTTGAGACCTTCGAGTCAAAAATACGTTTGAGGACACTGGAGGAGGGGTGGAGTTCTGGATAGTTTAGGGAATGTAGAAAGGAGGAACTGTAAGAGATGGTATTATATATATTTTTTGGAATGAATAGATTTGGTGAGCAAGACGAAAGCATCCTTTTGTAGGAAAAGAAGAAAAGGGTGTTATAATATATGAGAGAAAATAGTTGTTCAGGGGAGAGATTATACATTTCTAACCGCGTGATCGCGAACGAAGAACGAACGAACAAAAAGAACAACAAATAAACGAATAAGACCTGGGAAGGAAATATTTTTTTGGGGTTTTTTTTTTTTTTTTGTGAGTACAGATATTAAACAAGGAGGTACGGGGTGAACGACTGGTACGAAACAGAGAACGAAAATAATTTCAGCGCATTCGACGAATCGCTGAGAGAAAAACGAAACCACAAGGTCGGAGACGGTACGGTAGTCTAAGCCTACGAGTACTAGGCCGTAGAATACTCGATACCATTAACCGACGATTGTGTATACATGTACGAAAAATTAGCACCGAAAATTTTCCAAAAGATACGCTATAGGTACACACACCGAAAGATAGATACAGTCTCGACAAAAACACGATTGTGATAGATCACTTAGCTTCGAGAGCGTGAGCGCATGGAGCAGCTTCGAAAAGACGTGACCTCGCCGTGATCTCGCGAGATGATTGATCCCAACTTTGGAGGGTGCTAACATTTGGGAAGGGTATCGGGTCCACAGTTGAGAGAAGAGGCGGATGGAATGGAGACCAATAGTGAGGGTGGGTTTTGGGCGTGGAAATCGAAGATGGGTTAAGATGATGGAACTGGACTATGGAAGGCAGAGACAACAACTGTAAACTTTCCCTCGCGCTAGATACATCAATTTTCACACATTCCATGCCACAATGGCAAAGCATGAATTTAATAACCACGAATATCTTTGCCCTTTTTAGACAAATTACATTACCAGATCGCACAAACGACGATGTGTGCCGTATGCGTAGTTGTCAGTTGTGCCATAGTGAGTAGCAAGCAACGTGCTTGGCCAGCACATGTAATTTAGGTCTACGCGATTTGTGACTACAGTACTGTACTTCAGCATACACCATTCAATGTAAAATATACTTGGTTATTTGAAGCCAATTTCAAAAGTGGATGACCGTCAATGTTTCCCGAAACAAACTTCAATAACCATGCCATAGAGGTCTGCACGCAAGCTTGGATAAAATGGGCGTTTGACTGAGCATTTCCGGGTTTATGTACGTCATTATTTTACTCATCTCTACATTCTATTAATTAATTGATGTGATGTGCTTTCCTGTACTTGAGGAAGTTCAGTCATTCAAACTCCTGGATCTCACTATCAGCCATGATCATTCTTGGGCAAGCCACATTTCAAAGTTGGCCTCCAAAGCCAGCTGCCAACTTGGCAACCTCTGCCATACAGTCCTTCGCACACCTGAACTCCAGTCCACCTACAAGGCTTTCATTCGCAACATGGAGTACTGCTCTCCCCTTTGGGCTGACTCTGCTGCCTCACATCTTGCTCAGCTTGACGCTGTGGAAACAAAGGCCTTTAAGGTTATTGGAATCACCCGCAATGAAGCTGAGGCTCTGGGCTTATTACTACGACATTGCAGATAGGTCGGTGTTCTCTCTATCTTCTACTGCCTCCTTTCTACGAATTGGTGGTCCTCTTCAAGCCCTTTGAAGTGGCGGCAGATGGCAGCTGGCGCACTTGGGCAACTGCTAATGCCAAGCGCGTGTTTGCCGCTCGCTACCTACATACCGATCCGGTGTGCGTGTCGTACAGGTGCAAGTCTGAATGCTTCTCAGGAGCACCAGACAATCTATTCGACCGAATGGTGGCCTCGACTGCAAAGGAGATGACCCTAATCAAAGGGCTACTTCTGACACAGAAGTGGAGGATCTTGCCCCGCCCAATCGCAAATCGCATGGAGAAATCCTTGAGACACCTCTGGCAGTGATGGAAGTCTGCGTGCGGCGGTGATGCCACGGCTCTGATTCCAAAGCTTCTGTCGTGCCTCTCGGAGATCTCCTCCCAGGCTGCATTCTGATGGAGGCTCCCAGGAGAAAGTGACATGGTGGCTTGGCGGGAGGAGAATGAGCATCTTGGGATTTCAGATGTTGTGGGGGGAGGTGGAGTGGGGCCCAGTCGCACTCTGTTCAGAGTCGGACCAGGAGTCGGCCCAGAGCAGCCTTGCTTGCTGTACTGGGGTGAGCGATGACGTCATGTGATGGTGCGAGTACCCTGTGCTCTTTTCGTGCTTTGTCGCCTCACACCTTCTCTCTCCCAGGTTCCTTCAGGGCTTCAGCGCCGTCCACAATCAACCCCCTTCTGGTGAATCTACCTAAATTCAGCATCGCTGCTCACCTCCATTCATATATTCCACTTGGTCCCCTCCTGTGGAATCAACTTCCCCATTCTCTTCAATCTCATTTCATGTTCTTTAAGACAGCTGTTCACCACCATCTCAGATCGTCCCCAGCCCAAAACCATGATATTTTCTACCCTTGTTAACCACACCCAAATCACTCCTCCTTCCAATTTTGCAATTTTCCCTCCTTGGAATTCTGTTCTGTATCCATCTTGTCCACTCCATGCATGCTGGTTTTGCATCCTATTTTTGCCTTTTACGTCCTGATCCGTCCGGTGTACTAGCTCTCCCACAAGCCTTGACTATTGTTACGTGCTCCTCCCCGACCCCCTGGTCACGGTGTACCTCCGAGCCCCGAGAGGAGTCACGGCAGAAAAATGTGTTATTCTGTGTGTCAAAGATCAATGGAGAAGCCACCCCAATTGTTACTCACAAACAAATATTGTATTGAGATCACACAAGAATAACGGTACAACAACAATAGTATTCAAAAGTACAATCAATATGTCCGATGATGGTACCATCAGTTTTGCAATATATAACTCACTGTGCTCCAAGTGAGTGTAACAAGAACATTCCCCAATGTCTCTCATTCCCGGCTCCAAGACGAAGTTGATTCGCTCCTGCGATCACTAGAACGATGTCCAAACGACCAGAATCCCGTGCGGATGGCCAGGGCAGTCACACAGCCGAAGCTGTACAAAGGCGCCCTCAAGGCGACTGGGAAATCCAAAGGCGCCCTACAGGCGACCGAGAGATCACACCCTCGGGTATGGACGAATTAGCCTTCAAAAATCCGCGTCACACACACGCCCCAGATCGACGTCTGAATGCGGTGAGAATGGTCGAAAAGAAACGAAACCGCGAGCGAAGCACAAATCCTGCCGAGTCAAAATGGCCGACGACCCGGTCTCGTGGCGCACGGCACGGCGATGATTCTCTCCTGAATCGATCGCAAAACCTGACATGCAGGTTGACCGGTCACAGCGATGACAACTCCGACGTAGGAATTCCTCTCCCGGAAACCCGAAAGTTCGCTAGTGACTCTGGCTCACCAACGTTCGCTTCAGAACCCGGAGCAACTCTGCTTTATTGTCCGACTCATTCGCTCCGCCCTTTTTTCTCTTCTTCTTCTTCGTCTGCCGGTTCCCGATCCGGTTTCATTTTTAAAACATTCCTTTTACCTTTTGACAATAATAATTGCTATTTCCCTCAAACAACAATAATAATAATACATGGAACCAGAAATGTCTCAAGTGGATGAAAGCCACCACAACGGAAGTGACGAATCCGTAACACTATGTATACAAAAAATTGTATACATTATATATATACATTATAAATATATTCATGTATATACACATTACATTGATTTTATAGAATAATTTGATTAATTACAAAGCATTTGATAATTAAATGGTTAATTCATGGAATGGTCCCCACAGAAATGTAGTGGCAGCGAAGGGGGTCGACAAGTACAAATTGGATTTAAATAGGCACCTGGATGCATTGGAGATGGAGGATATGGGGCTATTGGCTTGTGTGCATGGTAGATGAACATTGAAGAATGGCCTATGTGGATGGGTTATGATACTGGTGTTGGTGCAATGCAGGCATGATAGGCCTCAATGGCCTCCGACTGGGCCAAAGGGCTTACATTGGGGAGCATCAGACCCCAAGTAGAATGGATGTGATGAAAATATTGTTCAAATGCTGAGGTGAACATGGTTATGTTTTAACAGGTGTACAAGAGAAGATGGGTGTGATGAATAAAGGATTGGTGTATGCGCTTTGGAGTTGGGATGCTGAGGCACCCGATGAGATTTCCATCCATGAAGGGGAACAGCTGCTGGTGCTGCGTCGTGGGGACGACGATGAGACAGAATGGTGGTGGCTCCAGCAAGGAGACAAGGAAGGTTACGTACCTCGTAATATGCTCGGGGTAAGCAAGTTTGAGTCGGCTCAAGCTCCCTACTGAATATTTTATGCTTTGAAATTTACAATGTGGAATAAAACGTTTTTTTAAGAAAGTTACCGAAAAGCATGAAATCACTTCCCTAAGCTCAGTGGCTTTTTCTGAGGTTGAGGCTGGTGTTGTCATGTATTTGTCTGCATGTGTATGTGCTTTGTTTATGCATCTCCTTTACTAGCCTAGAATCCTGAGACACAAGAAAGAATGTTGAGTGAGGTCTCAAAACCACCATAGGAAAGGTGAAGAGACATTTCCGACACGAGCCATTCTTCTATTCTCTTGCTTTTAAGAAGGGCCTGTACCCGGGATGTCACCTAACCTTCCCACCACAGCAGTTAGCATACATCTCTTAATATACGCCTCAGAAAATAATCCTTCTGAAGGAGATAAAGGTTGAAATGCATTCTTGAAAAATGTTTCTTTTTAAGAAGCATCTATATTTATTGTAGATTCAATTTGGAGAAGGTGCGGGGGAGGGTGGAGTAGAATCAGAAGGAAATTCAATAGAAATGATCATCTTTATGGAGTGAAATATAAAGTTGTTACTTGCGAAAATCGAAGATTTTTCAAGTATATTGGTTGGTCTTGTGCGTTATTCTATGTCAGTCGCCTACAGGTCACAATTTTCAACCGATCTTCACGAAACTTCACCAAATGGTAGAGTTGATCATAAGCGAGAAGCCTATTGTTTTTTGGGGTCAAAAGCTCAATTGGTCAACATAGGCCAAAGGTCACCAACTTTGCTAAATTTCTAAAATCCTCAATTTTCATCCAATTGACTTGAAATTTGAAGAGGACTTGCATATCTGGTCACTGAATTCAACCACCAAGTATTCTTGAGGTCAACATAGGCCAAAAGGTCAACATAGGCCGAATTTCTAAAATCCTCAATTTTCATCCAATTGACTTGAAATTTGAAGAGGACTTGCATATCTGGTCACTGAATTCAACCACCAAGTATTTTTGAGGTCAACTTAGGTCAAAAGGTCAACATAGGCCAAGTTTGAAAAATCCTCAATTTTCATCCGATTGACTTGAAAATTGAACAGCATTTGCACATTGAGTCACTAAATAGGGAACCTAACTATTTTTGAGGTGAAAAGGTCAAAGGTCAACTCAAGGTCACCCTTCCAAAATCATCATTTTTCATTTGAAAAATCGTCACTTTTCTTCCTATTGACCCGAGCTTTGATCAAGATTGTCAATTTTAATCTTGATGAAATGGACAGTTTGCTGTATCAATGGAATTTTTTTTCTTGAGGGTGGGGGGTGGATTTTGCAAGTATCGTGCTCCGCATGACGTCTTCTTGTTTATTCTTTGGTTTGTATGTTTTTGATATTTTGAAACGAGGTGAGGAAATACATAAGTATTGAGGATAGTTTTGAGGAAAAGCAAGATACAATGGATAATGTTGAGGAAAAGCAAGATACAATAGGATAGTCGGACACTTTCTATCTGAGGGAAGGTCTTGAAGAAGCCTTGATAAAAGAAACGAACAGCACAAAACAATGACCAAATTAACATGAAGTATTGCATGGGATAAAAACAGCAACACTCCGATGAACCAAAACGCAAGTCCAGTTCGGAAAACTAAGCTCTAGTGAGGTGGAAGCGGCTCCTGCAGATTCGACCAATCACATGGAAAAATGCCCGAATTTGAAGTCCAAGCAAAAGGTTAATTGAAAGGAGGGACACGACAACAAATGCAGAGAATTCTGAGACGATAGATAGACCGTAACAGCGAATGGAGGCAAAGTGATATCTATCTATAATTCCAGTAATCTCTGTCTGTCTGTCTGTACGTCTGTACGTTTGTCTGTGACCGCTGTTTCTCGACAACCACGGGTCCGATATACTTTTAACTTGCCAGGTATATTGCTGGGGACCCGAGGATGTGCCTTTTCAAGGTTTCATATTAATCGGACAATTACTTACCGAGCTATGTCCAAAAAACGATTCAACCAATCAGAGAGCAGCGAACGATCGCGTGTGCCGAACGTGGCGGACACACTCTGCCTCGGATGGCACATTTGAGAGCGTATTCATTTATTTCACGTTTGCAAACTATGTTGGCGCTATGTTGGCGTTAAACGATGTTTTAAAACTAATAAAAACGAATTTGCGATTCATTCGCTTTCCTGCGCGTTTGTGTACGCGATGGCGATTTCTTTACCAAACTCCGGAAGCCGTTCGCTTTGGACCGAACCATTTCATGTAAATAGAGGGGGGGGATTGTCACCACTCGCAAGCCGTTCGCTTTGGACCAAACCATTTCATGTAAATAGAGGGGGGGGATATAATTTTAGATATATATATATAGTACGGGCATGCCCTAGTGTGAATAAAAGCACACAAGGTATAACAAAAATAAATTCATACAGGAAAAGAACCTATGAACACACAATCATACACGTACAATGGGGAGGGGCGAGGGCAGGCAAGGTCTTTTAAAAGTATGCCAATACCAAATATACAAATAGCTCCACCACAAACAGGTCTCCAGCCCACAGCCCAGTCCAGCGAGCGGCACGGACCACCTCACAGCCACGGCACCCAGCAGAGAGAGAGGGGAACCATCCAGTGGGGTGAAGAGTGGAAACTCGAAGCCCGAGCAAGAAGAGAAAAAAAGCCAGAGATATAGAAGGGCCGCCATACACAAGAGAAGAGCATGTGTACAGTCCCCAGCTCGTGGCCGACTCCAACAGGTCTCCATCTTGCCCAACAGAACAGCTCAACTCTTGAGCTTCTCCCTCCAACTGACTCCCCACCTCCATTCAACTAAGTGCAAAAGGGTCAAGCCCCCAAAGCAGGAGAGGTTGGGGGGGGGGGGGAGATGGGTCGCTACACGCCTTAGTCAGGCATGCAGATCAGTAGCAGTAATAGTTCTCTGCATTGACATCGTCTATGACAACATTTACTTGCCTTAAATGTTTATCATAGTTTGATTAATTATTTGTTTCTGTAGGAGTAGTGGTAGTCCACAGGTGGATCCAGGGTGTGCACCCCCACCCCCTTCAGATTTTCGATGATAAATTATAAGCTCTGAATATCCTGGAACGGCCCTCGTGTCCAAATTTTTTTGAACAAGCATTCTGAGTATTGCGCTGCAATACATGTCCCCTACCAAAGTTCAAAGTGCCATAACTTTGTAAAAAATGATCGAATATGCAAATTTATGCACGGTTGATGCTGGTTTTCAAACTTGATCTGAGGTATGCTGAGACACGTGTGTCACGCTTCGCCTCGTTGATAAGCTCGCAAGGTCGCTCCGTGGAGCGGCCTGCACGTATTGCACTGTGTGAATTATATCAATTATTACCAACTCACGGTCTGAGGTACGAGCGATTCAAGAGATATCCATTTTGTTTTAATATTTTCGTTTAATTAACGATATCTGCCAAACCACGTGAGCTATCGCAAATTCCAAAAGGACATTTTGGTGCTGAACAAATATGTGAAGTTTCCCCTAGATTGGATCAAAAATGAGGGAGGAGCTCGGTTTTAAAGGTTCATGCTTAAAAACGTCACAACTCTGAAACCATTTGACGCATGACGTCATGCTCGCTGACTTTTTTGTTCGTCATGGGTATGCGATTCTGCCTGGAAAGTTTGGCCTCGATTTGTTCAGCCGTTGCAGAGAAAAAGGGGTTTTCGTGTTTTCACGAAAAACAATATGGCGACCGAACCCCGTGACCTGTGACGTCATAATTACCATTAAAATATTCTACAGACCGAGTCCATCATATGGTGAAAATTTTATCTCAATCGGTCCTATTATTGCAGAGAAATTGGTTTTTAAAGGAAATTAAAACTTAAAATGGCACTGAGTTAAGGATCATCAGAATTATCAGAATTACCAAAGTTCAAAGTGCCATAACTTTGTCAAAAATGATCGAAACGTCGTGAAGTTCGAACTTGATCTGTAACTTATCATGAGGAAACCATGGACCAAGTTTGAAATCATTAGCATTAAGAGTTTAGAAAAAAAGTCCGGAAAGCTGTTCTTTGCATGACGGACTGACAGACGGAGGGACGGAGTGCAAACCTATAGTCCCCTCCGGTGTACAACGGTAGGGGACTAATAAGATATGTTCATGATCATTGGAGAAAAATTGTTACTTCCTCATCTGACAATTTGAAAAGTTCATTTTGGACATTGTTTCATAGGGTACCTGCCTTTTCTCCATCACATTTGTGGAATAACAAAATCAAACCAAAATGAGAATTATTTTCTTCACTGCTGCTTGTATGAAAACTGTCGATCTAGAGGGTGTCCATAGTCACACATCATGGGGAAAACATTTATTTGTAAGGTTGGCTACATCCGTTTTTCGAAATGTGTCCCACCAATCTTAAAACTATTAATTTTGAATAAAGTTAATAAAATTATTAGGAATAGAGTTATAAAATCTGAAAAAAAATACATTAAAAAATAAATACATTAGATAAATTAAATAAATTCCTATGATGCGTGACTTTGTGGACACCCTGTATTATAGTTTTGTTTCGTAACAACTCAAGTTTCTATGCGATATTAGTCATTTAATATTCGAAAATGCTTTGCTGTTATCACATCATTGTTGGAATGTAACTCCAAATAACCCGCAATGTTGCATGTTGTATACATTTAATTTATACATATATTGCAATGTTGCAATAACCTTTTCCTTTGCTCCAGCTCTTCCCTCGCATCAGGCCACGCCAAAGGAGTCTTGCCTGAGAGCCGGCCAACACAATCATTTCTCTTGGAACCCCCGGCCATATCATCCTGTCCCGTTGACTTTGGTTCGAACACTCGTTCTTTTGTAACTTGTGGACCAAGAGGCTGCACATTGCAAAAGCTGTTCTCCTTTGTATCCCTTGGAGGACCCCATCATCCGGCAGTCCAGCACGGACGCCACACTCGAATCAAAACTTTCATTGTTCTGTTCTATCTTTTTGCAGGAAAGTTCTTCAACATTGACAAACAATGGACGTGTTGCTTGTCTGCCAAAGATAGATTCGGAAATTCTACTTGATTGGCCCATTTTCCTTTCAAATATGCTTGGCGGCATTTCCTGTACCTGTCTTGCTCCCTCCCCCTTGACACTCGTACTGCACAGATCGGTCCGTTATGCATATCTTCTGTCCGTTTTCCCCGACACCTTTTTAACGTTTGAAACTGCTCTTACATTCCCTTTGTATTGACATTTGCACAGCCTTTCAAACGAGTTTATCATGTCTTTCTCTGGAATGGCTACCAGGTGGGTACACCTGGATGCTTTTGTTTTTGTACACTACCCATGCTCCCCAGCCAATGTACATTGTGGAATTAACCCGAATGAAAGGTCAATGAAGCCTGGGTATGTTAGGGTCCTGCAGGTCTTTATTTGATGGCCTGCTGATTTTACACTAACCAAAGTGACCTAATAATGGTCATAAACACTGAATTATGGGCAAAGGTGGAAAATCGGGATGAATTTGTGTGAGGCATCTGTTTGTGACAGTGTGTGCATGTTCATTGCTTGGAATGGCTCGTTTTTGGAATGTGTGTGTGTGCAATATGCTACAAATGAGTTTGCTCAAACAGCAGGAATGCCTTCAATCGATGAAAGCACATTTTGGAGCTTTATTTTTTTATTTTTACAATATTAAAAATGTACATCACTATCATGCTGTGGTTGGAAATTCTGCTTGGGATCACTAGTTTCTGCACTTGGGAAGTTTTCTTTTCAGCTCAGGTATAGATATTTCATGCTTGCACATCCGAGTAGGAGCCGTGTGCTGCTGGTACATTTGCTGGTGATAAAATTTTGTATGCATGACACTGGTTCAGTATTATGCACTATTTAATGATTCATGTAAACAGTTCTTACTTTTTGACTGCTACTGCTTTGACAGTAAGCTACTTTTAGATGTAACCTGCTGATGGTTTACTTGTAAGCTTTAAATAAACATTGCTAAATGTATGTTATGGGTTTCTTACACCATTGAGAAGTACGAATTCCATGGATTTCAATGGTCATCTACATATTACATACTTGAAGAGGTTGAATGAGAAGGTAAGGATGATTGTGGGAGAATTGCTTGGCTATACCATGAAATCTACAGCCTGGTGTTGGCTTAACAGTTAGGGTGCTGGATTGGGATCCGAGGATCCTGAGTTCGAATCCCGGTCGATCGTTGAATTAACACAACGGGGGTTGACTCCGCCTGTCATCCTTCCGAGGTCGGCAAATTGAATACCAGCTTGCTGGGGATGAATGAGCCATTCGGGTATCCTGCGTCGGAGTGACGACCCATTCAGGATTGTGCCCAATAGCCAAGGAAACTGCTTCGGCAGCGCTCTGCATCATCATGGTCATCACCGTGGAATCTGTGCCCCCATGTATATTATAGGCTTAGGGAAGTAATTTTGGAATTGGGTCAGGGTACCAGCACACCATGGTTTAGCGTTTCATATGCACCAGCAAATGTTGAGATTGCCATCTGGCTTAGCATCCCTCCTGAGGATGCTATCTATTCGAGCAAATTATGGGCAGGGGAATTTGGTATACATAATCGTGGCTTGGGGAAGGGCAACATGGTAAAAGGACAGCATGTAATGACAGTAGGTGGATACAATGAGCAAGGCATTGAAATTAAGAATCCTGAAAGTAATATGGTTAATGGGGATTGAAAAGGTTATGGTGGGGATGACAGATTGTATGTACCACCAACTGAAGCCCTGGAGGAAAAAGTGGACTATGAATGGCTTTCGGAAGGTTCTACCAACATTGGTGTGCAGCGAGACTGCATTTGGGGTTTCCACGGGAGACGGTTATTGGAATAACTGTCTTGAGGTTAGGGATGGTTTGAGCATTAAGAAAGCAGTGGGAGCACAAGAGGTGGTTTAAAAAAAAAAAGGCTACAAAACTGTGGAATGGGAGAGTAACAGACCTTGTCCTTTAGCTGCATTATAGCTGCCAATAAGGTTGAGAGTTTCAGATTCTGCAGGTCGCGGTAGAGTGCACACCACCGCCAGGCTCAGCAGGTCACGTTTTGTATCCACTGATAGGCCGGATCTGGCTTCGGACCTGAACCAAAATCTAATCTGCTTGTTCTTGTCACCAAAGCAACTCATCCACCTAGTTTAGTCATAACTCGTCCATAACCTTTTGAAACATCGTTTTTGGACCGATCTCTCAGTTGTGAAGATGAATAATCTCTTTTGGTTATTCCCCAACATCTCATTTGTCTTTGTCACACCCAACATGTCCACCAAGTTTCGGCCGAATCCATCCATGACTTTTTGAGATACCCTGCTCACAAACACGGCTGAAAACATAACCTCCATCCACCTTCGTCTGTGCAGGTAATTATATTCCATTGAGCTATGAATAAATGCCTGGTAGGCCGTGAGCAGTTCTGATATCAAGGAATGACTTGGAACAAGTAGACAACCAGTCTGAAGCTGGCTTTGAAGGTCAGCTTTGCTGTTATGGTAAGCCAAGGAGTGGTCATGGATGATGAGAGTGCAATGTTCAATCGGTGACCTCTTCCAGTGAAAATACCAAAAAGGGAGGTGCAGTTGAGAATCCTTTCAGAATTGTATGTTAGGATAGATGTGCTTGGATTAAAACATGTTATTTGTCACATCATTGTCACATGTCACAGTGATGTACATGTCATTCAATCAATTTCAGATCAGCAGAAGTGATGCAGCTACTGTCTGTCACTCAGCTGGGGTCATGTATGAAACTGGTCACCTGCAAAAAGGAAGAGGGTTTCTGCAGTACAAGAGCTAATTGTGTAAATTAAGATTGGCCCATTATGCTGCCTTGGGGCATTTCCTGGGAAATAATTGGGGAGAGAAACAGATTCCGTTGATTGTGCAAGTTATCAGAAAAACAATTATGAAGGCCTTGAATGGCACATGCAGTGAGCATAGCACACAACGGAACCTTTGTAGCTGGGCGAGACACCAGACTGGCAAATGTCTGAGACGTCTCCAAGGGAACAGTCCTGACCACAGATTGACCTAAACCTTCTGACCATTGCCGAGAAGCAGTTTCTTGTCTATAGTAGAACGACAATCAAAACTGAGGGTCAGATCATGTTTGAACAAGAGGAAAGATGATGCTAAAGCACAAATTAAATGACTGCTTATACAACATGCATTTTAAGGCCATTTTCCCTGCTAGAGCGAGGGTTAGCCTTGCGGTCCCCATGACAATCTTCTCCATTTTGCCCTATTTTCTGCATCTATCCTTGTTAACCCCCTTGCCCGCATTTCTTCTTCCACCATCTTTAGCCAAGTCTTTCTCGGTCTTCCCCCTCCTCTACTTCCTTCTACATTCATTTCCATCACTCTTCTCAACCAGTCACTTTCATCCTTCCTCAACACATGACCAAACCATCTCAACCTGTTCCTCTTCACAGCATCAATCACAGGCTCTATTCCCATCATCTTTCGCAATTCATCATTTGTCTTCCTCTCTCAACGATACTCCACACATCCACCGAACCATTCGCATTTCCACCCTTTCCAGCCTTCATTGCTGCTCTACGTTCATTACCCAGAACATTACAGTTCATTACTGCTAAGAAGGGGGAAAAAGCTTATTGGGCTGTTGAGAGGATTTGGTTGAAGAATAGACAGATGGGCAACAAGAGCAAGATTGTTCACCAGTTCATAGATTCAGTGCAAGTGCTCCATGTGCCTATGTTTGTCCACTCATCTCAAACCAGTGGGTCGTAACCGAGTTTACGAAATTAATACAGAAATGTAACGTTTAAGCATTCACGTGGAAGAATTAGCATGGCACTCGGAGCGCACAACTCCGCCAGGCTAAACAGTTTATGTTTTGTATTCCACTGATGGGCCGGATCTGGATCCGGACCTGAACCAAAATCGAATCGGCTTGTTCTTGTCACCTACCTAACTAATCCAACAAGTTGTGTCATAACTCGTCCGCAACATTTGAGATATCGTGTTGTATATCATATTTGGCCCCGTCTCTCATTTGTGAAGAATGACTTGAAAAAAGATCTAGTATCCCGATCCGGATCTTCACCAAAATCTGAACAATTCGTCCTTGTCGCACACCCAACCTCTCCACCAAGTTTCGTCCAAATCCATCCATAATTGAGATATTCTGCTCAGAAACAACAGTGAAAACATAACCTCCTTCAATCTTGGGTGGCAGAGGTAATAAATGCTCTATTTGATACAATACTTTTGATTTTATTCAGTGGAAAAATAATATAAATACAAATACTGTAATAAACCAAAATAAGAAATATTATTACTTCATTCAGTTTTCCAGGAAAATCATTCAATCAACAATTTTTGATTGAATTCCGACATTCCCAGTCCTTGAGAAACTTCTACAGCAGATACTGCTTAATTGATACACCCTTGTTCCAGGCAATTACCTGAACAAAAAGAAATGAATGCTGTGGTACTATTCGTATGCACAAAGGTGAAATGTGTGTGTTCTTACATTATAAACTACTTGGAAGCGAATACCACATTCATGCGCTGAGAGGGCAAGACCGGAAACCCACCCAGAGCGTTTTTGGCAATGGCAGCATGTTGCTCGTTGTCAAACTCCACAAAAGAAATGTCTGGTCGCCCTGGGACAGTCCGCACTTCCCGCCAGCCTGGAAACCTGACAATGACATGGAGACTCAATGTTTTGCACAGCCATTTGAATTATGCTACATCAATGTGTAAAATGTGCTTCATGAAAATGCATCATTCAAGACTTCAACTGAACCATCAATTCTGGGAGAACTCTTTTTCATATTAATGTCAGAGCTTATGTCCTATTGAGTATATTAGTGGGCACACCTGCCCTTTGGGTGGGAGTACCCTTCTCAGCCCACCGTCGGTGGGAAATTTGCTGCGGTACAGTCTTGGAAATGCACCTTATAATTGTTTTAAAGAAATTTTATTGATCACAACATATCATATGCATATCTATATCACAAAAGGAGCCGTGTCTGCCTGTCTGTTGTGCTATAATTTAAGAATGGATTAATGGATTTCAATGAAACCAACGACGGTGGATTCAGGAAACTCCCAGGAAGGTTTGTCACAAAAAAGAAGGTTTGTGTATGGGTACATGGGCAAATGTGGTGAAACCGCAAACGGTAACTTGCGACACTGGTTATTCCCACAAAAAAGGGCAGGATCTCCCAGGAATCCTTTTTGTTATTGCCCCATAGATTCGCCATTGCAGCAAAGATTGGTATTTCTGTCAGCGAAGCGACAGGTCTTCTATGCTCGTCATAAGATAAAGGAAAATGATTTGTAATACCGGCTACCACCAAAGGTGGCACTATTGCAGCAACAAGTCAATTTTGGAGTTTCGGTGACATTCACGTTTGCTCCATTATAGTAACTGGCGATTTAGCCGTTCGCCGTTCGCTTTGCCGTTGCGAATGGACCAAACCATTCATGTAAATAGAGGCGGGGGGGGGGGTTCTGTGGTCGTTCGCTTTGGCTTTGCGAATGGACCAAACCATTCATGTAAATAGAGGGGGGGGTTCTGTGGTCGTTCGCTTTGGCTTTGCGAATGGACCAAACCATTCATAGAGGGGGGGGTTCTGTGGTCGTTGCGAATGGACCAAACCATTCACATCGAATCATCGAATCACATCGAATGGACCAAACCGTTCGCTTTGGACCAAACCATTGCATGTAAATAGAGGGGGGGGGTTCTGTGGTCGTTGCGAATGGACCAAACCATTCATGTTTTTTTTTTTTTTTTTTTTGGCAAGGAACGGGCACCCACGTACGGGCACGTCC
>NC_136261.1:191031399-191246399 GCF_964187855.1 Myxine glutinosa
AAATGAGGGCCCTTATGGAACAAATGGGTGAGCAATTGGGAGACCAAATTAGAGGTTTGAAAAGCAGTATGGGGGTAATGGGGAACCGGATGGATGCTCAGAGTAACCAATTGGGGGTAATGAGGGACGAAGCGAGGGGTACCGGTGAGGGGTTAGACAACGGGATAAAAGAAGTGAAAAATGGGTTAATGGGGGTAGAAAATAGAATGGCTGCCCAGGAGAATCAGATAGAGGGAGTGAAAACTGGGTTAGAGGGGTTAGAAAACAGGATGGAAGGCAAATTGAGGGACATGAGGGACCAAGCGGAAAGGGAAGTTAAACAAATGGAGCAGCAGATAGAGGGGGTCAGAATGGGGGTAGAAACCAAACTGGATGCTCACAGGGAGGAAATGGAGCAGATGAGGGTGGCATCTGGGCAGGAGATGCAAGTGATGGGAGAGGAGATCAGAAGAGGAGTGAGTGAGGAGGTCGGAGGAGTGCGCGAGGAGGTGAGGCACTGTGAGGAGCACATGGAAAAGGAGGTGAGAAAGGCGACTGTAAAGTTACAAGGGGGCATAGAGGTCCTGACGCAGGAGGTGGAGCAGCTGACGGTGGGACAAACGGAGTTAGTGGAGCAGGTTCAAAGGAACACTGCGGTATTAGGAGGTTTAAAGGCGACACAGAAAGAACTAAAAGATGACTTGGTAGCGACGAAGAGGGAATGTCAGATGGTACGTGAGGGACTGACAACGAGGTTGGACGAGGTGATAGAGGTAATGGAGACGAAGGACCGGCAGGTGAGGACGCACCTGGAAACGGTCAAGGTAGCCTTAGAGGATGAGCTTGAGGAGACGTACCGGGGAATAAAAGAGGTGAAGCACAAATTAGAAGAAGTGGAAGAAGGGATGAGCGAAATTAAGAAGCGACGGAGAGGGGATAACCAAGAAATAAAAGAGGAGATGAAAGAATTGGTCCAAAGTCTGTGTTTGGATCGTGATGATGTGCTCATTAACCGGATGAGGAATTCGCAGGTGATGGAGGAGAAGCGAAGAGGAAGAGGACCCGGTGTAAGTGGCGACCAATATGGTCGTGCGTATGATGCGCCAGGGGATTTAAGAAGCTTGGGGATTGGTTTGGATCCGGGTGTTCGTGAAAGGCCGTTGGTGAGGTGTGTGACAGGTCTGGTGTGCGAAAGAGGAGGTGTGCAAGAAAGTCCGACTCTGGGGTGTGTGAGGAAAAAGTGCGTGCCAAGGAGTGAGTGTGCTGGCGAGAGTGAGTCGGTCGTAGCGCGTATGCGAGGGGGCACATGGAAGCGCGGTGTGGTGAGTGTTACAGAGGATGTGACGGGAGAGTGTGCGCGAGGAAGGTGTGTGACGGACAGGTGCATGGGGAAAGAGTGCGCTGTCAAAGGCAAGGAAGAATGCACACCTGTGGTGAGTGTTACAGAGGGTGTGACGGGAGAGTGTGCGCGAGGAAGGTGTGTGACGGACAGGTGCATGGGGAAAGAGTGCGCTGGCAAAGGCAAGGAAGAATGCACAGCTGTGGTGAGTGTTACAGAGGGTGTAACGGGAGAGTGTGCGCGAGAAAGGTGTGTGACGGACAGGTGCATGAGGAAAGAGTGTGCTGTCAAGAGTAAGGGTGAGTGCGCTGTCAGGAATGGAGGTGAAAGTAGTGAGAGTGACATGGAGCGTGAGTTAGTTGTGACAGGTGAGCGAGGATGTACACCTGGGATGGAAGGATGCACACCTGGAATGGTAGAGCGTGAGTGGGAATGCACGCTGGAGTTGGTGGTGAGGCACGTGGTTGGGTGTGCGAATGAGAGCACACCTGTGATTGTCACAGAGGAGGTGACCGAGGAGGGGGCGCGAAGAGGTGTATTGGTGAGGTGTGCTACCAACGAGTGTGTGCCAAAGTGTTCGGTGGTCAGGTGTGTGACCAAGGCGGTGAGTGGAATGGGTGTACCTGGGTGTGTAAGGAACGGTACGAGGGGCATGGAAACGGCTGGATGTGTGAGCAAGGAACGGGCTGCGGGGTGTAAGCATGCAGGTGAAGCATCGACGTTAGACGGGATAGAGTTTAGAACGACTTATAGTCGAATCGGGCCCTCGGTGCGTGCTGGGCCTCGCTTTGAACGGCCGCGTCCAGGCTCCACTAGGCGGAGCTGGCAGCCCGATAGGAAGGGTCGTTATGGCGACCACGTTTTGTTGAGACGTGCCGGCAGGTCGAGATCGGGACATTGGATGGCTCCACGCCGAGGTGATGCGTGGGATCTCGGCCCGGGTACGCCCCCGTCCCTGCCCCGAATGCCGGACGCATCCAGCCGCAGGCACAAAACAACCAGCATCCATTGCTTGGCTTTACGAAGCCGGGCTTTGGACAGGGATTGGCGCACCGAGAGGTATTAGTGAGTAGACTGGGTGATGAGGTTAGTGTTTTGGACCCAAAATCAGAGAAAAACAAAATTTGATGATTGGCAAGGGATTGGCAGTAGTGATTGGCAGATGATGGGCAGTGATTGGCAAATTTTTAATTTGTTGCAATTTGATGTGCGAAATTGGTAGTGAGAGACCCCCGATGTGGTGGGATGGCAAATCCACCATCCTTCCCATGGGGGGGCAAAGGAGCAATAGCTTATGGGGTGTATGGCAGTGAAAACTAGCCCGGGTGGGTTAGGATATTGTGTGTAGGGATCTAGCGAAGATGACAGTAGGTAACGTTAAGGTTAGTTAGTGACTGATACCTGTAGTGGGGACGCAGGTAGATTAGTGTGGATTATAATGACGAGGGAGCGCAATAGTTAAAGGGACGACTGGGAAGCGCAAGTTTCAGAAGGGAGTAGTTAGCTGAGATGATGCCGTGTGTGTGAGGATTGAACAGGTGTGATTGCACAGGTGTGCAACTGGACAGGTGTGTGGAGCAGTGTATGAGTAGTGAGTGTTGTGGATCAGCGCGAATGCGCTTGGGGAGAGAAGGGTGCAGGTGGCACCAGATGTGAGAACACAGGTGTGCAGGTACAGGTGTGTGGAGAGAGTTGGAGTAAGTGGTACGGAGTGGTGTGCATGGTGCGAAGGTGTGGATGGGGGAAGAGTGGACCCCCTTTCACGAGTACCCGGGGCGGGTAGTGTAAGTGTTAGGTAGAGGGAGCAGGTAAATTATGGTTGGATATTGGCATTTGTGGTGCGGTTGCAGAATGGTGTTGTGAATGGGTGCATTAGTGTTGTGGAAATGGCTGGGCGTGTAGCCTGTTAGTGTGTGTAGTTGGTTGGGCACTCCACCACTGTGAGGATGTCGGCCAGGTGAGGCCGCAGGTGGGCTCTGGGAGCCAGTAGTTGTGAGTGGGTGCCTGAGGATCCCGGGTGTGGATCGGGCAGCCCAGTGCCAGAGAGGGCACGGAGTGGGGAGAGAGCCAGAGGGCCTTCCCCAGGTAGTTAGGTTAGGGTAAGGAGCAGGTAAGCTCGGAGGCAACTGCAGTGGTGGAGGTGTGCAGGTGGGTAGACCCACTGGGAGAGGTACACGCCACAGCCCAGAAATTGTGCGAGGGCACCGGGAGATGAATCGGGGGAGTGAGACCCCAAATTGAAGAGCACCACAGTTGGCCAATGGGAATTGGTTTTTAGAACCCATAGTGTAAGAGGGCCAATGGTTTGGCCGGAGAAAGACCCCGGGTAGTGTAAAGTTGTTAAAGTCATTTAGGAAATAGTTAGGATTGAAGAACCTGTCGCACCATACGCAGCCACTTACCTGTGGTGATGATGATGACTCCACACCTGTGTTTTCTTTGTTTTGTTGCAGGAGATGAATCGCTGTGTGGATTTGTGAGACGCATCACGACGTGGATGAGACATTGGGGTGATTCCATCTCTCCCTCCCTAGGAGGGACTGATGATGAATTGGTAATGGCAAATTATGATGTTGAGTTGGAGATGGCAAATTTTGACGAGAGTTGAAAATGGCAAATTTGATTGGTTAGGAGGGAGAGAAGACGAATTTGGTTTATGGGAGGAACGGGGAAGACAGTAGGGATGTTTGTTGATTTGTAAAGTAGATGTTTATGGGTAGTGTTGTGTTTTGTGGATACAGTAAGGGGTAAGGGAGGGGCCATGTAGGTTACCTGGTGGGGGGGGGGGCGTACGATAGGAACGTACCTGTCTCACCTGGTTCCCATGTGCCCCCAGTGTGCATTACCTTATATTGCGTGCACTTTTGCGCCCTTACCACCTTACTCACTTGTTTCTTCTTTTGTCTCCCACCTCCGAGGATCTGGCTTTGGGGTAGAGAGAGAGGAGAGAGAGGTGCTGGCTACGCAGTTGTGGGCCTGCACTTTCGCTGCTTGCTGCCTGGATCGATACACCATATGGACCGCAATGTTGGTGGCCACCCACAATGGACCGTAGTTCTTTTGCGGCCAAGCACCACCCGTGGATGGACCTATGGGTCAACGTGGCACCTATGCCATACAGGTGAACCACTTTTAGTTGACACCAAGTGCACCACAAGAAGAGCAAGAGACACCTGCAGGGTTAGGGGTTGTCGCATTTATTTTTAATCATTGAACAATGGTGACTGCACCGATTGGTGGTGGGGTGGTGCTGTTGATGCTCGGAAAGGGTGCTCTGCACGTTATTAAAGGCCGTCGGCCACAGAGCACTCGTGGGTTGGTGTATCGATGTTGGCAAGCGCGCTCTCTCTATGCATAACATCTGCATGTGTTCCTCCAAAAACAGGTCCTGGATCGTAGTGTAAATAGCAGCGTAGTCTTGTAAATAATGCTCCCTACCGGCTGTATGTTTAGTTTGAGAATTCTTTCCGGATTCGGTTATCCTGTGGGTGTGTTTCTGTGAGGAGAAGGGTGCAACGTCGCAGGGGGACATATTTACTCATTTGTGAATATCTGTAAAACTGTCGCACTCAGGGTAGAGTTAATAGTAGAGGGAACTACATTGCGTGCCACACTAAAGTAGGTAAAAATTTATCGGGTCGGGACGCCCCGAGGGTAGAGAAGGGTGCAATGTTGCGAATATGGAATTTGGCCTCCATATCCGCTTGTAAATATTCCCCTATTTTCTCCAATACTCCCCAACTTTCCCCGATCCCCCATTCCCTAGTCCCATTGCATGTAAATAACAATCAGTAGAGCCGACCTTTCCCTTATTCCCCCATTAAATGTCGTGCCCAGGTCCACCGCACCACACGTAGACAACTTTCGGACATCTTCCTAGTTATTCTTAATCTATGTCAGTTAAGGCCTCGTTTCCATTAATTATGACTCTTCGTTGCACCAGAATGTGATTATATGGCATCAGTAGTGAGTTTAGGACCTTTCCCATACCTCCTCCCATCTTCTTCCCCAAACAACAACAATAACAACAACTACAACAACAATTACAACAACAACAGAGGGGATGGCGGCGGAGCGGGGGAGGATGCGTCCTCACACCGGCTCGATTAGCTCCAGACTATGCGCTCCACGGGGTTACCCCGAAGGGGCTGGCTGTCAGCTCCTCGTCAGGGGCGGAGCCAGTAACCCCCCCCGCACGCACCCAATGAGAAGCAACGTGCCGATTCAACGAGGCGGAGCTAACGAGCCGAGGGCGTGTCACTCCCCGCCGGATATACGCAGCCGCTTGCCGGACGTGACGTCAGATGCGCCCCCAGCTTGAGACGACAAGACGCCACCTCGAGCGCTGAGAGACCTCCTGCATCTTTTGGGCCGCGCCATCCTGTCCCTGAGCACAAGGTGCACCTTGTGCTGGCCATCGAATACCCGCTTTCCTAGCCATCAATCCCCGTGTGAGTCAGTTTTTGTCCTGTTTCTCTGTGGTCTGTCGGGAATAATATAAGGTTGTGTCTAAGTGCCCACCTTCCTATGTTTCCCTCTTGTCCCTGTAATCTAACCTTCCGCCTTAATATAACCTCCTCCGGAGGTCTTGAGAACTGAACCCCTGGTGTCATATTGTGTCATTATAACCCAGCCGGGTGTCTTCTCTTTCCTATTGAGCCAGCGTAGCGCGGCTTCGTCGACGTTCGAGTACAATCGGGTAATTTGTGCGGACACGACCGCCATTCCGCTCGGCCCACCTTAACATCAAAGTCGTGTCTGTAACAATATATATATATATATTGTTACAGACACGACTTTGATGTTAAGGTGGGCCGAGCGGAATGGCCGTCGTGTCCGCACAAATTACCCGATTGTACTCGAACGTTGACGAAGCCGCGCCACGCTGGCTCAATAAGAAAAAGAAGACACCCGGCTGGGTTATAAAATGACGACACCAGGGATACGGTTCTCAAGACCTCCGGAGGAGATTATATTCGTTACGGAAGGTCAGATTACAGGGACGAGAGGTACAACATAGAAAGACAAGCACTTAGACACAATCTTATATTATTCCCAACAGACGACAGATAAACGGGACAAAGCTGACTCACACGGGGATTGATGGCTAGGAAAGGCAAGGTAGCGATGGCTCCAGGTGCACCTGGGCTCGGGGCAGGATCAACACGGTTCGGTCCAGAGATGCGGGGAGGTCTCGTCGCAGCGCTCAGAGGTGACGTTCTTTCTCAGGCGGGTCTTTCTCAGGCCTCTCCAAACTCAGGCGCATCTGTTTCAGCGCTCGCAGGTCCTTCTTTCTCCAGCTGGGGGCGCATCTGACGTCACGTCCGCTACGTGGCCGCGTATATCCGGCGGGGAGTGACACGCCCTCGGCTCGCTAGCGCCGCCCCAGATGGAATCGGTCCGCCCTTCTGATTGGGTGCGGGGGGTTACCAGGCTCCGCCCTTGAGGAGGAGCTGACAGCCAGCCCCTCCGTGGTAACCCCGTGGAGCGCGTGGTCAATGGCGCTAATCGAGCCGGGGTGAGGACGCATCCTCCCCCGCGCCGCCGCCATCTCCTCTGTTGTTGTTGTAATTGTTGGGGAAAAAGATGGAAGGAGGTATGGGAAAGGTCCTAAACTCACTACTGATGCCATATAATCACATTCTGGTGCAACGAAGAGTCATAATTAATGGAGACGAGGCCTTAACTGACATAGACTAAGAATAACTAGGAAGATGTCCGAAAGTTGTCTACGTGTGGTGCGGTGGACCTGGGCACGACATTTAATGGGGGAATAAGGGGAAGGTCGGCTCTACTGATTGTTATTTACATGCAATGGGACTAGGGAATGGGGGATTGGGGAAAGTTGGGGAGTATTGGAGAAAATAGGGGAATATTTACAAGCGGATATGGAGGCCAAATTCCATATTCGCAACATTGCACCCTTCTCTACCCTCGGGGCGGCCCGACCCGATAAATTTTTACCTACTTTAGTGTGGCACGCAATGTAGTTCCCTCTACTATTAACTCTACCCTGAGTGCGACAGTTTTACAGATATTCACGAATGAGTAAATATGTCCCCCTGCGACGTTGCACCCTTCTCCTCACAGAAACACACCCACAGGATAACCGAATCCGGAAAGAATTCTCAAACTAAACATACAGCCGGTAGGGAGCATTATTTACAAGATTACGCTGATATCTACACTACGATCCAGGACCTGTTTTTGGAGGAACACATGCAGATGTTATGCATAGAGAGAGCGCGCTTGCCAGCATCGATACACCAACCCACGAGTGCTCTGTGGCCGACGGCCTTTAATAACGTGCAGAGCACCCTTTCCCAGCATCAAAAGCACCACCCCACCACCAATCGGTGCAGTCACCATTGTTCATTGGAATAAAAATAAATTCGACAACCCCTAACCCTGCAGGTGTCTCTTGCTCTTCTTGTGGTGCACTTGGTGTTAACTAAAAGTGGTTCACCTGTATGGCATAGGTGCCACGTTGACCCATAGGTCCATCCCCGGGTGGTGCTTGGCCGCAAACGAACTGCGGTCCATTGTGGGTGGCCACAAACATTGCGGTCCATATGGTGTATCGATCCCGGCAGCAAACAGCGAAAGTGCAGGCCCACAACTGCGCAGCCAGCACCTCTCTCTCCTCTCTCTCTACCCCAAAGCCAGATCCTCGGAGGTGGGAGACAAAAGAAGCAGACAAGTGAGTAAAGTGGTAAGGGCGCAAAAGTGCACGCAATGTAAGGTGATGCACACTGGGGGCACATGGGAACCAGGTGAGACAGGTACGTTCCTATCGTACGCCCCCCCCCCCCCCACCAGGTAACCTACATGGCCCCTCCCTTACCCCTTACTGTATCCACAAAACACAACACTACCCATAAACATCTACTTTACAAATCAACAAACATCCCTACTGTCTTCCCCGTTCCTCCCATATACCAAATTCGTCTTCTCTCCCTCCTAACCAATCAAATTTGCCATTTTCAACTCTCATCAAAATTTGCCATCTCCAACTCAACATCATAATTTGCCATTACCAATTCATCATCAGTCCCTCCTAGGGAGGGAGAGATGGAATCACCCCAATGTCTCATCCACGTCGTGATGCGTCTCACAAATCCTCACAACAATTCTTACTTCCTGCAACACAAAACAAAGAAAACACAGGTGTGGAGTCATCATCATCACCACAGGTAAGTGGCTGCGTATGGTGCGACAGGTTCTTCAATCCTAACTATTTCCTAAATGACTTTAACAACTTTACACTACCCGGGGTCTTTCTCCGGCCAAACCATTGGCCCTCTTACACTATGGGTTCTAAAAACCAATTCCCATTGGCCAAACTGTGGTGCTTTTCAATTTGGGGTCTCACTCCCCCGATTCATCTCCCGGTGCCCTCGCACAATTTCTGGGCTGTGGCGTGTACCTCTCCCAGTGGGTCTACCCACCTGCACACCTCCACCACTGCGGTTGCCTCCGAGCTTACCTGCTCCTTACCCTAACCTAACTACCTGGGGAAGGCCCTCTGGCACTCTCCCCACTCGGTGCCCTCTCTGGCACTGGGCTACCCGGGTCCATCCTCCGGATCCTCGGGCCCCATCCACAACTCTACCGGCTCCCAGAGCCCACCTGCGGCCTCACCTGGCCGACATCCTCACAGTGGTGGAGTGCCCAACCAACTACACACACTAACAGGCTACACGCCCAGCCATTTCCACAACACTAATGCACCCATTCACAACACCATTCTGCAACCGCACCACAAGTGCCAATATCCAACTACAATTTACCTGTACCCTCTACCTAGCACTTACACTACCCGCCCCGGGTACTCGTGAAAGGGGTCCACTCTTCCCCCATCCACACCTTCGCACCATGCGCACCACTCCGTACCACTTACTCCAACTCTCTCCACACACCTGTACTTGCACACCTGTGCTCTCACACCTGGTGCCACCTGCACCCTTCTCTCCCCAAGCGCATTCGCGCTGATCCACAACACTCACTACTCATACACTGCTCCACACACCTGTCCAGTTGCACACCTGTGCAATCACACCTGTTCAATTCTCACACACACAGCATCATCTCAGCTAACTACTCCCTTCTGAAACTTGCGCTTCCCAGTCGTCCCTTTAAACTATTGCGCTCCCTCGTCATTATCATCCATACTAATCTACCTGCGTCCCCACTACAGGTATCAGTCACTAACTAATCTTAACGTCACCTAATGTCATCTTCTAGGGCCCTACACACAATATCCTAACCCACCCGGGCTAGTTTTCACTGCCATACACCCCATAAGCTATTGCTCCTTTGCCCCCCATGGGAAGGGTGGCAGGGATGCCAACCTTACCCACCGGGCCCATCGCTCACTACCAATTTTGCACATCAAATTTCAACAAATCCAAAATTTGCCAATCACTGCCCATCATCTGCCAATCACTACTGCCAATCCTTTGCCAATCATCAAATTTTGTTTTTTTTTTCCTAATTTTGGGTCCAAAACACTAACCTCATCACCCAGTCTACTCACTACTGCCTCTCGGTGCGCCAATTCCTGTCCAAAGCCCGGCTTCGTAAAGCCAAGCAATGGATGCTGGTTGTTTTGTGCCAGCGGCTGGATGCGTCCGGCACTCGGTGCAGGGAAGGAGGTTTACCCGGGCCGAGATCCCACGCACCATCTCGGCACGGAGCCATCCCATGGCTCGATCTCGGCCTGCCGGAATGCCTCACCAAAAAGTGGTCGCCATGACGACCCTTCCTATCCTGCCGCCCGCTCCGCCTGGTGGAGCACGGACGCGGCCGTTCAAAGCGAGGCCCAGCACGCACCGAGGGCCCGATTCGGCTATAAGTCGTTCTAAACTCTACCCCGTCTAACGTCGATGCTTCACCTGCATGCTTACACCCCGCAGCCCGTTCCTTGCTCACACACCCAGCCGTGCCCATGCTCCTCGTACCTTTCCTTACACACCCAGGTACACCCATTCCACTCACAGCCTTGGTCACACACCTGACCACCGAACACTTTGGCACACATTCGTTGGTAGCACACCTCACCAATACACCTCTTCGCGCCCCCTCCTTGGTCGCCTCCTCTGTGACAATCACAGGTGTGCCCTCATTCGCACACCCAATCACGTGCCTCACCACCAACTCCAGCGTGCATTCCCACTCACGCTCTACCATTCCAGGTGTGCATCCTTCCATCCCAGGTGTACATCCTCGCTCACCTGTCACAACTAACTCACGCTCCATGTCACTCCCACTACTTTCACCTCCATTCCTGACAGCGCACTCACCCTTACTCTTGACAGCGCACTCTTTCCCCATGCACCTGTCCGTTACACACCTTTCTCGCGCACACTCTCCCGTTACACCCTCTGTAACACTCACCACAGGTGTGCATTCTTCCTTGCCTTTGACAGCGCACTCTTTCCCCATGCACCTGTCCGTCACACACCTTTCTCGCGCACACTCTCCCGTTACACCCTCTGTAACACTCACCACACCGCGCTTCCATGTGCCCCCTCGCACACGCGCTACGACCGACTCACTCTCGCCAGCACCCTCACTCCTTGGCACGCACTTTTTCCTCACACACCCCAGAGTCGGACTTTCTCGCACACCTCCTTTTTCGCACACCAGACCTGTCGCACACTTCACCAATGGCCTCTCACGAACACCCGGGTCCATCTCGACCCCCAAGCTTATTAAATCCCCTGGCGCATCATACGCACGACCATATTGGTCACCACTTACACCGGGTCCTCTTCCTCTTCGCTTCTCCTCCATCACCTGCGAATCCCTCATCCGGTTAATGAGCACATCACGATCCAAACACAGACTTTGGACCAATTCTTTTATCTCCTCTTTTATCTCTTTGTTATCCCCTCTCCGTCGCTTCTTAATTTCGCTCACCCCCTCTTCCACTTCTTTCTGTGTCGCTTTCAACCCTCCTAATACTGCAGTGTTCCTTTGAACCTGCTCCACTAACTCCGTCTGTCCCACCGTCAGCTGCTCCACCTCCTGCGTCAGGTCCTCTATGCCCCCTTGTAACTTTACAGTCCCCTTTCTCACCTCCTTCTCCATGTGCTCCTCACAGTGCCTCACCTCCTCGCGCACTCCTCCGACCTCCTCACTCACACCTCTTCTAATCTCCTCTCCCTCTACCCCATTTTTCACTCCCTCTATCTGATTCTCCTAGGCAGCCATTCTATTTTCTACCCCCATTAAACCATTTTTCACCTCCTTTATCCCGTTGTCTAACCCCTCTCCGGTACCCCTCGCTTCGTCCCTCATTACCCCCAGTTGGCCCTCCAATCGCTCACTCCGAGCCCTCATTCGGTTCGTTATTTCTTCAATTTGGTTTCCCAATCGCTCACCCAATCGCTCAATTTGGCTCCCCATACTCATCTGTACAGCTGCCTGTAGCTGCGCAATGAGGGCCTGTATGTCAATCGGCTGCATGTTAAAGCCCGTTGATACAGCGGGCTCGGCTACCGCGCGCTCTTGTGAGGCGCCATTTTGCGTGCCTGCTACCCTTGCTGTTTCGCTCTCCTCATGTCCCTCAATTTGGTCCTGGACCGACCCTGCTTCACTCTCCCCTACCGGACCCCAGCCGTCTTGATCCGCCATAGCGCGACTTGCAAAATTCGAGTTTCGTAAAACAAATCCAAATTTTTTTTTTTTTCGTTATAATTTCGGCGAGCGCAGTAACCGCGCTCCGGATCGATTTCGTCGAGCGCAGTACGCGCTCCGAATCGATTTTCCCTCCCAAAATTTGGGCCTAACTAATTTAGTCCCGGGTCCGAATCTCACTCCTCGACACCAATTGTTACTCTAATAGTACAATTGGTGTTCCAAAATTTGGGCTAAATAAATTTAGTCCCAGGTTCGAATCCAACTCCTGACAACCAATTGTTACAGACACGACTTTGATGTTAAGGTGGGCCGAGCGGAATGGCCGTCGTGTCCGCACAAATTACCCGATTGTACTCGAACGTTGACGAAGCCACGCCACGCTGGCTCAATAAGAAAAAGAAGACACCCGGCTGGGTTATAAAATGACGACACCAGGGATACGGTTCTCAAGACCTCCGGAGGAGATTATATTCGTTACGGAAGGTCAGATTACAGGGACGAGAGGTACAACATAGAAAGACAAGCACTTAGACACAATCTTATATTATTCCCAACAGACGACAGATAAACGGGACAAAGCTGACTCACACGGGGATTGATGGCTAGGAAAGGCAAGGTAGCGATGGCTCCAGGTGCACCTGGGCTCGGGGCAGGATCAACACGGTTCGGTCCAGAGATGTGGGGAGGTCTCGTCGCAGCGCTCAGAGGTGACGTTCTTTCTCAGGCGGGTCTTTCTCAGGCCTCTCCAAACTCAGGCGCATCTGTTTCAGCGCTCGCAGGTCCTTCTTTCTCCAGCTGGGGGCGCATCTGACGTCACGTCCGCTACGTGGCCGCGTATATCCGGCGGGGAGTGACACGCCCTCGGCTCGCTAGCGCCGCCCCAGATGGAATCGGTCCGCCCTTCTGATTGGGTGCGGGGGGTTACCAGGCTCCGCCCTTGAGGAGGAGCTGACAGCCAGCCCCTCCGTGGTAACCCCGTGGAGCGCGTGGTCAATGGCGCTAATCGAGCCGGTGTGAGGACGCATCCTCCCCCGCGCCGCCGCCATCTCCTCTGTTGTTGTTGTAATTGTTGGGGAAAAAGATGGAAGGAGGTATGGGAAAGGTCCTAAACTCACTACTGATGCCATATAATCACATTCTGGTGCAACGAAGAGTCATAATTAATGGAGACGAGGCCTTAACTGACATAGACTAAGAATAACTAGGAAGATGTCCGAAAGTTGTCTACGTGTGGTGCGGTGGACCTGGGCACGACATTTAATGGGGGAATAAGGGGAAGGTCGGCTCTACTGATTGTTATTTACATGCAATGGGACTAGGGAATGGGGGATTGGGGAAAGTTGGGGAGTATTGGAGAAAATAGGGGAATATTTACAAGCGGATATGGAGGCCAAATTCCATATTCGCAACAATATATATATATATATATATTGTTACGGATCGCGGTTAGATGTTATTTCGACCGAGCGGTGGTGTATTACCGCGACCTAACAGTTATTCCCCGACTAGACCCCGATTCCACCCAGACGTTGACCAAATCGCGCTATGCTAAATCAATGATGGAAAGGACACAACGACTGGGATAGATGAAACGACGCAAGGGGTACAGTTCTCAAGACCTCCGGAGGAGGATATAATTACAGTGGGGGAGAAAAGGGGTAGATTACAAGGTAGTGAGGTAAAGACACAGAAGAGATAGGCACTTAAATACAATCTTATTTTATCCCAGACAGACCACAGACAAACGGGACAAGGCTGACTTACACAGGGATTGATGGCAGGAAGGGACAGGTAGTCGATAGCACAAGGTGCACCTTGGCTCGGGGACAGGATCAAGCACGGTCCAAGAGATGCAGGGAGGCCTCACAGCGCTCGGAGGTGGCGTCTTTCTTTCTCCAAGCTCAGCGCGCATCTGACGTCACCTCCCTCTTCCTGCGCATGCTCAGCGGGGAGTGACACGCCCTCGGCTGGTTGGCTCCGCCCCAGATGGGACCGGTCCGCCGCTTCCATTGCGTGCGGGGGTTACCGGGCTCCGCCCTTGACGAGGAGCTGACAGGGAGCCCCTATTTGGTAACCCCGTCGAGCACATGTTTGATGGCGGCTCGTGGGGAAGGCCTCGTGCCCTCCCAACACCCCCTACCAACCAAGCCGGAGTGAGGACGCGCACTCCCTGTGCACGCCGCCGCCGTTGCTGTTGTTGTTGTTGTTGTTGTTTCTGAACCGTGAGGAAGAGCTGCGGGGAGGTATTGGGAGGTCCTAAACTTCCTAACGGTGCCATACAATCACATTCTGGTGCAACGAAGGGTCAGAATTAATGGAAACGAATCCTTAACTGACATAGACTAAGAATAACTAGCAAGATGTCCTATAGTTGTCTACGTGAGATGCGGTGGACCTGGATGCGACATTTAATGGGGGGAAATAGGGGGAGGTCGGGTCTACAGAGTGTTGTTTACAGAAAATGGGACTAGGGAATGGGGGATTGGGGATAGTTGGGAAGTATTGAGGAAATAGGGGAATATTTACAAGCGGATATGGATGGATGCAAATCCCATATCCGCAACATTGCACCCTTCTCTACCTCGGGGCGTCCCGACCAGATAAATTTTTACCTACTTTAGTGTGGCACTCAGATGTAGTTCCCTCTACTATTAACTCAACCCTGAGTGCGACAGTTTTACAGATGTTCACAAATGAGTAAATTTGTCCCCCTGCGACGTTGCACCCTTCTCCTAACAGAAACACACCCACAGGATAACCGAATCGCGGAAAGCATCCTCAAACTAAACATACAGCCGGTAGGGAGCATCATTTACACAAGACTACACTGATATTTACACTACGATCCAGGACCTGTTCTTTGAGGAACACATGCAGATGTTATGCATAGAGAGAGCACGCATGCCAGCATCGATACACCAACCCACGAGTGCCCTGTGGCCCTACGGCCTTTAATAATGTGCAGAGCACCCCGTCCAAGCACCAAAAGCACCACCCCATTATGCACAGTCAGCACCATCCGGTGCACCAATAAAGTGTTCAATAATAAATGCACAATCAAGTGTCCATGGTCACCGGTGGTGTCGCAGCCGGCCGATGTTCTGCCGCTGGTCTTGCCTTCATGGAGTGCACTTGGCCTTCTGGCTTCTTTAGAAATAAAGAAAGGCGCCAACCGCGTCCATTTCTAAATTGTGGCCGTCAGGGGGGCCAACTAAAAGTGGTTCACCTGTATGGCATAGGTGCCACGTTGACCCAGAGGTCCATCCACGGGTGGTGCTTGACCGCAAAAGAACTGCGGTCCATTGTGGGCGGCCACAAAAATTGCGGTCCATATGGTGTATCGATCCAGGCAGCAAGCAGCGGAAGTACAGGCCCACAACTGCGGAGCCAGCACCTCTCTCTCCTCTCTCTCTGCCCCAAAGCCAGATCCTCGGAAGTGGGAGACAAAAGAAGACAAGTGAGTAAGGTGGTAAGGGCGCAAAAGTGCATGCAACATAAGGTAATGCACACTGGGGGCACATGGGAACCAGGTGAGACAGGTACGTTCCTACCGTACGCCCCCCCCCCCCCACCAGGTAACCTACATTGCCCCTCCCTTACCCCTTACTGTATCCACAAAACACAACACTACCCATAAACATCTACTTTACACATCAACAAACGTCCCTACTGTCTTCCCCGTTCCTCCCATAAACCAAATTCGTCTTCTCTCCCTCCTAACCAATCAAATTTGCCATTTCCAACTCTCATCAAAATTTGCCATCTCCAACTCAACATCAAAATTTGCCATCACCAATTCATCATCAGTCCCTCCTAAGGAGGGAGAGATGGAATCACCCCAATGTCTCATCCACGTTGTGATGCGTCTCACAAATCCAAACAGCAATTCTCTTTTCCTGCAACACAGAACAAAGGAACACAGGTGTGGAGTCATCATCATCACCTCAGGTAAGTGGCTGCGTATGGTGCGACAGGTTCATCAATCCTAACTATTTCCTAAATGACTTTAACAACTTTACATTACCCGGGGTCTTTCCCTGCCAATCCATTGGCCAACTTACACTATGGGTTCTAAAAACCAATTCCCATTGACCAAACTGTGGTGCTTCTCAATTTGGGGTCTCACTCCCCCGATTCAACACTCGGTGCCCCCGCACAATTTCGGTGGCTGGGTCATGTGACGCTCCTAGCTGGTCCGCCCACCTGCACACCTCCACCACTGTTGTTGCCTACCGAGCTCACCTGCTCCTCACCCTAACCTAACTAACTGGGGAAGGCCCTCTCGCACTCTCACCCCCTCAGTGCCCTCTCTGGCACGGGCTGCCCGATCCACACCCGGGATCCTCAGGCACCCACTGACACTAACGGCTCCCAGAGCCCACCTGCGGCCTCACCTGGCCGACATCTAACAGTGGCGGAGTGCCCAACCATTCACACTCATACTAACAGGCCACACGAGCAGCCAATTTCACCACACCAATGCACCCATCCACAATACCATTCTGCAACCGCACCACAAATGCCAATATCCAACCACAATTTACCTATACCTTCTAACTATTCTTTAAACTACCCTCCCCGGGTACTCGTGAAAAGGGGTCCACTCTTCCCCCATCCACACCTTCGCACCATGCACACCACTCCGTACCACTTACTCCAACTCTCTCCACACCACTCATTCTCCGCTCCATATATTCCACACACCTGTGCTTGCACACCTGTGCTCTCATACTTGGTGCCGCCTGCACCCTTCTCTCCCCCAAGCGCATTCGCGCTGATCCACAACACTCACTACTCACCATGACACTCATCCGCAATGCTCTCTCATTCATCACTTGTACACTCACACACACCTCGGAGCATTGCCTCACCGATGCCTCATTTGAAGCTGCTCACCAGCACTTCCATTCACACTGCATCATCTACTCTGTCTACTCCCTTCTAAAACTCGCGCTCCTCCATCTTCCCTTACACTCAGCGCTCCCACGTCATTATCAAACACTAAGCTACTACGTCCCCACTACAGGTATCAGTCACTATCTGAACCTTAACGTTACCTAATGTCATCTTCGCTAGATCCCTACACACAATATCCTAACCCACCCGGGCTAGTTTTCACTGCCATACACCCCATAATCTATAGCGCATTTGCCCCATCATGGGAAGGGTGGCAGGGATGCCACCCTTACCCACCGTCATACGGCGCGAGTGGGACCTTGTGGGACCACCTCGTATGTGAGTCGCTGCCCGCCTGCCGGACCCCGTGCGTCGCCCCTTGCGGGGTCAGCGCGGGGCCGAACCGGCCGGGCCCCCACAGTACATTACCCCCAAGGGGCTCCCGTGCCTCCCCTGTCCCCCTAAAAACTACCCCTGTTGGTGTCGATGCATGGGTCACACTTCCGCAACCCGCTACCCATTCCATACCACCACAACCTTGCTCACTCACACCTCGCACCTCTCCCATCACCGGACCCTCTCGCTCGCACCCTCGTTCCATACCCTCCGGACCAGCCATACACCTCACTCTTGGCCTCTCACGAACATCCGGGTCCATCTCGACCCCCAAGCTTATTAAATCACCTGGCGCATCATACGCACGACCATATTGGTCACCACTTACACCGGGTCCTCTTTCTCTTCGCTTCTCCTCCATCACCTGCGAATCCCTCATCCGGTTAATGAGCACATCATCACGATCCGAACACAGACTTTGGACCAATTCTTTTACTTCCTCCTTTATCTCTTTCTTATCCTCTCTCCGTCGCTTCTTAATTTCGCTCACCCCTTCTTCCACTTCTTCTAATTTCTGCTTCACCTCCTTCATCTCCTCGTGCGCCCCCTTAAGTTCTTCCTCTAACTCCACCTTATTTTTTTCTATGTGCTCCCGCACCTCCCGCTCTTTAACCTCCATCACCTCTACCACCTTGTTCATTTTCCTCGTCAGGTCCTCATGTACCGTCTGACACTCTTTTTTAATTACCCCTACGTCCTTTTTCATCTCCTTCTGTGTCGATTTTAAACCCTCTATTACCGCTGTGTTCTTCTTTACCTGGTCCCCCAACTCCTTTTGTCCCACTGTCAGTTGTTCTACTCCCAGCGTCAACTCCTCTATACCACCTTGCAATTTTACAGTCCCCTTTCTCACCTCCTTCTCCATGCGCTCCTTACAGTGCCTCACCTCCTCGCGCACTCCTCCGACCTCCTCACTCACACCTCTTCTGATCTCCTCTCCCATCACTTGCATCTCCTGCCCAGATGCCACCCTCATCTGCTCCATTTCCTCCCTGTGAGCATCCAATTTAGTTTCTACCCCCATTCTGACCCCCTCTATCTGCTGCCCCATTTGTTTAACTTCCCTTTCCGCTTGGTCCCTCATGTCCCTCAATTTGCCTTCCATACTGTTTTCTAACCCCTCTAACCCCTTTTTCATCCCTTCCATTTGATTCTCTTGAGCGGCCATTCTGTTTTCTACCCCCGTTAACCCCTCCTGTATTTCCCCTAATCTATTGTCTAATCCCTCAAATTTGTTTCCTAATCCCTCTATTCTACTCCCTAACCCTCCGATCTGGACCCCCATGTCCTCCCTCAATTTCTCGCTATTGGACCCCATGTCCTCCCTCAATTTCTCGCTATTGGACCCCATTACCCCCATTTGCTCACTCTGAGCCTCTATAGTTTTTCAAACCTCCAATTTGGTCTCCCATTTGTCCCATAAGGGCCCTCATTTGCAGGAAAAAAAGGTTCGAATCCACCAGCGGCGCTGCTACGGTCGCGGGCGCGGTCGCCGTAGCCATGTGCGAGGCGCCATTTTGCGCGCCCGTAACCTCGTGCGTGACGACGCCATTTTGCGAACCTGCCACCCTCACTGCTTCGCTCTCCTCATGTCCCTCAATTTGGTCCTGGATCGACCCTGCCTCACTCTCCTCTACCGGAACCCAGCCGTCTTGATCTGCCAGAGCGCGACTTTCAAAATTCGGGTTTTTTTTGTAAAACAAAATCAAATTTCGGTGTCTTTATAATTTTGACCAAATTTTTTCCTAGATGTTTTAAAAAAAATTTGGTTCGGGCCTCGAATCTGACACCAATTGTTACGGTAATAACTCAATTGGTGTCCAAAATTTGGGCTAAATAAATTTAGTCCCAGGTTCGAATCCCACTCCTGACACCAATTGTTATGGATCGCGGTTAGATGTTATTTCGACCGAGCAGTGGTGTATTACCGCGACCTAACAGTTATTCCCCGACTAGACCCCGATTCCACCCAGACGTTGACCAAATCGCGCTATGCTAAATCAATGATGGAAAGGACACAACGACTGGGATAGATGAAACGACGCAAGGGGTACAGTTCTCAAGACCTCCGGAGGAGGATATAATTACAGTGGGGGAGAAAAGGGGTAGATTACAAGGTAGTGAGGTAAAGACACAGAAGAGATAGGCACTTAAATACAATCTTATTTTATCCCAGACAGACCACAGACAAACGGGACAAGGCTGACTTACACAGGGATTGATGGCAGGAAGGGACAGGTAGTCGATAGCACAAGGTGCACCTTGGCTCGGGGACAGGATCAAGCACAGTCCAAGAGATGCAGGGAGGCCTCACAGCGCTCGGAGGTGGCGTCTTTCTTTCTCCAAGCTCAGCGCGCATCTGACGTCACCTCCCTCTTCCTGCGCATGCTCAGCGGGGAGTGACACGCCCTCGGCTGGTTGGCTCCGCCCCAGATGGGACCGGTCCGCCGCTTCCATTTGGTGCGGGGGTTACCGGGCTCCGCCCTTGACGAGGAGCTGACAGGGAGCCCCTATTTGGTAACCCCGTCGAGCACATGTTTGATGGCGGCTCGTGGGGAAGGCCTCGTGCCCTCCCAACACCCCCTACCAACCAAGCCGGAGTGAGGACGCGCACTCCCTGTGCACGCCGCCGCCGTTGCTGTTGTTGTTGTTGTTGTTTCTGAACCGTGAGGAAGAGCTGCGGGGAGGTATTGGGAGGTCCTAAACTTCCTAACGGTGCCATACAATCACATTCTGGTGCAACGAAGGGTCAGAATTAATGGAAACGAATCCTTAACTGACATAGACTAAGAATAACTAGCAAGATGTCCTATAGTTGTCTACGTGAGATGCGGTGGACCTGGATGCGACATTTAATGGGGGGAAATAGGGGGAGGTCGGGTCTACAGAGTGTTGTTTACAGAAAATGGGACTAGGGAATGGGGGATTGGGGATAGTTGGGAAGTATTGAGGAAATAGGGGAATATTTACAAGCGGATATGGATGGATGCAAATCCCATATCCGCAACAATATATATATATATATATATATATATATATATATATATATATATATATATGTGTGTTTTTATATATGTGTGTTTGTTTTTATACGTGTTTGTTTTTATATATGTGTGTGTGTTTTTATATACGTGTGTGTGTTTTTATATATATGTATGTGTGTTTTTATATGTGTGTGTGTGTGTGTGTTTTTATATATGTGTGTGTGTGTTTTTATATATGTGTGTGTGTTTTTACATATATGTGTGTGTGTGTGTTTTTACTTTTTATATATATGTGTGTGTGTGTTTTTATATATATGTGTGTGTGTGTGTTTTTATATATATATATATATATATATATATATATATATATATATATATACAGTATATATATATATATATATATATATATATATATATATATATATATATATATATATATGTGTGTGTGTGTGTGTGTGTGTGTGTGTGTGTGTGTTTATATATATGTGTGTGTGTGTGTGTGTGTGTGTGTGTGTTTATATATATATATATGTGTGTGTGTTTTTATATGTGTGTGTTTTTATATATATATTTATATATGTGTGTGTGTGTGTTTATATATGTGTGTGTGTGTTTATATATGTGTGTGTGTGTGTTCATATATGTATGTGTGTGTGTGTGTGTTTATATATGTGTGTGTGTGTGTTTTTATATGTGTGTGTTTTTATGTGTGTTTTATATATGTGTGTGTGTGTTTTTATATATATGTGTGTGTGTTTTTATATTTATGTGTATGTGTTTTTATATATATATGTGTGTGTGTTTTTATATATGTGTGTGTGTTTTTATATATGTGTGTGTGTGTGTGTTTTTATATATGTGTGTGTGTGTGTGTGTGTGTTTTTATATATATGTGTGTTTTTATATATATATATGTGTGTATGTTTTTATATATATGTGTGTGTGTTTTTATATGTATGTATATATATATATATATATATATATATATATATATATATATATATATATATATATATATATATGTATGTGTGTGTGTGTGTGTTTTTATATATATATGTGTGTGTTTTTATATATGTGTGCGTGTGTTTTTATATATGTGTGTGTGTGTGTGTGTTTTTATATATATGTGTGTGTTTTTATATATATTGTTACGTGCTCCTCCCCGACGCCCTGGTCACGGTGTACCTCCTAGCCCTGAGAGGAGCCACGGCAGAAAAATGTGTTATTCTGTATGTCAAAGATCAATGGAGAAGCCACCCTAATTGTTACTCACAAACAAATATTGTATTAATATCACACAAGAATAACAGTACAACAATAATAGTAATCAAAAGTACAATCAATATGTCCGATGATGGTACCATCAGTTTTGTAATATATAACTCACTGTGCTCCAAGTGAGTGAAACAAGAACATCCCCAATGTCTCTAATCCCTGGCTTCAAGCCAAAGTTGTTTCGCTCCAGCGATCGACAGATCAATGTCCAATCGAGACCAGAATCCCGTTCGGATGATAGTCACAGTCACGCGGCCAAAGCTGTGCAAAGGCGCCCTCAAGGTGACTGGGAAATCCAAAGGCGCCCTCCAGGCGACTGAGAGATCTCACCCTCTGGTATGGACGTTCCACAGCTCACAGTCGGCGACACACAGACTTTCCACTCAAAAGCCACGTCACACACACACACCCCAGATCGACGTCTGAATGCGGTGAAAATGGTCGAAACGAGACAAAACCGTGCGCGAAGCGCAAGTCCTGCGCGAGTCAAAATGGCCGACGGCCCGGTCTCGTGGCACAACAGCACGACGATGATTCTCTCCTGAATCGATCGCAAAACCTGACACGCAGGTTAATCTGTCACAGCGGTAACAACTCTGTCGCAGGAATCCCTTTCCTGGGAAACCCGAAAGTTCGCTCGTGCCTGTTGGTCACCAACGTTCGCTCCAGACCGCAAATAGCTCGGCTCCTTCTTGTCCGACTCACTCGCTCCGCCTTCTTTTCCTCCTTTTCCTCTTCGTCGTCCGGTTCCCGATCCGGTTTCCTGTTTCTTTTTAACACTAACTTTTTCACCTTTTGAAAACAGTTCATACACAATAAGCCTTTTGAAAACAATAATAGTTCATGGAACCAAAAATGTTTCAAGTGGATGAAAACCACAACAACGGAAGTGACGAATCCGTAACAGTGTGTTTTTATATGTGTTTTTATGTGTGTGTGCGTGTGTTTATATGTGTTTTTATATATGTGTGTGTGTTTTTATATATGTGTGTGTATTAAGGTTGAGTCCATCCGGACTCGTGTGTGTGTGTTTTTATATATGTGTGTTTTTATATATGTGTGTTTTTATATGTGTGCGTGTTTTTATATACGTGTGTGTTTTTATATATGTGTGTGTTTATATGTGTGTGTGTGTGTGTTTTTATGTGTGTGTGTGTTTTTATATATGTGTGTGTGTGTTTTTATGTGTGTGTGTGTGTGTGTTTTTATATATATATGTGTGTGTGTGTTTATATATGTGTGTGTGTGTATGTTTATGTGTCTATGTTTATATGTCTATTATTTGTTTGTTTGTTCATTTTATGTCTATGTGTTTGTTTGTTTGTGCGTGTAATATCATATTAAATATATATTTTCCTTCTTGGGTGCAGGTCGGGGAGTGTTTTAGGTACATAACAAATTGGTTTCTTCAAAATGCCAACATGTAGAACAACGCCGGGTACTCCTGCTAATAAATGAATAAGACCACAATTTCCTTTAACCATGACATGTGGTTGTTCTGGCGAAAATATGGAAACCTTCGTTGTTAAACGTCGGCCTTTTGGTTGATGGGGAAAAAAAAAATTTGAAAGGGGCTCGGATGAAGGGGGCCCGAGACTTAGTATTGCCCTGGGGCCCATTCTGGCTCTCGGCGGCCCTGTCCCCATATCACGGACAGTTCATGTTCAGTCGACGCAATCTGACATCTGAGTCAGGAACGTATATAACTATAACCCCTCGCCCGCGGCCCGCCCTGGCCCAATCAAATGATCCAATCATCGTGACGTCATCATGCTCGGTGCTCCTTCGAAATTATGCTTTTTCTGTGCCGCAGCAGACATGTCCAAAGGAGCCCAATTGGGCGCCTTGGCCATGTTGTTGGCTACCATGGGCAAAAAGGGCGAATGATGAATGAATAATTTCCACATTCCTCGGCCACCTTCAGTCGAACGTCAGAAATGGACAGCAGGTTCGTGAATAACTCGAGCAAAACCCGGTTTGCTCGTTTAAAAATCGGTCATTATAGGAAGTCGACATACGTTAAATAATAACAACCATGGTTTTTTTGTTTTTTTGCAGGAACCATATCCGGGGTCAAAGTAGCCTGTCATGGCGTCGCCCTCGTTCGGCGTGATTGTACTTTCGCTCGGAACTTTGGATTGGGAAGACGGACGAGTGTAAGTGGGAGATTGAAGCGGCGACAAGAATCGGTCAGGCGGGAGGGGATACAAACAAAGATGGGGAAGAGAGGGAGGCGAGACGACGACGGCGGTAAAGAGCGTGCCGCAAAGCGAATGAAGGCAGCGATAAGCCGAGGTCGACGTCCGAAGCAACGAAGGGGAAGAACGGCTCAATCGCTGTCGAGGAAGGAGCGGAGGAAGCAAGAGAGGACGGACAAGAAAAGCAGGAAGCACGCTTACTTCCTCGCCAAGATGCAACCTGGGAAACCCCGCGTCGGGTCCACGGAGAGCCAGACACCTGCGGGGTCTTCATCGCGGAAGAATGGGAAGCCGAGGAAGAGCGGAAGGTTTGTTGATGAAGAAAGGGAACAGAAAGGAACCGCACAGCAGGACGAGCAGCTTGAATCGAGCAATAAGAGCTCGATCGAGATCTTCAAAAAGAAGAGAGTTCGGTTTAGCGACGAGAAAGTGGAGAAACCAATCGGATCTTCGAATAAGATGAATGTGGAGGAAAGAACCTGGAAGAACGTTCGTTCTCTTGGCTTGATGGAAGCCAATGAGGAAGAGGACAAGGAGATCAGGCACTTGGAAAAGTTGCTTGGAATGAAGAAGCGCAGAAAGAAGAAGAAGAAGAAGAATGCGGCAGCAGGGGTCTCAGAAGAAGCACCGAAGAAGATTCCACAGATGTTTCGGTTGGACGGCCTGGATTACATTCTGGAAGCGCTGGATGGTCACCAGGGCTTGTGCGATCTTGGTGGTGGGAGTGACGAGGAAGAGCGAACTAAAAGGAAGATGAATCTGAAGGAAGAGGGAGCCGATGCGGCAGAATCTGATGATTGGCAGGATAAAGATGATGACTGGCAGTCAGACGTGGAGGTTGATGCTGATTGTGGCGATGTAAACAACAATGATGATGATGATAGAACTGATGATGATGACGACGCTAATAAATCTGGCATTATACAGCAGGAAGATGCATGTCATGATGATGAGGATGATAATGATGATGATGCTGATGAGGACACTCGTGAAGAATTGGAGGGTGATCTCTCTGATGAAGGGGTACATACTGAAATTATATCCATGTGCTTTGCTTGCAATTTCTACCAATTTTCAACGTTTGCTCGTTTTTGGTAGCTTGTTAAGTTATGTTTCCACCATGTGTTTGTTTGTGAGCAGGATATCTCAAAAAGTTGTGAACGGATTCGGACGAAACTTGGTGGACAAATTGGGTGTATAACAAGGATGAATTGATTAGATTTTGGTTATAAGATCTGAATCCAGATCTTGACCTACGAGTGGGATTCAAAACATAAACTGTTCAGCCTGGTGGAGGCATATGCTCTCTACCGAGTGTCCTTCTAGTTTTGCATTCTGCAATGCATTGACAATAATAAAATAGATTTTGTTTCCAACTGATTGATATGCTGACGTGTGTTTGCAGGGTGTGGATGAAAAGCCTGTGGAATCTGTTAAGCCTGGTTTGCCACACAGACAAACCTTGGATTTATCAGATAATCCTGAACACCAGCAGCGGATGACAAGACTGCGGAGGGTGATAAAAGGACTTGTTAACCGGTATGAAGAGGAGGTTGTAGTAGTACGGGATGTTCCAAAAAGACCTCGAAAACTTTGGTTGTTAATATATTTAGGACCACAAACAATACAACAATACCCTTTGGTTTATATTATACAGAAACTCAAAGTTTTCTTTATTTACAGGTCTGGTGGTTTAATGCAAATGAAAATGGCGACTCCATAGGAGAAAGCTCATTGTGTCAAATGATTCATCGAGACGAGATCCAACACGCAAGTTCAGTGTAATTTCCGTACAAGGTATGGAAGCAATCTGCCATCGCGGACTAGTATCAGAGTGGTTCTAGAGGTTTAAGGAGACTGGAAGTTGTCAGAAGCAGAAAAATACTGAGCGACCAAGCACAAGTGCAGCAGATGTTGATCGAGTATGAATCATTTCAACAAAGTCCCAGAAAATCAATCCGATGCGCACCCAGAGAACGGGGGGTAGTCCACCACTGCACACAGGATTTTACATGAAAAACTGAAGCTTTGTACCTATAAGGTGCAGATTCTGCAGGAACTCAAACCAAATGATGGACCCAAATGCATTGCGTTGAAATGCTCAGTCGCATAAGAGGATGATGAAGATTACCTGAAAAAGGTCATGTTCACAGACGAAGCTTCTTTCATGTATCGGGGAATGTCAACCGACACAATGTGAGGATCTGGGGCTCTAAACCCCCTCCCGTCCCCACATCCCATGTGGTCATTGAACACATACACAACAGCCCAAAGGTCAATGTGTGGTGTGGCCTTCTCCATGACCACTTGGTGGGTCCGTTTTTCTATGTGAAGGACACAGTGACCTCACCAATTTACATGAACATGTTGGAAGGATTCACTTTCCCACAGATTGAAGACCTGCAACCCGATGTCATTTTACAACAGGACGGCGCTCCCCCACATTGGGCCTTAGTCGTTCGAGCCGTCCTGAATGAAAAAAATTCCAGGTCGCTGGATTGGCCGAGACAGACCAAACTCCTGGCCTCCACGATAGCCAGACATAACCCCCCTTGATTGTTTTTTTTTTCCTGTGGGGGTTTGTCAAATATGTTGTCTACAACACCTGCAGGATCTTCGTTCTCGGATCACAGCTGCATGTGCAGTTGTGCACTGGTGGACACAAACATGCTGAGCTGAACATGGCAAGAACTCGTATACCACCTTGATGTCCTGCATGTGACAAACGGAGCTCACATTGAAGTGTATTGATGGTGCGCACAAAACTTTGAGTTTGTATATCATATAAACCAAAGGGTATCGTTATATCATTTCTGATTCTAAATATATTAACAACCAAATTTGGCGGGGTCTTTTTGGAACACTGTGTAATTAATTAATTGGCGAGAATAATTATGAGCATGAGTTAATACTGATAGTGTAGTGATATTAAAGAACATTAATACCAGCTTAACATATTTGAACCAAAATATCTTGATGCAATTGATTTTTATTGTGTGAGGGTTCAAAGACACAATATTGTGCGTGGCTTTTCAAAATAAGGTCATTTCCCCAGATTGCATCGCCACGATTGCACCGAACCTCTTACTTTAGAGGTGTCACGAGTTCCTACCATTTCCTGTTAATGCCAGCGAGCGGCTGCAGTGGATAAGGAGTGTGCGCATGATATTGTGTCATGGAAGGAGGGAGGGGAGTCCGATCCATATCTAGATTATGGTAAGTCTAACTTGGTCCGTGTGTTTCAAGTAGGTTAGATTGCCAGGAAATGGGGACCTGAACTCCTGGCAAGCTTCAGCTCCTGGCAAGTCATTGAAATACAGCAACGATCCCTCCCCGTCACCGCTGGTGTAGCATGAAAGTGATTTGCCATTGTCATTGATTGACTCAGCTGGCAGCGAAGCATTGTGAAAGTTTACCAGCTCTTCAGCAAGTTGACCGGATATTTGCGCTATTTTTTTGCTGGATTGAACTTTATTAGGAGTACGTTTAAATTGCGGTGATTTATGTACAAGACTTCAATCATTCCACCGGAATAGTTCAGGATTTTGTTGCTTCCAAGATGGAGTTTTCTTCCCACTTCCTTCCGTGCCGAGCGCAACAAAATGATGGTTATACACTCTCAAGTTGTAAGTAGGCCGTAAGTCTTCGGGCAGTCATACTGTCCTTATCCACTGTAGCAACTCGCTGGTATTAACAGGAAACGGTAGGAAAGCGACGTCTCTCATCAACGGATATTTCTCATATTTTTGTGCGTCCGATTTGCATCCAGGAACACAATAATTGTGGTTAACCATTCTGAAATTGGCCTCGGTTTCACCCGTTCGTTTGAATGCTGGAGAGTGTGTTAAAAAGACGATTTGAATCATGGATTTTGCCCTAGCGACGACAGGTTAAAAGTCATTCGCTGAAAGGGCATGTGTGAAACCATCATTTGTGTTCCCGAGATGATGTAAAAGTTGCGTATTGGCTGGAAGGATGACTTTGAGGTATGCACACTTGCCATTGAGCTGTCTAGCCTCAGTTAGAATCTCAATCCAGATATGAACAGTCACTCCGGTGTTTTGTATGCAGGGAGGTGTATCAATACGTTAAACCGGAGGACCCATCTGCCAGCACTAGTCCCTAACCTTGATGGGTAAATTATGGTTAACTCGTCATTAATTGCAACAAACTGGCAATGAAGTTGGGGTTTTTTAACTTTCTATTTCCAGATGTTTTTTGGAGGGTTCAACCCTGTATAATTTCTTGATTTGTACCAATAGTCCCTGAGATTTTCCTGATCGTGTTTGTCCTTGTCGGCTGCAGGCTGAGTGAATCCAACTTAGCAAAAATATCTGGTCAGCTGGAGGAGCTGTACATGGAGTACAGCCAACGTGCTGTTACCGACGTGATCATCGAGGCCCTGATGGCAGCGTGTGTGGGGCCCGCACCAACACCAGAACGTCTCCTCGCTGAGCACATTGCACTAGTCAGCCTCTTACATGGAAATGTTGGCCAAGAGGTGGGTACCCACTGAGCTACTATTTTATCACACCCACTCGTACTACAGGTTGATTTGAAATAAGTTTTTTTTCACAACCTACTGCAGGTCACAGTGAGGCTGCACTGGCATTTTTGACTGACATTTTTTTGACACACGGCCTGTAGCTTTGACATCACAGGCAGGTCAGTGGTCTCTGTTTTCTCCCGTCTATTCTCAAACATTGTTCCTTCTGCTCTCTCAGTCCTCTGACCTTCCCTATATATATACTCCAGGATATATGTGTTCTTCTAGTAACATTAACCCCCTTTTTGTTACACCCAGTCTGACTGTACACCATCTCCTTTATTCCTCACTTCTCCCGTCTATGCAACCGCCTTCCAGAGGCCATTCTTTCCCACTCTTTTCTCTGGAGCTTCAAGCATGTTGTACATGTCATCCCCCATCCTGACGCACGATCTTTATTACTCCCATTAACTTTTCCTCACCCAACCCTCTAGCTTGCTCATTTCTATATTTCCTCTTCCCGCTCTCTTTCTCTCTCTCTCTCTCCCCCTTTCCGGTTCATTCATTCCCTTGCTGGTTGTGCCCAATTGTTGCCCCACTATCCCCACTGTCAAATCAACCTTGCTCTTCCATGAGCCTCACTCTTGTAGGGGCCTAATGCCACATGAAGCTGTTTTGTTTCCTGACATTGACACATTGTTTTTCTGAAGGTGTTTCTGCATTACCAAAGACAGCTTTGGGAACTGTAGATTACTCTTTATATGGTTGTTATTGTAGCTTAAGGAGTCTCATCGTGGGAGGGGGAGGAGAGCGAGGGAGGGAAGGGGGAATGGAAGGGGAGGGGAGGGGAGGAGGAGGAAGAGGGAGGGGAGGAAAGGGGAAGTGGTGAGGAGAGTGGGGGGGGGAGGGGGAATGGGGAATAGGAGGGTAGGGGGAACGAGGAGGGGAGGGGGGGAAAGGAGGAGGGGTGAGAGGGGAAGGGAGGGAAACGGTGAGGAGAAGGGAAGGGAGGGAGAAGGAAAGGGAGTGGAGTGGAGTGGCAGGGTGGAGGGGAGAGAGAGAAATAAGGGAGGAGAGAAGAGTGGAGGGGGAAAGGAAGAGAGAGAGAGAGAGAGAGAAAGAGAAAGAGAAAGAGAAAGAAAGAGAGAAGGGGTGGTGGAGTGAGGAGGGGGAGGAGAGAGAGAGAGAGGAGGGTGGAGCGAGGAATTGGGGGGAGGGGGAGAGTGACTATGTCGCATAAAAATGTGAGTCAATTAAAAAATGGGTACGTGAAAACAAAAAGGCAGCTCTGTCTACTTCCGCCATTGCTTGCAAAAGCAGCCTGAATAGTGTTCACCAAGTGGTAGTTCACCTCGTTAAGCATATTCAAAAAGGGTGTTATAACACCCAAACTTCCCCGGCCTTGTGACAAATTAATTAAGAGCACTCGCAAAACGGCTTAAGCACTCCAGCAAGCACTCCAACGAAATGGGTGATAAGGAATGGCTGGCTTGGCAAGCGATAGCAAGCTAATTGCTTCTGGTTGAAATGGCTGAGGAGTTTTAAAAAACAGATCGATTTCAAGCAGCAAATCATGTGGAAACCACTGAGAGCAGACACATTTAAAAAAGGGTGTTATAACACACCCAAACCTCCACGGCCTTGTGACTAAAAACAAAAAGGGAGCCCTGTCTACTGTAACGCCATGGCTTGCAAAAGCAGCCTGAATAGCGTTCCCCAATCACTAGATATGGTAAATTTTTGTCAGATTTCTCTCCAGATTTGGACATTATTTAGTCTACAGCATCCAATAGTCATATCCGAATCCAGATTTTGATGATATGCTTCAATTAGGTAATGATAATTGATCGTGTTTCCAAGGCCAGGCACGTTTGAGTAGGCCGAAACAAAATGGCGGCTTAAGAACCCAGCGAGGTGCAGTGGGCTGACCAAGATGGCGGGCCGTCATATTGGTAAGCCACCACATCGGGTTTTTTTCTTATGAGCATCTCGTTAATCATCCTCAAAAGGGTGTTATAACACATCTAAACACCCAGTTTTCATCCTTGCAATCTGTTGGAGGTCCAGGCGTATGCATGCAAAGTTTGGGGCCGCGAGGTTTCATGGTTTTGGAGCTATGGAGGAGACAGACAGACAGACGGACGGACACTGCCTTTTATTATTATAGATAGATGGTCCAATATAGACCATGGACTGAGCCCCCCTGTTTTGTTTACTTTTGTGACCCACCTCGCATCTCTTCCTGCATTTATAATATGTTGTGTAAAAATATTACAGAATTCATATCTTTAACTCGTCAAGCACAAAACTTACACACACTGTATTTTCAAAATGTGGAAAAAACACCCAAAATGTTTGAATAAATATTGTCCAATCACAGCACATGTAACATAGGCCAGGAGCGGCCATGAGTGCTAATCAGCCAATCGCGCGGTTCGTTTCAGACTGTACATACAGTACTGGCGCCGCTGTCATTGCGACTTACATGTCGTCAGATGCAGCTATGGAAGGCGACTTTAAATGACAATAAAAACTTTTCATGCCAAAGTATCTGCCTTTGAATTACATTGACATCGTGTGTGTGTGTGTGTGTGTGTGTGTGTGTGTGTGTGTGTGTGTGTGTGTGTGTGTGTGTGTGTGTGTGTGTGTGTGTGTGTGTGTGTGTGTGTGTGTGTGTGTGTGCGTGCGTGCGTGCGTGCGTGCGTGCGCGTGCGTGCGCAAAGGACCTCGAACACCCACACTCCTGGCTGGTGTCCCCATCTCTATATAGACTACATACTTTATACTTAGAATTCCCATTCAGTTATACACAGCTGTATAATAATGGATACAAGATGGCACGATAGTTTTTGTTAATTAGCATAACTAATTAATGTGCAACATTTTGCACTGACAAGTTATGAATTATTTATAAGTGATTTTAAAACTAAATATATGCAAAATTTCAACCAGATACCAGAGGTGGGTCACGAAAGTTAAAAAAAAAAACGAGACAAATTTTGCTTGTTTGGCTCACGGTCTAATATGCCAGTCCACTAAGATGTTCTTCCTAAGCTGGGCAATGTCTGTATTACGATGTCGCGGTGTAACATTCAGGGGATTATAGACATACAGAAAGTCAGCACTTCAATCCTTCATAATTTCACTTTTCCTTTCGAGGAATGATGAATGCAACACTGCTAAGATTAAATTAATCGTACATCTTGAGTCCTCTTGGCCTCAGCATAACATCCAGGTGATGACAGAGAATCAGTGATCTCTGACTAGGCCTGTGAAACGGTGTATTATAAAGCGTGTGCTCTTCACAGGTGGGTGCAGAATTTGTGGAGGTCGTGGCCAAGAAATTCCACGAGTTGCACTCGATGGGGGGTACATTTGGGGAAGGGAAGGCCTGCGACAATGTGGTGGCCATATTGGCACAGCTGTACAACTTTGGTGTCGTGCACAGCATTCTCATTGTGGACGTTCTTCGGCGACTCCTCGTCTCATTCGGCGAGCGTGACATCGAGATAATGCTACTACTGCTGCGATTGGTGGGATTTGTTCTGCGTCGGGATGACCCCGTGGCACTGAAGGATCTTATTGTCGAGGCGCAGGCAAAAGCAAAAGGTGTTGATTGCGAGAGTCAGGCACGTGTAAGTATTCAACCAGGGAAGGTATGGGATTGGAGTGCTGGTTTTTTTTTGAATAAAACAATGTGAGATTGTGTTTGCATGGAATTGTTTTGTTGCTTTGCGTACACTGATGTTGCCATGCTGAAGTTTTTTTGTGGGGGATGGGGTTGGTGGTGCTGGCTTCACAGGTTCGTTTCATGCTGGAGAATATGATGGCACTGAAGAACAATGACATGCGGAAAATCCCGGGATATGACAACAGCACAACAGAACGGATTCGCAAGCTGCTCCGGAGCCTAGTGAGGAAATGGGCACAGCCAGTAGTTGTCACAACATGCCAATCTGCTTTTCATAAGAACTGGACGAGCTCCAAACATTTTTACAATGACTTATTGTTGCTTGTGTTGGTTTTATTTGTTTTTTTTTTCTATTACCTGAGCAGATGATTGTTGAATGGTGAATTCTCTGGAATAGCTAAACCATATGAAGTGGACAATGAAGCACTGGGTAGAGGTGAACATGGGATGCTTGTCAGGATGATGATTGGGAAATGTAGAAAACTTAACCGAGTTATAGAAGGAAGACGGTTAGCGAGAGTAAAGATTATGGTAAGAAATGGCGTTTGGCAAGTAATAGTGATATGCCTTCAATTGTAAAAGTAACGTAACGTAGAAAAGTAACACAGGTTGTAACGTGAAGAGTGAAATTTAAATGGTTGCAAATAGGAAAGACCAAACAAGGCATGGGAGGGAAGTGAGATGATGAAAATAGTTTGCCCAGGAAGCTGACAGCTGGAGCAGAGCAAAATGTGTAGTTTGTCATGTTTGTTATCTTGGTTCTAATTATAATTGTCTATCATGCATTACTCTTCATTTAGAGGATCAGTTCTGATGAAGGAATTTTTAGATATAAACTGCTGATTAAGCATTTGGGTATTTTGGATTGGTAAAAGCATTTGGTCTGGTGTAACTCAGGATTTTGACTTGGTCCACATCCACCCCAGGTGCGTAACAGGAATGCCAGCAGCGATTCACTCCTACGTGTTTCTCTAGACAACTTGCTGGCTGCTGACACTGTGGGCCGCTGGTGGATCATTGGTTCGGCGTGGAGCATGGCACCACAAGCTGGAAGTGCTGCCACAACTGGCCCACGATCTCAACAGCTGATTGAAGGGGTGAGGAATATAAATGGGCATCAAATAACTGTGTTTGTCGCACTTTATTTATTTACAGGAGGGAGGCTCATGGAAGAACAAGAAAGAGCAATCGGAGATTGCAGACCCTCACCGGGACGTGTGTTAATGACTTTTAAGGCTTTTGTGTTAAAACAAATATGGCGGCCGAACCACGTGACCGATGACGTCATCATTATTACTTTTTTTCTCCACCAATTTATCCATAGATGACGCTCAAGAAATTTCATCTTGATCAGATGAAATTTTGTACTTGTCGAATTATGACGGTGTAATGGAGGAACCTATAACATCATCATTTACATATGTTATTCCCCATGGAGAGTTCTTTACAATGAGCCATGTCTCAATTTTTTCTATGCAGCGCTTTCGGAGATATAGAGGTGCAAAGTTTTTAGGGTTTTCCAAGATGGCGCCCGTACTACGTGACCTATGACGTCATCATTATCATTATAAAATTATACTGGTGGAGTTGCACCCATGGTGAAAATTTCCTGTCAATCGAACCAACGGTTGCAGAGAAAATCATATTTATTCTGTGCGGACAAACAGGCAAACAAACGGACTCAAATGCAATACCCCCTCCTCTGGCGAGGGTAACAAGGCACAGTATAAACACAGTATAACTCACTCTGTGGGACAAATATCAAGGGAATGAATGATCAAACAGGAAAAAATGAGGAAGGGAGGAAACACTGAAGCAAGCAAGTAGTAAGGTAATGGGGGTAACAATGATAAATGGGTCACAATTTGGGATGATGAGATTGCGGTGTTCCGCCTGATTTTTAAATGCTACAGGTTTTAAATGCTACAGGTTTTAAATGCTACAGGTTTTAAATGCTACAGGTTTTAAATGCTACAGGTTTTTAAATGCTACAGGTTTTAAATGCTACAGGTTTTAAATGCTACAGGTTTTAAATGCTACAGGTTTTAAATGCTACAGGTTTTAAATGCTACAGGTTTTTAAATGCTACAGGTTTTAAATGCTACAGGTTTTAAATGCTACAGGTTTTTAAATGCTACAGGTTTTAAATGCTACAGGTTTTAAATGCTACAGGTTTTAAATGCTACAGGTTTTAAATGCTACAGGTTTTAAATGCTACAGGTTTTTAAATGCTACAGGTTTTAAATGCTACAGGTTTTTAAATGCTACAGGTTTTAAATGCTACAGGTTTTAAATGCTACAGGTTTTAAATGCTACAGGTTTTTAAATGCTACAGGTTTTTAAATGCTACAGGTTTTTAAATGCTACAGGTTTTAAATGCTACAGGGTTTTAAATGCTACAGGTTTTAAATGCTACAGGTTTTAAATGCTACAGGTTTTTAAATGCTACAGGTTTTTAAATGCTACAGGTTTTAAATGCTACAGGTTTTTAAATGGTACATTATTATACAATCTAAGTTTGCTACAGGTTTTAAATGCTACAGGTTTTAAATGCTACAGGTTTTTAAATGCTACAGGTTTTTAAATGCTACAGGTTTTAAATGCTACAGGTTTTTAAATGCTACAGGTTTTAAATGCTACAGGGTTTTAAATGCTACAGGTTTTAAATGCTACAGGTTTTAAATGCTACAGGTTTTTAAATGCTACAGGTTTTTAAATGCTACAGGTTTTAAATGCTACAGGTTTTTAAATGGTACATTATTATACAATCTAAGTTTGCTACAGGTTTTAAATGCTACAGGTTTTAAATGCTACAGGTTTTAAATGCTACAGGTTTTAAATGCTACAGGTTTTAAATGCTACAGGTTTTAAATGCTACAGGTTTTAAATGCTACAGGTTTTAAATGCTACAGGTTTTAAATGCTACAGGTTTTAAATGCTACAGGTTTTAAATGCTACAGGTTTTAAATGCTACAGGTTTTAAATGCTACAGGTTTTAAATGCTACAGGTTTTTAAATGCTACAGGTTTTTAAATGCTACAGGTTTTAAATGCTACAGGTTTTAAATGCTACAGGTTTTTAAATGCTACAGGTTTTAAATGCTACAGGTTTTTAAATGGTACATTATTATACAATCTAAGTTTGCTACAGGTTTTAAATGCTACAGGTTTTAAATGCTACAGGTTTTAAATGCTACAGGTTTTAAATGCTACAGGTTTTAAATGCTACAGGTTTTAAATGCTACAGGTTTTAAATGCTACAGGTTTTTAAATGCTACAGGTTTTAAATGCTACAGGTTTTTAAATGGTACATTATTATACAATCTAAGTTTGCTACAGGTTTTAAATGCTACAGGTTTTAAATGCTACAGGTTTTAAATGCTACAGGTTTTAAATGCTACAGGTTTTAAATGCTACAGGTTTTAAATGCTACAGGTTTTAAATGCTACAGGTTTTAAAACCTGTAGTCTTCGCTCTTTCACGAGCCTCGATCTTGTATACAAAAAAAAAAAAAAAAAAAAAAAGCTACAGGTTTTAAATGCTACAGGTTTTAAATGCTACAGGTTTTTAAATGCTACAGGTTTTAAATGCTACAGGTTTTAAATGCTACAGGTTTTTAAATGGTACATTATTATACAATCTAAGTTTGCAGAAAACTCCTTATGGTAGTTATTCTAATATTAATTTGAGTTATGTTCCAACTGATTTGTGGGTCATCATAGGTTTAAAAAAACAGCCCTTTTGGTTTTTATTTGAATACCAACTGAAGGTTTTAAATAAAATAGGTGATTTAATTGCTTTTTTTGGACCATATTAAGATGAATCAAAAATGGCTAGGCCCAGGTGGCCACGAAACGACCCATGGCCATTGGGCTATTTTTACCTGTGACATGTTGCAGGTGTACAAGAGCTTTGTGTTGTTGTTGTTTTTGGGGTTCTTCTTTGGGGTCGTTTTTGAAATGTGCACCCATTGGTCAGGCAGCTGTTGGACCACACCCACATCTGTCGCTTTACTCCACCCACAATATTGCTGAGATTAAATGATATGGCCGCCATCTTGTTAGCACATCAGGCCAATATAGGCCTCTGCTGATTATACACTGTCCGGCTTTGTTGTGGCAGATTTTGATTTGCTTTGTTTGGGGCAAGTGTTAAATTATTAGTAAGGTTTAATCAGGCCAGTACACGCCTCCCTCAGGAATAGCGTTACGTAATTTTACAGCCCCCTCCCCACCCTCCTACTTCTTTGAGATTTTTCTGCATTTCTTTTCACCGAGTTCAAATGTATAAGATACGTGTATTGTCGTGGGCAATAATACAGCGTTGGGCACGATGGTGATTCCCACATGATGTTTGGCTTGGAAGAGTTAAACCTATTGAGCAGGTATTGAAACTTTTTGAAAAGGTGATTCAAAGAAGAACAAGCATTCTGAGTATTGCGCTGTAATACATGTCCCCTACCGGCAGTCTGTCGTCCGGAAAACTGTTGGGGAAATTACCACCAAAGTTCAAAGTGCCATAACTTTGTCGAAAATGATTGAAACGTCATGAAGTTCGAACTTGATCTGCAACTTATCATGAGGAAACCATGTACCAAGTTTGAAATCATTAGCGTTAAGAGTTTAGAAAAAAAGTCCGGAAAACTGTTCTTTGCGTGACGGACGGACAGACGGAGGGACGGAGTGCAAACCTATAGTCGCCTCCTGTGTACACCGGTAGGGGACTAATAAGATAAGTGGTAAATATAGACAGCAACCATTTCTGTTTGTGCCAAAATATCAACAACAGAAGTAATAATTTTATTTCATTGTATTTTGAGGCCAAGCCAAGAAAGGTATTTGGGAAAGAAAAAGAAACTGCATTGTGTTTTTGTTGACATTGAGAACGAATATGATTGAGTACCAAGAGCAGTTGTTGAATGGGTTTCCAGAAGGCAGGTCGTGACTAAAAAAAATGGTCAAAGTCACGAAAATCTATAAAAAACAATCAGGAGCTATGGTAAAGACCAACCTGGGATGTATTGCAATGTTTTAAGTCGAGGTAGGATTGTACCAGAGATCAGTTTTAAATATTTTTGGTTCACGAGTTATCAAGTGACCACTATATTCGTCGTGTGTGTCTGTCTGTCTGTCCGCAGCATAACTACCCGATGATATCATCCGATCTTGATGAAACTTGGGTGGGAGGTTGATATCATGATCTATACACAAAGAATTAAGTTAAGCACCCCCCCCGTTTTTTTACAACCTCGCACATTACAAGTTTGTTGTCGTCAAAACAGTGTAATATACCCATGTTATTGCTATATTTTCTGGAGAAGTGATATTATGGTCACATAAAAACATAACAATCATGCCGTTTTCAATATTTTATTCTGAATAATTTAAGGTGAAATTTTTGGGAATTTTAGGCATATTTTCACCTCAATTTAAGTATGGAGCTATAGGTCCATCACGGACAGTGTGGATGACGTTTATGTTTTCTAACGTACAGTCATTGTTCTGAGAAGACCTCTAGCGATCTTTGCGTCAATAACGTGTGTAGGACCCACGTGATCGGATCACTGACTCAACCCTACGTCTCATAGACCCTGTAAGCCGTCGTATGCGTTGCTGTGGCAGGTTGTTCCATTCCCGATGTAATGCACGTTCCAATTCATCCAGATTGGCTATTGGAGGGACCATCTTCGCAATTTGTCGTCCCAACATGTCCCGAACGTGCATTACATCGGGAATGGAACAACCTGCCACAGCAACGCATACGACGGCTTACAGGGTCTATGAGACGTAGGGTTGAGTCAGTGATCCGATCACGTGGGTCCTACACACGTTATTGACGCAAAGATCGCTAGAGGTCTTCTCAGAACAATGACTGTACGTTAGAAAACATAAACGTCATCCACACTGTCCGTGATGGACCTATAGCTCCATACTTAAATTGAGGTGAAAATATGCCTAAAATTCCCAAAAAATTTCACCTTAAATTATTCAGAATAAAATATTGAAAACGCAATGATTGTTATGTTTTTATGTGACCATAATATCACTTCTCCAGAAAATATAGCAATAACATGGGTATATTACACTGTTTTGACGACAACAAACTTGTAATGTGCGAGGTTGTAAAAAAACGGGGGGGGTGCTTAACTTAATTCTTTGTGTATAGTTGTCCTGCCGAGAGTGGGCGTATTGCGCCCATTGTGGGCGGAGTAATGCCCGAAAAAGACGTCTTTTTAGAGGGTAATCAAGTTCAAGCTACATCTTCTCCGAGGGGTTTGGTGGAATCTGACAGGGGTTTTGATATTTGGTTAGGCCAATGTCATGTGTCTAGCCCCACAGAGCTCGATTTTTCATTATTTTTCATTTTTTTTTTTTTTTTTTTTATTTATTAATTATTATTATTATTATTATTTATTTTTTTTCCCCGAATTTTCGGTATTGTGTAGCTAACTAACCTGATAACTGATTATACATTATTTTCTATCTCATTTCAAGGTCAGTAACCTTCGTTTTGACATTTCCAGGCCTGGCCTGTCCGGGCCTGTTTCGGTTATAGTCCGTCCTTTGTCATTGAATACCGCTCGCTCGTGAACCATCGTCGTCTCCTGACTTGTACCGTTTATAATCGTGATGAAGGATTGACGACGAATGAAAGGTTGTGATTCCATGCGTGTTATTGTATACTGATGATTTGGTGTTGAATCTGAAAGTGGAAAAAGATGCAAAAGACGTTTCAAAAATGGAAAAGTGCAATAAAGTAAGTATATGCATTAACATTAATAAAATGAAGGTTATGTGTGAGGAAAGAAAGCAGACAATGGCCCCATTCAAAATGCATAAAAAGAGTTGGAAGGAACTCGATTCGATGTTCGATGAAAGTCTCAGAATGTTGCATATGATGTCACAATAGGTACAGTAGTATCACAGGAAATTTGGGAACAAAAGCTGGGATTTTCATATGTAAAAGATGTGAGGATCAATAATTTCAAGAAAAAGATGAACAAAAACAATTGCTCTTGAGCTCAGAATTTAATTTAGAAAAGGTCAAAAGTTTCTGCTACGTTGGAGACATGATAGATGCATCAGGAGAAGAAGAATTAGCCATCAACATAGAATCCATGGAGGAAACTAAGAGGTATCATGAAGCACAGAAACATTGTATTATCTGGAAATATTAGAGTTTGTAAAGCTTGTATCAGACCTGCATTACTGAATGGAAGCAAAACGTGGTCAATGCGGATCGGAGATTTAAAAAGAATGTAGAGAACAGAGATGAAAATGATACGATGAATGAATTGCTTGTCTCTGTCTATGAAAGAAATAATTCCAAGCTTAGAAATCAGGAAGTGATTAAAAATCGATACTGCTGAGGAAGAATTTAGCAATGTAAGACTTTGTTTGGATGGTCATGCAGAACAAAGTTCAGAAGAGGAAGCTGTGGAGAAACCAATAAAGGATGATGTCCTCAAAAGGCATGGACTGAAAATGTGAAAAGTTATGGGATGTTTGAGTTTGCATAAAACTGACAATGGACAGCTCCATATAGAAGAATGACATAATTCGAGTAACCCCCTGAAAAATGGGGAAAATGGTCATAAACTTTTGTTTTGTTTGTTGTTATGATTCACACTTAAAACAAGATGCATGTTTAAGGGATGCCTTAGTGGTGTAGTTTTATGTCACCATTCATTGTTAATTTTTAGTCCTACGCTGTTTCTTCATAAATGTGTATTATTTATCATATTTGATTGTTTTTGAAAGGTGATTTGTGGAAAGAGTGTTTGCCATGTTCCCACGGTTGCCAGGTGAGTGCTGAAATGCAGGAGCTGGCACGGCAGCAGCGCATGAACACGGACATACGGCGAAGGATCTTCTACGTATTGCTGAGCGGAGAGGATTACATTGATGCCTTTGAAAAACTTATTCGGTGGGTGATAGATGCAGTACAGCTAATCTATCTATAATTCCAGTAACCTCTGTGTGTGTGTGTCTGTGTGTTTGTTTGTTTGTCTGTGACCGCTGTTTCTCGACAACCACGGGTCCGATATACTTGAAACTTGCCAGGTATATTGCTGGGGACCTGAGGATGTGCCTTTTCAAGGTTTCATATTAATCGGAGAAGTAGTTACCGAGCTATGGCCAACCGTTCGCTTTGGCTTTGCGAATGGACCAAACCATTTCATGTAAATAGAGGGGGGGGTTCTACCGTACTCGCAAGCCGTTCGCTTTGGCTTTGCGAATGGACCAAACCATTTCATGTAAATAGAGGGGGGGGGTTCTGTGGTCGTTACTGCCACGTGGTTTCAAAGTTTTTTTTTTGTTGTTGTTGTTTGCACGCATGTTTTTTGCACCCACGTACGGGCACGCCCTAGTACTGCTAATGCTAGTTATATTGGCAACTATATACAGTAGTATATTCGCTAGATTACATGAGATGATGGATGTTTTAAGCTTCAGTGAGATCGTTAATGTGGAGTCGCACACCCAATTGTCCAGAAATTGTTTACCAAATCCTTACCAAAAGCTACAGCTCGATGTGAGTCAGTATCCAGAACAACAGACTGTTCTTTCTACTAAAACTGACATGGGACTTGGACACATCATCAAATTTCTAATTCTTTCAAAATCAGCCGTGACAACTGGATTGAAATAGAACGGCACTCGGTAGAGCAGCGCGTACCTCTGCCAGACTGAACAGTTTATGTTTTGTATCCCACTGATAGGTCGGATCTAGATTCAGACCTGAACCAAAATCTAATCGCTTGTTATTGGTGCCTAACCAACTTATCCACCCAGTTTTGTCACAAATCGTAAGGTTTTGCCTTCCTCACGTGAGGAAAGTTTCACATTATTATTAATATCTTATTGAAGATCAACGAGTTTCCAAAGGAAGGAATAATGAGTTGTATATGGAACACAAATTAACGTCGACCACAATCACAAGCTGGCTGCAGTAATACATGGGAAAACATGGAAATACCACACTGTACCCGGAGAAATACCTTGGCGATCACATTGGGGATTCGGCACCCAGATGTTGAAATCGGCTCGGAAGGCGTGTTGGTAAAAACCAAAGCAAAACTCTGTTTGTTTTTTTTTTTTTTTTTTTTTTTTTGTATACAAGATCGAGGCTCATGTAAGAGCTAACATTAATCACAAAAAAAAAAACAGACACACAAAACATACAATAAAGGGAGTGGGAGACAAGACGGGGAGAGAGAGGGAAGCACACAAGTACAACAGCAGAGAACAGAGACATCGGGAGATCTGTGGGAGGGAGAGGGCTTGGGGGGAGGAGGCATGGGAAGGTGGGGGGGGGGGGGGGGGGGGGGGGGATGGAAAGTATAAAACATATGGACACTGCTAGAACTTCCAGGAAAAAATTCTGTATTTCAAAAAAGTGGATCTGGGGTGAATTAACGGGGGTAGAAAAGATCAAGGTTTTGGATGGGGAAAGAGTAGAGATGGTGGTGAACAGCTGTTTTAAAGACCTGGAGGGAGGAGAGGGATTGAAGAGAATGAGGGAGTTTGTTCCATATGCGTTGCAACGTTCTATTATTTTATAATCGTTTCTATATAAAATGTCTTTTTGATATGCTACTTACTTAAAACCATTTTAATATGACTTTACATTAGTGACAAAAAGCAAGTTGAAATGAAAAGGTAAGGGGGAGAAATTATACACGCTGCCCAGATGACGGCAAATTAATGATCGAATGTGACGAATGCCAAGAATGGTACTGTTATGCACGATCGATCGATGCCTGCGCGAATGATGGATGCATTGATAGTGCAGCGCGATCTGTCGATAACGCAAATCCATCGATGGTGCATAATAAAAACATAACATCCGGCCACCTTTGGTGGTTGAAGTAATGAAGATTCTGGTCTGTGTAAGAGTTATAATTGGCAGACAAAATATTGTTTCTTCACTCTCATTCAAGCTTATTAGATAAACTGAAACTAATATTTATCCCATGCACGCAAGGGAGAAGTGGGGTTAAGCAATTGGTTCAATTGTGTCTGTGGGAGCGTGTGCGTGTTGGCTTTTGGTTTTGGTAAGTGTGTTGTGTACAGTTGTAATAACCTCTTTTTAAAAGTCCAATTAGCAGGTATGTTTTTTTGGTCATTTTTTGTTTCTTATTTCAATGAAATGGAATGATGCTTGACATGGTAAGTTTTATCTTGCCATTTTGGTATACCAGTTGTGGTAGATTGATGTTTGGGGATCTGGTGAGATGATGTGATGGTGAGATACTGAGATATGCTTGATGAGTTTAGGCAAAGAGCTAACACTGGATGGTTTTCATGCAGACTGGGCCTCAAGGATCAACAGCAGCAAGAAATAGTGCATGTTCTGCTCAGCTGCTGCCTGCAGGAACGAACCTTCAACCCTTATTATGCGTACCTGGGGAAGAAGTTATGTGATCGCCATCATCGGTTCCAGGTGCCTGTTTTGGCCTTTTAGTGTAGCAGCATAGCAAACCTGTTGTGCATTTTGTGATACAAGCACCAAATTTGGCACAAATGTACATTAATATGTTGCGAACATTTTCAGATATTGGGCCACTTGAAATTCTGTAATTTTTTTTTCAAATTTCGTAATTTCAAATTTTTCGGGTGACACCGTCACAATTTCGGTCTTCGAGGCCGGCCGATATAGTGGGGCGGCTTAGCCCAAATATTCAAAAGAATTGTGCATTTTGTGATACAAGCACCAAATTTGGCACAAATGTACATTAATATGTTGCGAACATTGTGTGGTCAGCAATGAAGACGAGAGTCTGAATTACATGTATGCAAAAGACCTTGTGAACCAGTGAAGCAAATACACGGGTAAGCATGAATTAAATCTAGGGCATGATATAATTTCCATGATGTTTACCTCTACACTCAATGGTGGAAGGAGGTAATGTTTTGATCCCAGCTTGTCTGTATGTCTGTTTGTCTGTTAGTCCACAAAATTCCAGACAAAGCTTGTAGTAGTGGTAGTTGTAGTGGTAGTGGTGATAACAGAAATTGTTATATAGAACTGAACTTATATTATTATTATATGCAGAAAATAACTTCATTTCTATATGCCCTGCAGTGGACAGGTTAATTGGTTTATGCACTGAAGGGGTCACCCTGGTGTGCACTGCTGTGTTCTGCCTCACTGAGTTGTTCAGGTATGATGTACTCAGCACAAGCTTCCGGTCGGCCCGGAGGTGGGGGTGCGGGGCCTGTCACGGAACGTCAAAACAAACGGCCTGCCGGGGCCGCCCAAAAGTCGGGCGTGAGGGGCGCGTCCACTAATGGAACGCCTCTCGCTTCCCAGATCGAGGGCCACGTGGTCAGGAGAACCTCGTCCCTTCCGGTCACACTTTGCCTATCGGCCGGCCTCGAAGACCGAAATTGTGACGGTGTCACCCGAAAAATTTGAAATTACGAAATTTGAAAAAATTTGAAAAAAAAAATTACGGAATTTCAAGTGGCCCAATATCTGAAAATGTTCGCAACATATTAATGTACATTTGTGCCAAATTTGGTGTTTGTATCACAAAATGCACAATTCTTTTGAATATTTGGGCTAAGCCGCCCCACTATTTATCTTGTTATGCACAGTATTTTTTGTGCATGCTCTTTAAAAGTTTTTCTTTTGGTTGGTTTTGTAAGAGTAGGTTTACCATCTTGGGAAACGTGGTGTAGCTGGCATTTTAAAAAATTACTCTTAACTTTTTGTTGGTTGTTAACAGCGTCCAGCGATTATACCGGTTATTTCGGTATTAATTTTCATATCGATATACCAGGATTGTAAATTTGAATATACTGGTATACTGAAAAAAGTCGGTATATCCACAAAAGTATTGGTATATCACCAGCAAATCGAAGAAAGGTGTTTACAATCCTTAAATACATGATTTAAAAAGCTTTGATGCACTCGGCTACACCTGGAACAGTGGAAAGTATGATGTCAAGACATACCAGGAAGTAGGTGCAGTAGGTTTTAACTTTAATCCTTGGCACTGTACAAGCGATCGCATTTTCCTTTGTCATTGTGGCTGTTTTTAAAGAAATTTCTTCTTTTATATAAAATAGGTGTGCTTTCGAAAGCCGATTACCGATACAGCGATACCGATATCACCCTGTGCCAATTACCGACATGGCGATCCGCGATAGTGATACCGATATCAGCCTGTGCCAATTACCGACATGGCGATCCGCGATAGTGATACCGATATCAGCCTGTGCCAATTACCAACATTGCGATCCACGATATTGATACCGATATCAGCCTGTGCCAATTACCGACATTGCGATCCGTGATAGTGATACCAATATCAGCCTGTGCCAATTACCGACATTGCGATCCGCGATAGTGACACCGATATCAGCCTGTGCCAATTACTGACATGGCGATCCGCGATAGTGATACCAATATCAGCCTGTATTAATTAACGACATGGCGATCCGCGATAGTGATACCGATATCAGCCTGTGCCAATTACTGACATGGCGATCCGCGATCGTGATACCGATATCAGCCTGTATCAATTAACGACATGGCGATCCGCGATAGTGGTACTGATATCGGCCTGTGCCAATTACCGACATGGCGATCCGTGATAGCGATACCAATATCAGCCTGTGTCAATTAACGACATGGCGATCCGCGATAGTGATACCGATATCAGCCTGTGCCAATTACTGACACGGTGATCCATGATAGTGATACCGATATCAGCCTGTGTCGATTACCGATACGGTGATAGCGATACCGGCCTGTGCCAATTGCCAGTACCGATATCGGTTCAGCACTACTCGTATAAACATCATCCGATCTCGCTTTGGAATAAAATTGTTTTTAATATTAGTTGAAGTTGGAAATAAAATAACTGTTTTCATTATGGGGGAAAAAGCCCTGTATGGGAATACTCAGAGTGGGCTCCTTAACCATAACGCCACCGAGTCTGGTTAATCGTTGATAAATTGAAGAAAAAGCATTTGAACTCTATTCTGATTTAATCTTTTGAATTATGATGTATCCTAGGTAACTTTGTTAGTTGTCAAAATAATCAGAGATTGATGGGGCACGGCCTGTGCCAATTGATGATGATGATGGGCTGCCGCTTCCGGTCCGCTCGAGCAAGGACGCTTGCTTCGATCTCTCCACAGCATCGAAGTCGTTTCCAACGGTGTGGTGCTGACCGGGCCGCTGTGGTGTTCGCATTACAGCCTGACCAAATATCGTCGTTTCGTGGCTGCTTTCCGCCGCCGAAATCCAGCGCGGCTTGGGCGATTCTGCCCCTGTTTGGAGAACACCCAGTGAGGCCTTCATCGGGGCCGAGCGAGCAAGGCTTCCACTGCCGAAATCCAGCGCGGCTTGGGCGATTTTGCCCCTGTTTGGAGAACACCCAGCGAGGCCTTCATCAGGGCCAAGCGAGCAAGGGCGTGTCGGGACCTGGTTCGCGCCATTGACCGAGTGGTTCGCACCAACTGGAGCTGTTTTCGGATGACGTGCTGATGTCCTTGGGCTTCGCGCCAGGCTCTGGGCCGACCGGGCCGACGTGCATCAAAGTCATTTCCAAGGGTGTGGTGCTGATCGGGCCGCCGTGGTGCTGACCGGGCAAACGTGGTGTGGTGCTGACCGGGCTGACGTGGTGTGGTGCTGGCAGATGTGGTGTGGTGCTGACCGGGCAAACGTGGTGCTGACCGGGCAAACGTGGTGTGGTGCTGACGTGGTGCTGGCCGGGCTGACGTGGTGCTGGCCGGGCGGGCGTGGTGTGGTGCTGACTGGGCTGCCGTGGTGCTGACCGGGCAAACGTGGTGTGGTGCTGGCCGGGCCGCCGTGGTGCTGACCGGGCAAACGTGTGTGGTGCTGGCCGGGCCGCCGTGGTGCTGACCGGGCAAACGTGGTGTGGTGCTGACCGGGCAAACGTGGTGTTGTGCTGACCGGGCCGCCGTGTTGCTGACCGGGCAAACGTGGTGTGGTGCTGACCGGGCTGGTGTGGTGCTGACCGGGCCGCCGTGGTGCTGACCGGGCAAACATGGTGTGGTGCTCACCGGGCAAACGTGGTGTGGTGCTGACCGAGCCGCCATGGTGCTGACCGGGCAAACGCGGGATGGTGATGGCGGGGCCCCCGCGGCCGTGGTGCCCAGACCCCCCCCCCCCCCCCCCCCCCCCGAATTTCCATTTTTTAAAAACGTTTCCCAGTGTGTACCCAGGATTTAGAATAAGTACACCGTATCCCTGCGTGTCGTAAGAGACGACTAAGAGGGTTGGCGTCAGGAAGGGCATCCGGCCATAAAAACATTGCCTCAAAAAGAGAACCATGACAATTACAACTACATATGGGTAGGGTACAGCACGAAGTGGAGATCGGTTTCTGAGGTTTGGGACATGGAATGTAGGGACAATGACAGGGAGATCAGGAGAAGTGGTGGAAGTATTGGTCAGAAGAAGAGTGGACATATGTTGTGTGCAAGAGACGAGATGGAAGGGAAGTGGTGTGAGAATGGTGAAGGGTAGGCAGGGACAGAAATACAAGTTTGTGTGGCAAGGGTGCCTGGAGGGCGTGAATGGTGTTGGTGTCCTGTTTTCTGAGGAGTTTGTAGACAGTGTGGTGAGTGTGACTGGAGTGAGTGATAGGTTGATGATGGTGAAAATGATTGGAAAGCTCTTGGTGAACGTCATCTCGGGATATGCTCCGCAGGTTGGTCGGAGCGATGAAGAGAAGGACAAGTTCTGGTGTGCGATAGAGAAGCTGATGGAAAACGTGAAAGATGAGGAAGTTGTTGTGGTAGGAGGAGACCTAAATGGACATGTGGGAAGGAGTATGGATGGTTTTGAGGGAGTTCATGGGGGTTACGGATATGGTGTGAGAAATGGAGAAGGTGAAAGGATTTTGGAGTTTGCTGATGGAGCTGATTTGTTGATTTGTAATACTCAGTTCCAGAAAGAGGATAATAAGCTTGTTACATCCACGTCAGGTGGGTCGACGACAACCGTTGACTACCTGATGGTGCGTAGGCGAGATAGGGGGCACCTCCGGGACACAAAGGTGATCCCGGGGGAGGAGGCTGTTTCACAGCACCACTTGGTTGTCTGCGACATAAGGGTGAAAGGTGCGAGGAGAGCTCGGCGGGTGAAGTACCAACCGAGAATGAAGGTGTGGAGGTTGAAAGAGGTGACAGTAAGGGAGGCATTAAAAGAGAGGCTGAGTAGGGTAGAGGATGATATGGTTGAGCTTGAAAGTGGTTGGATGTCAATGAATGCTAGTCTGTTGGGAGCCGTTGGTGAGGTATGTGGATGGACAAAAGGACCACCGAGGCACTCGGAAACATGGTGGTGGGATGATGAGGTTGGAAAGAGGATTGATGAGAAGAGGAAGAAGTTCAAGGAGTGGCAGAAGGCAAAGGGTATGGGAGCAGAAACAGCAGAGCATGAAAGTTATAAGGCAGCCAAGAAGGCTGCAAAGAAAGAGGTGGCAAAGGCGCAGGAGACATGTAGGAAAATGTTCGGAGAACGCTTGGATTCGGAAGAGGGTCAGAGAGCAGTATTCAGGATTGCAAAGCAGATAGCGAAAGAGAGGTGTGATGTGATGGGGGTGAGTTGCTTGAAGGATGAAGTGGGACAAATCGTTGTGGACCCAGATGGAATTAAAGGAAGATGGAAAAGATATATGGAAATGCTGTTGAATACAGAGAATGAATGGGATGGCAACATAGAGAGTAACCCAGTTTTAGGACCTGCAGAGAAGATAACTGAGAAGGAAGTTGAGGAAGCCATAAAAGCAATGAAGAGTAGAAAAGCGGGAGGGCCGACGGGAGTTGTGGGAGATATGTTGAAGGCAGCAGGAAGTTGGGGTGTGAAGAGAATGACAGAGATCTGTAATCTGGCGGTGAAAGAAGGCCGCATTCCAGTGGTTTGGGAACTGAGTACCCTCGTCCCTCTATACAAGGGGAAAGGTGACCCTCTAGACCGAGAGCGTGGCTCGTACCGAGCGATAAAGTTATTGGAGCATGGAATGAAGGTATTGGAAAGGGTGTTGGAGAGGAGGATAAGGAAGAAAGTGAAGATCGACGAAATGCAGTTTGGATTTATGCCAGGAAGAGGAACGACAGACGCGCTTTTTATTGTGAGGCAGTTGCAGGAGAAGTACATGGAGAAGAGGAAGAAGTTGTTTCTTGGGTTTGTTGATCTGGAGAAAGCATTCGATCAGGTTCCACGCAAAGTATTGACATGGGCAATGAGGAAAGTAGGAGTGGAGGAATGGTTGATCAGAGTCGTGATGGCAATGTACAAAAGAGCGCGCACAACTGTAAGGACGAAGGACGGGAAGAGTGGTGAGTTTGAGGTGAAGGTGGGAGTGCATCAGGGGTCGGTACTAAGTCCACTAATATTTGTAGCTGTGATGGAGGTGCTGGCTCTGAACGTAAAGGAGGGTTTACCGTGGGAGTTGTTGGATGCAGATGATCTGGTGTTGATTGCGGAAAGTATGGATGGACTGAAGGAAAAGATGAACAAGTGGAAGGAATGTATGGAGACAAAAGGTCTGAAGGTGAATGTTGGAAAGACGAAGGTGATGGCAAGTGGTAAAGCATGTGGTGAGGTGGAAAGAACTGGGAAGTGGCCCAGTGCTGTGTGCAGGAAGGGTGTCGGAGTGAACTCCATTCAATGTACAATGTGCGCTGAGTAGGTTCATCAAAAATGTAGTGGTCTGAGAGGGTCATTAACCAGTGTGGCAGCTACATTCAAATGTAAGGTGTGCACAGAGGGAGCTGCACATGGAGGAAATGTTGAGTTGGATCTTGGAGACGGCGTGAAGCTGGAAGGTGTGAAAACATTTTCCTACCTCGGAGACATGCTGAATGGAGAAGGTGGATAAGACTCGGCAACGGTTGCTGGAGTGAGATGTGCATGGAAGAAGTTTCGGGAACTGAGTGGCGTGCTGATGAGGAGGGGAGTGTCGTTGAAGCTGAAGGGAAAGGTGTATGCTGCATGTGTGAGAAGTGTTATGATTTATGGGAGCGAGACATGGGTAATGAACGTAGAGCAGCAACGAAGGTTGGAAAGGGTGGAAATGCGAATGGTTCGATGGATGTGTGGAGTATCGTTGAGAGAGAGGAAGACAAATGATGAATTGGGAAAAAATGATGGGAATAGAGCCTGTGATTGATGCTGTGAAGAGGAACAGGTTGAGATGGTTTGGTCATGTGTTGAGGAAGGATGAAAGTGACTGGTTGAGAAGAGTGATGGAAATGAATGTAGAAGGAAGTAGAGGACGGGGAAGACCGAGAAAGACTTGGCTAAAGATGGCGGAAGAAGAAATGCGGGCAAGGGGGTTAACAAGGAGAGATGCAGAAAATAGGGCAAGATGGAGAAGATTGTCATGGGGACCGCAAGGTTAACCCCCGCTCAAGCAGGGAAAAAGGCCTTAAAATGCATGTTGTTGTTGTTGTTGTTGATGGGGCACGCTTTCCACCTTAAGCCCTCCTTTTCTTTAATTAAAATAGAAAGTAAAAGACTATTGTTGCATTGACCTGATTTTGCACTCTTGTCGAGCACACTTTGCTCATTGCTTTCCCCCTTCAGCAGCATTTGCTAGAGCTGGCACATTAACCATTGGTATTGCTTTTACAGCTCAATTATTTTACCCAGACCATTGTCTGCTGGATAATATGCTGCATTTTGTCACCATATTTCCTTGTACTAATTGTTGAGTTCTGCGACTGTTTATGCCTTGGCAGATGACCTTCCAGTTTAGCACGTGGGACCATCTGCGTGAGCTGCAAAAACTTTCTGCTCTCTGCAAGGAAAACTTGTGTAGTTTTCTTTCTCACATGATCTCGTGCAAAGCTCTTCCAATTTCTATTTTCAAGGTAAGTGAAACTGTTTCAAACTTTCATGTATTGTTGTTGGAAGCTAAAACTATTCTGTGGTTAAAAACCGAGATTGCTGAGTATCGATGTGGTTACCCAGTTTGAAGGGGTTAAAAGTAATGAAAAGGCAAGATAAGGTAGGAAAAAAAACAAAAAACCAAGCAGGGTAAAGTAATACTGGAGGAGTGGGGTGGAAGGAAACGAAGTTTTGGAGTAGATAGGAATATGTGGAGTAATGGAATAGGCATGTCTTTTACCTACAACATGTCACAAGTCTACAATATCTTTGTGTTGCTGTTGTTGTTGTAGTTGTTGTTGTGGATCGATTTTTGAAATGTGCACCCATTGGTTGGACAGCTGCCGGACCACACTCATATGTTGCTTGATATGTTGCCATACCCACCATTAGCACCGAGACAAAATGACGGTAATAAAGCATTGCGTTACGTAATTGAGCGTTGCATTACGCAAGTTGCTAAAATAGCTATTGCTAACTATACTGTCATGGCCATAACGTGTAGTTTAAAAATAGCGTTACGTAATTTTTTAACGGCCATATGTTGGGGTTAAGCAATCCGTGACCGTGTGACGAATAAGCTCGTTCTGATACTACTGTGGGGAGGGTGACATGGCATGGATAAGAAGTGTTGATTTAATTTTTTTTATCGCACATTAAATGCGCGTTTCCGAATCGGCCCGTTACCGAGTTTTTCTGCAGGTTGCGACCACAGTGTGGTCATGCTTGTTTAGGTAAAGGAGGAAAGAAAATATTCCAAAAAGTTTCAAGAAGGTGATTTGTGTTCTACAGTGTTAAAGTATGTAATTCAATTGAAATTGAATTACATATTCAATGTGTAATTAATGTGTAATTAATTCTCCCACAGATCTCCCGATGTCCCTGTTCTCTGCTGTTGTACTTGTGTGTTTCCCTCTCTCTCCCCATCTTGTCTCCCGCTCCCTTTTTTGTATGTTTTGTGTGTCCGTTTGTTTGTTTTTGTAATTGATGTTTGCTCTTACACGAGCCTCGATCTTGTATACAAAAAATATATATATATATAAAAAATAAATGTTGTATTGAAAAAAGGACCTTTTTCTGGAAATGTACTGCCGTTGGTGCACCACCTTATTTAATACGTTAAATTAGTTATTCATGCCTGTTGTTTGTGTCCTTCCTTTATGACGTCCCGAAGTCCCTAAAACAGTAAGTTTCCTGTTTGAAATGATTTTCAATTTCTCTTGAGTGTCAGACCTTACTCCTATGTGCACATGTGCCCCGGAACGAAATTCTGTTCAATTTGCCAAATTCAGAACCAAAGTCCTGCTAAACTGCAGGTTTATGTTCCGATTCATGTTCAGATTGGTGTTAAAATAGATAATTAAATTGAAATCGTGTTCCTCGATCATAAACTGACATCTGTAGACAGACAGACAGACAGACAGACAGAAATGCAAAGTGCACCAATTGCTTAACCCCCACTTTTCGCTTCACACACGTGGGGTAAATCCTGGCAGTTTTATTTCGACATTTGACATGAAAAATGTTACTGTTCAACATGCTGAGTAATTGGTGTGAAACATGTTTGATTAGCTCATTAAATAAGTTGATCACAGGTGATTTACCACTAATTTTGCACATGGTCTAAAGGAACATTTTGTACCTTTTTTGGAAACTTTTTGTATGTATCTTTTGTCATTTATGATTTATGTATTTTTTTCTTTCTCATGTAGAAGGAACATTTTTTTTGTAATTCAAGATTAAGAATGTTTTCTCTCTACTCATAAGGTTTTGGAGTTTAGTGAACTGGACAAGAACTCTATGAGGTTCTTGCGGCAAGTTCTCACCCGAGTTCTATTGGGCACACAGGAAGACGATCTGATTGAGATATTTTCCAGGTGAGGATAATCAACAGGCGTGTGCATGCGTGCTGCTTTGCAAAAGTCTTTGACATCTTGCATTATTCTACTCTGATGCATAAGGAAACTAAAACGGTGTTCAATACAAATACTCCTTTATGAAAAAGAAAATCTTATTCGAATGACGAAGTCTGTACATAATATACCTTGATATAAATACATAGTGAGTATGTCCAATATTTTCCTTTAAAACGGTTGAAATGATTCTAGGAACACTTTCATATAGTTTTTTTTTGACTTTTTATTCATCATGATTTATTCAGAGTTCACAATGCTTGTGATGTGTGTGTTACCTTTCTTTCACACCACCTCCTCAGAGTCTCTGGCCTGCCCAAGTTGAAGGTGTTCTGTGAAGGTTTGAAACTTTTTCTAAATCACTTCCTGCTCCGTGGATCTGGCATGGCATTGGCTGATGATGACGTTGAGAAAATGCAGGCCATGGTTGCCATAGCAGAAAAAGCACTGCAAGCCAAAGATGGCAGGCTGTGCCTATAAAATGAAAGCTGGTTTTCCAGCGCTTGCTGGACTTTAACAAAGTGCCTCAAATGGCAGGTGGCATAATCTGCAGAAGCTCTGACTCGAGCCAACTTTTTGCGATCCACAAATATTTTTATGATACTTTCTCAACTGAAATATTTTCGGACTATTCTGGAGTCCTTTTTGGAGTCTGTTTTCCATCGTTGGAGTCCTTCCTTTGAGAGATGCTGCCACATTCAAAATATCTACCCAAGATTATTGAAGTGCTAATGCCAAAATGATCTTTTTAAAGGATTTTCTCCAGATTTCTTTTTAAAGATCAAAAGATGTAAGATGTTTGTTGCACTTTCATCATGTTGAAATTTTTTTTTTCTGTCTTGTGGTCTGAAGTTTTCTTTCTTGGATTGTAAATACTTTGTTGAATAAATCAGTACCAAATATACTTGATATTTTTAAAATGCTGCAGAAAAGAGTGTTGTCTTATATCACTGCAACTGAATATAAAAAGGAGATCAGACACACAAATGGCATTGTATTATATAACCTGTTGCATTAGTACAGCAGGTTTGAGAATAATAGTTGTTGTTGTTGGCATTTTCAAAAACCTTGAGTTTAGTCTTGAGACAAAATATGGCATTTTACATTATCTCGACCAATCAAATTTTCTGCTCGCAGAGCCTGCCCATGTCCTTTTTTTCTCAAGACTGTGAGAGGTACGTGTTCTATGAACTCTCTCGGTCATCTTTAAAAAAAAAAATTCTTCCTGTGTAAATAATCTAAATGTCTTTGGCCACCACATTTCTTTCACTAATTTGTAATTTCTCTCCTTCAAGTAATATGACCCCCGCACCCTACCCAATATATCAAACTCGAGGACACATACTAAAATGGTTTTACAACAAGAAAGCAATTCCCTGAGAGAAATATCCCACAAAACAGGTATTTCCAGATGTGGCAGTCAAGCAGCAATGCAGAAGCATAATAACACCGGAGAAGTTAAAGATTGAAAATTGATTGGAAGGCCAAAGAAACCCAGCAAAACAGATGAGCAATACTTCCAAGATAAGTTCCTTGAAGGGACAAAATCATGAATTTTTTAAAAATAAATTTGTTTTAGAGGATGATATCCCTGACCCATAGCACAACTAATTTTTGGGGCGAATAATAAGCCAGATAATCGTGTTTTAAAATCGGACTATCTTCACTTCTATTATGCAAATGAGCTACTTCCATCAATTTGCGTGATATCACAGATGCAAAATTCATTGAGGGATGTGTACATCTGCATTTTATCACAAGTTATTCTAGAGTTCAAGATGCTAATGTGCCAAGCTTTTAACTGTTCCAATCGTCGAGAATTGTTTTTTTTTTTCATCTCTGACCCACAAAAAGATCGTCAACAACCGTGTGATATGTGGTTGAAACCCGAGGAACAACCAAATTCAACATCAAAATGTATGTTCATTCAAAATATAGTGTTGTTTTTGAAGACCACTTCAAGCCGTCAGCGTTCGTATTTTATCAATTGGCTCCCTACCTGGGAAACATGCCTCGAACATTGCTGAAACACGATGCCGTACTGGCACTTATCGGGTGAGAGTTGCATGTTGATTTGAAGCCAGGCTCATGTGAGCCAAGTTCAGAGCTAGTCCTCAAGTAGTTATCTAAATTACTAGAATACCAGCAGAGCCTACTTGTCGCTTCGCTGATGGGCAAATTAGTCATCCTGTGCCAAAAATTGCTATATTGGTTCACTGCATCTGTATTAAGTCCATACATCATGATAAACCCGACCAGAATATGGGAATATTTAATCATTTTATGAAGTGACTTCAGGTCTATTAGTGTTCGGTGGCTCATTGGGGCTTCGTTTGTCATATGCCCCGAGGGCAGTTTGCTTTCTCGTAAGATAGCCAATCGATTTCGCAGGAGCAAGCTAGAGATCCTTCATCACACAATCTTCCATATAAATGTTATTCCCCATGCGGAATTCTTTACAATGAGCCACATTTAAATTTTTCCCATGGAGCAGTTTAGGAGATGTAGAGGTGCAACGTTTTTCGTTTGTTTTTTTATCCAAGATGGCACCTGCACAACATGAACTATGACGTCATAATTATCATTTCAAAATTATACAGGAGGAAGTGCTCCTACAGTGAAAATTTCCTGTCCATTGGACTAACAGTTGCAGAGAAAAAAAGAATTTCATACTGATCGCATCAAGCATACTGATCGCATATACTTGTCGAATTATGTCATAATGAAGGTTATAATAGTACTTGACCATCATCATAGTACTCATAATGAAGGCCATCCCCACGTCATCATTAACGGTATCTTATTCGCCGTGGGACGTACTTGATAATGAGCTATGTTTCATTTTTTTCCATTGAGCGGTTTGGGAGATATAAAGGTGCAAAGTTTTTCTAAGATGGCGTCTGTACCACACGACTGATGATGTCATAATTATCACTAAAAATTATGCAGGAAGGGGCGCTCCTATGCTGCAAAACTTCGTGTCAATCGGACCAATGCTTGCCGAGAAAATGAATTTTAAAAATGCAGACACATGCGGACGTATGTACGACATATGTACATACGCACACAACCTATCACTTAACTCCATTTTTGCTTCGCGACCACAGAGTAATAAAGTAGTGTCAGCTGCTAACTAACCACAGCATCAGTCAGCCTATGTACACTTTTGAAGTTTTTATTGGCAAATTGCCATCCAATAACACACTTATCCCTTAGTAAGTATTTCCAGCTCTGGCCATCATCTGTTGCCATGACTTTTTATAAAGAAAAAGGTTAAACGTTCTCTCCCCCAAAAACATAAAGCATGGCACATGTATTTCAGCCCCATGACCAAAGTACCAGATGAGAAATAAAATAAAGAAATAATTAATAATTAAAAAAAAAAAATCATTAAAAAAATGAAATAATGAATCAATTCGCTTATAGAACACGTAAACCACCACCATTTCATCAGAATCTGTAACTTAAAAAAAAACAAAAAACATTGTCATTAATCAAATAATTAATTGATTAATCAATAAATCAAAAATATCTTTTACAGCCAAATCACTTTGTCATTGGCATGTCCAAATATCATCTTCCTAACTCAAAAGGTGCCTGTATCATGGCCAGAAGAGAAAGGAAATAAATAGTTACTTAATTAATCGCTAATAATTAAATAACACTTTGGGTTTCACTACCTGCCATGATCTTTCTTGGGAAAACCATATTTCCAAGCTGGCCTCCAAAGCCAGTCGCCGACGGCATCCTCCGTCGTGCGAAGTCCTTCCTTGGCACACCTGAGCTCCTCACCACATACAAGGCTTTCATCCGCAGCTCAATGGAATACTGTTCTCCCCTATGGGCCGGTGCTCCTGCCTCACACCCAGCTCGGCTTCACGCTGTTGAAACCAAAGCTTTCAGAATCATTGGAATCTCCCGCGATGAAGCTATCTCCGAGGGCCTTTCACTCACTCACCGCAGGCAGGTAGGTGGTCTTTCTGTCTTCTACCGACTCCTCTCCGGCCTTGCTCCCCCAGCTCTCTCTGTGCTTTGTCCCCCCAAATATTCCTACAGGTCGCACAAGATCTGCCAGCAACCCTTTGATGGTTAAACTGCCGAAATCTAGGCTCTCTATTCACCTTCACTCTTTCATTCCTCTTTTCTCCCATCTCTGGCACAAACTCCCACACTGCCTTCAATCCCATTCCTCCCTCCAGGTCTTTAAAACAGCTGTTCACCACCATCTCTTATCTTCCCCCATCCAAAACCTTGATCTTTTCTACCCCCGCTAATTCACCCCAGATCCACTTTCTTTGAAATTCCAACTTCTCTCCTGGAAGTCCTGGCAGTGTCCATATGTTTTATACCTCTCCCACCCCCCCCCCCCCACCTTCCCATGCCAAAACGCCCCCCCCCCAAAGCCCTCTCCCTCCCACAGATCTCTCGATGTCCCTGCTCTCAAATGTTGTTTGTGTCCTTCCCCCTCTCTCCCCATCTTGTCTACCGCTCCCCATGTTATATGTTTTATGTGTCGGTTTGTCTTTCTGTGTGATTAATGTTAGCTCTTTCACGAGCCTCGATCTTGTATACAAAAAAAACAAAAAAACAATCAATTGATTAATCAAAAAACAAATAATACGACAAAGTACATGCTCACGATTGTGCCAAAATTTCAACTTCCTAGCTCAAAGGATGGCTGAGATATCGCCCGGACAACCAAGAAAGCAAGAAAACAACCAGAGTGAAAACTGAGTACTCCCTTTCAGTGTGCGTCATTGCCGAGCCCCCTTCGGTGCCCGGCAATGACGATATCCAGCGCCTGGAGATGGCATAGGAAAGGTGTGGTGTACAATATTAGTGATCTAGAAACCATTTCTGTATGTCAGTATGCAATTGATTCACCCTGAGAGATTATTAGCAGGGAGGCCATCCCCAGAGGGAGTATATGTGCAACTGGCACCTCTAAACTGTAATGGTGACCTCGAACCATGTACCATATAGATTAATAGATGTTCTTACCCATGTCAGGTTATTCTTATTCACTCATTCTTATTTACAAATTCGAATTACATTTGTGTTTTATTTTGATTCGGCAAAGTGAGTTTGGGATAGCTTTCCAGATTTGTTTTCTTTGTGTTCGCTAGAAATGGTGTATTATGTATGATCTGTTGAGCTGTTTTTCACTGGTTTCCACTTGTACAGTTGTTTACACCTGATTCAATTTGATGAGGCTGCTGCCTCAACATTTTGGCAGGTGTAGTCTTGGGATGCATTGGTTTTATACATATTTTGTGGATACTAAGCATTTTCCTTGTTTTGATATCCATCTTGTTTGCTGCCAGGGGCAAAATTTATTTCAGCGCAGCTGCAATGGAAAACTGGCACTGTAAGCTGGTTTCTGGCTTTGATTTCGTTTCTTGGGGAGGATTGTTTTTGAGATTAGCCATATTCCGCACAGATTTTCCTGCAGTATTGTTTTGCACATTAGTTTGTGCCAATTTTGGTGGTGTTGATCCTCTACCCCCTCACCATGTGTGTTTTGTTTTCTAGCTCATATATTGTTCACAAGTTGAGTTTTATTTGTTTTGACTTTGCTTGCTATGAATGTACATTGGGCACATTTTCGAGTCAAAATTCCAATTTACATCCTTGAAATATTGCTTTACAGGTTTTACCTGTTCTGCAAGGTGTGTGTGTATGTGGTTTTACCTTTGGCACAAAATTTTTAATTGACATCATCCATGTACAAGTATGTTCCCTTGTAATTTACAGTACCTTCAGAAAATATTCACACCCCTTTGCTTTTTCACATTTTGTTGTGTTACAGCCTGAATGTAAAATAGATTAAATTGAGATTTTTTTTGTCACTAATCTACACATTTTGTCACTGATCTACCTCATAATATCTGTGGAATTTTTTCTTAGAAAATTTTACAAATCAATTGAAAATGAAAAGCTGAATGTCTTGAGTCAATAAGTATTCAACCCCTTTGCCATGGCACTCCAAATTGAGCTCAGGTGCATCAAATTTCCTTTGATCATCCTTGAGATGTCTACAACTTGACTGGAGTCCACCTCTGGCCAATTCAATTGATTGGACATGACTTTGAAAGAAACACACCTTTCTATATAAGGTCACAAAGTTGACAGTGCATGTCAGAGCAGAAACTACCATGAAGTCCAAGGAATTGTCCGCAGAACACCGATATAGAATTGTGAGGGGTCATAGATCTGGGGAAGGGTATAAAACAATTTTACAAGTCTAACCTATATGGGAGAGTGGTCAGATGGAAGCCACTCCAGAAAAAAAGCATAGCATGCCTGGAATTTGCAAAAAGCGAGTGAAAGACTGAGAGCATGAGGCAAAAGGTTCTGTGGTTTGATGAGACTAAAATCTAACTTTTAGGCATGAATGTAAAGCGCTACTTCTGGTATAAACTGAGCACAGCTCATCACCCATGTTACACCATCCCTACCATGAAGCATGGTGGTGGCAGCATCATGCTATGGGGATGCTTTTCAGCAGCAGGGACTGGGAGACTTGTAAGGATAGAGAGAACAATGAATGGAGCCAAATATAGGCAAATCCTTGAGGAGAATCTGTTTCGCAATAGACCTTAGACTGTGGTAAAGATTTGCATTCCAACAGGTCAATGACCCCAAGTATACAGCCATAGCAATACTGGAATGGCTTCAGAACAAGGATGTGAGTCCTTGAGTGGCCCAGCCAAATCCCAGACTGGAATCACATTGAGAATGTGTGGAAAGGTTGACGATTGCTGTTCACCGACGCTCCCCATCCAACTTGACAGATCATAAGGAAATCTGCAAGGAAGAATGGGAGAAACTCCCCAAATCCAAATTTGCAAAGCTGATATGAAGATAGAGGTGATGTGGGTTGGGCAGCAGAGAAAAGAAATGAATATTAGGTTAGAGGGGAAGGAGATCAGACAAGGAAATAGGTTTGAGTGTCTGGGAGGAACGGTGACTGGGGATGGTGCATCGGAGGCAGAGGTGCAGAGGAGCATTGGAGTGGGTGAAAATGTGTGGAGGATGATAGAGGGAGTAATGGCAGACAGAAATATTTCAAAGACATTGAAAGGAAAGGTTCTGATCTCTTGTGTAATGACAGCCTACCTTTACGGTCTGGACACGGTGGCACTGACAGAGAGACAACAACAGAGGCTGCAGGTTTGCGAGAACAACTGAGTCAGGGGAATTGTGGGAGTGAAAAGGGTGGATAGAAGGAGGATGGATGGTGTGTATATGAGCTTGGTGGGGAGATTGGTGAAATGCCAGCTGAGATGGGCTGGACAGTTGGTGCGGATAGGGGAAGAGAGAATGGTAAAGAGAGTGGATAGGTTGCGGGAAGAAGGTAGACCACAGTTGAGTGGGAGGATTGTGTGAGGAGGGATGTCTGTAAGGTGGGGGTGGTTGGAGAGGAGAGAGTTGGCTGAGGACAGAGGGGAGTGAAGGAGTAACTGGTCAAGGCAGGGCAGAAGCTTGGTGCCATCGGACCTCACCCCTTATAAAGTGAAGAAGAGGAGAAGCTGAACGGCACTCGGTATAGTGAGCATACCCCCACCAGACTGAACAGTTTAGGCCGGATGTGAATTCGGACCTGAACCAAAATCTAATCCAAAACCAAAATCTAACCAACTCTTCCTCCAAGTTTTGTCATAAGTCATCCACAACTTTTTGAGATATCCTGCTATTTTAGTATTTATCCTTTTTGGCCCTCTCATTCAATACCGGTCGTGAAGAATCACGGAAAAAAATTATCTGATCTGGATCTGTAGGCCTACGCTTATCTGGATCTTCACCAAAATCGAATCAATTAATCCTTATCACACCCTCGACCAAATTTCAGCCGAATCCGTCCATAACGGTTTGAGATATCATGCTCATAGACAGACAGGCAAGGACAATTAAACAGACAGACAGGGGGTGAAAATATCACCAGCATCCACCTTTGGTGGTGGAAATAAAAACACTTTTTTGATCATACCTCCGATTTTCATGATGTTTAATTTTATGAATAGTTTGTATATGTGGACACATTTTCTTAATTTACACTCTATTCCGAAATGTTGAACATCAAGGTTATATGGCGGTCTGAACATAATATGACATCGACAGCTCGCCGGATTTGACCCAGCATTTGCAGTCGTTCTTTTAATGCAATTTAAATTGCGCTGAAAAACAAGATTTTAAATTGAGTATTGTGTGTGAAGGACTGTCGACTGATCTGAGAAATGCCTGCAAGTCATTGCATTTGGGTATCTCTTCGAATCTTCCTTTACTTGTACACTTTATGACGTCCATAACGGAGTAATTGGTAGCAGTATCGTCAGTAATGTGATTGATACTTTTGCCTTTTTCCCAATAAAAGGAATTAATTTTTCGCCCATTGGAAGGTCATGTTGTTTATCTTCTTGGAGTTGAGAGAATCTCATAACTAACAGGAAAGGTGGCATTCCACCAATGGAATTATGCTAATGAACTTCCTTCAGAGCGTTGTGGCAACGATTATAATTACAATTTCACCACAACTTTTGTGCTGATTCATTATGATTAAATAACATGATCTTCTTCAGAACTCGAGTGAATGGAGTAATACCATCGGTGCAGTCTCATCAGTGCCTTATGGGGCCCATCGTTGGCTCGGCGACGCGGACCCGGACATGGATCCCTGAAGGTGATGCTTATAGTTCCGCATTGCAGTCAATGAAACACCTTACCGCTTTGTAAAGGTCGAAAGGGCGCAGAGAACATTCATTTTTCGCTGTAGAGCATTATTTTTTAAAGCATATTTACGTCATTAAACTCTTTTTAGCTTAACAATAACATGACGTCACGATGATAAGGATATCACGTGATGTATAAACGAAGCTTCACTAATATCTGTTGCATGTATTTCTTTATTTTATATCCCGATCTTCACAATCTTCTTCTTCCATAACCGTCATGTTGTCAACTGTTTGTCGCTTACCTCAGATTTATTGACATTTTCGACCATGTTGTGAAACCTGCCGAGCGAGTATAAAATTTCACCATTTTCTAATGATGACATTGATTATATTAATACTAGTGGGGTCACCCGTGGGAATCCCACGAGCATGGACGTGTGTGACATTTGGACATTTTGAGTTCGGTGCTGCACCTGCACATTCAGTTTCACAAAATCGTTACAGGCAATTTATCAGATCCACAAATGATGCACTTGTGAATGCGCGCACGCACACACACACACACACACACACACACACACACGTACGCACACACACACACGCGCACACCACACACACACCACACCACACCACACACACACACACACACACACACACACACACACACACACACACACACACACACACACTTCCTTCCTCACCATACCTGTTTTCCTTTAGTGACAATTCCTGACCAATTTCTACGATGGTAATCGCTTCCCCAACAGACAGGGTCTGCTCCATTTTTCTTTTTATCCCCTGGACCATGGATGGCTCCCAAGTCTTGCAGAGCTGCTGTTCCCCCTTGAGGAGCTGGTACCACAGCCCCCAATTTGTTAGGCAATTCACATTTTGTTTCCTTCTCCTGCTCCAGCCCAGCTTGCTGTTTTTTTATTTCCTATTTACTCTCCAAACCTCGTCTTTTCTTTCAATTTGTCCATCGCTCGGTAATGTTTCTTCTGTGTTTTCCTCACTAACCTCTCCTTTTCCTCACTCTCCAACCTTGTCTTTTCTTTCAATTTATCCATCGCTCGGTAATGTTCCTTCTGTGTTTCCTTCACTAACCTCTCCTTTGCCTCACTCTCCAACCTCAGCTTTTCTTTCAATTTGTCCATCGCTCGGTAATGGTCCTTCTGTGTTTCCTTCACTAATCTCTCCTTTTCCTCACTCTCCAACCTCAGCTTTTCTTTCAGCTTGTCCATCGCTCGGTAATGTTTCTTCTGTGTTTCCTTCACTAACCTCTCCTTTGCCTCACTCTCCAACCTCAGCTTTTCTTTCAATTTGTCCATCGCTCGGTAATGTTCCTTCTGTGTTTCCTTCACTAACCTCTCCTTTTCCTCACTCTCCAACCTTGTCTTTTCTTTCAATTTGTCCATCGCTCGGTAATGTTCCTTCTGTGTTTCCTTCACTAACCTCTCCTTTTCCTCACTCTCCAACCTCGGCTTTTCTTTCAATTTGTCCATCGCTCGGTGATGGTCCTTCTGTGTTTCCTTCACTAATCTCTCCTTTTCCTCACTCTCCAACCTCGTCTTTTCTTTCAATTTGTCCATCGCTCGGCAATGGTCCTTCTGTGTTTCCTTCACTAAACTCTCCTTTTCCTCACTCTCCAACCTCGGCTTTTCTTTCAATTTGTCCATCGCTCGGTAATGGTCCTTCTGTGTTTCCTTCATTAACCTCTCCTGTCCTCACTCTCCAACCTCGGCTTTTCTTTCAATTTGTCCATCGCACGGTAATGGTCCTTCTGTGTTTCCTTCACTAATCTCTCCTTTTCCTCACTCTCCAACCTCGTCTTTTCTTTCAATTTGTCCATCGCTCGGCAATGGTCCTTCTGTGTTTCCTTCACTAAACTCTCCTTTTCCTCACTCTCCAACCTTGTCTTTTCTTTCAATTTGTCCATCGCTCGGTAATGGTCCTTCTGTGTTTCCTTCACTAATCTCTCCTTTTCCTCACTCTCCAACCTTGTCTTTTCTTTCAATTTGTCCATCGCTCGGTAATGTTCCTTCTGTGTTTCCTTCACTAACCCCCTCCTTTTCCTCACTCTCCAACCTCCACTTTTCTTTCAATTTGTCCATCGCTCGGTAATGGTCCTTCTGTGTTTCCTTCACTAATCTCTCCTTTTCCTCACTCTCCAACCTTGGCTTTTCTTTCAATTTGTCCATCGCTCGGTAATGGTCCTTCTGTGTTTCCTTCACTAACCTCTCCTTTTCATCACTCTCCAGTCTCCAACCTTGGCTTTTCTTTCAATTTGTCCATCGCTCGGTAATGGTCCTTCTGTGTTTCCTTCACTAATCTCTCCTTTTCCTCACTCTCCAACCTTGGCTTTTCTTTCAATTTGTCCATCGCTCGGTAATGTTCCTTCTGTGTTTCCTTCACTAACCTCTCCTTTTCATCACTCTCCAACCTTGGCTTTTCTTTCAATTTGTCCATCGCTCGGTAATGTTCCTTCTGTGTTTCCTTCACTAACCTCTCCTTTCACTCACTCTCCAACCTTGGCTTTTCTTTCAATTTGTCCATCGCTCGGTAATGTTCCTTCTATGTTTCCTTCACTAACCTCTCCTTTCCCTCACTCTCCAACCTCAGCTTTTCTTTCAATTTGTCCATCGCTCGGTAATGTTCCTTCTGTGTTTCCTTCACTAACCTCTCCTTTTCATCACTCTCCAACCTCGTCTTTTCTTTCAATTTGTCCATCGCTCGGCAATGGTCCTTCTGTGTTTCCTTCACTAACCTCTCCTTTTCATCACTCTCCAACCTCGGCTTTTCTTTCAGTTTGTCCATCGCTCGGTAATGTTCCTTCGGTGTTTCCTTCACTAATCTCTCCTTTTCATCACTCTCCAACCTCGGCTTTTCTTTCAATTTGTCCATCGCTCGGTAATGTTCCTTCTGTGTTTCCTTCACTAACCTCTCCTTTCCCTCACTCTCCAACCTTGGCTTTTCTTTCAATTTGTCCATCGCTCGGTAATGTTCCTTCTGTGTTTCCTTCACTAACCTCTCCTTTTCATCACTCTCCAACCTTGTCTTTTCTTTCAATTTCTCCATCGCTCGGTAATGTTCCTTCTGCGTTTCCTTCACTAACCTCTCCTTTCCCTCACTCTCCAACCTTGGCTTTTCTTTCAATTTGTCCATCGCTCGGTAATGGTCCTTCTGTGTTTCCTTCACTAACCTCTCCTTTTCATCACTCTCCAACCTCGGCTTTTCTTTCAATTTGTCCATCACTCGGTAATGTTCCTTCTGTGTTTCCTTCACTAACCTCTCCTTTACTCACTCTCCAACCTTGGCTTTTCTTTCAATTTGTCCATCGCTCGGTAATGGTCCTGTGTTTCCTTCACTAACCTCTCCTTTTCATCACTCTCCAACCTCGGCTTTTCTTTCAATTTGTCCATCGCTCGGTAATGTTCCTTCTGTGTTTCCTTCACTAACCTCTCCTTTGCCTCACTCTCCAACCTCGCCTTTTCTTTCAATTTGTCCATCGCTCGGTAATGTTCCTTCTGTGTTTCCTTCACTAACCTCTCCCTCACTCTCCAACCTTGTCTTTTCTTTCAATTTGTCCATCGCTCGGTAATGTTTCTTCTGTGTTATCCTCACTAACCTCTCCTTTTCCTCACTCTCCAACCTTGTCTTTTCTTTCAATTTATCCATCGCTCGGTAATGTTCCTTCTGTGTTTCCTTCACTAACCTCTCCTTTGCCTCACTCTCCAACCTCAGCTTTTCTTTCAATTTGTCCATCGCTCGGTAATGGTCCTTCTGTGTTTCCTTCACTAATCTCTCCTTTTCCTCACTCTCCAACCTCAGCTTTTCTTTCAGCTTGTCCATCGCTCGGTAATGTTTCTTCTGTGTTTCCTTCACTAACCTCTCCTTTGCCTCACTCTCCAACCTCAGCTTTTCTTTCAATTTGTCCATCGCTCGGTAATGTTCCTTCTGTGTTTCCTTCACTAAACTCTCCTTTTCCTCACTCTCCAACCTTGTCTTTTCTTTCAATTTGTCCATCGCTCGGTAATGTTCCTTCTGTGTTTCCTTCACTAACCTCTCCTTTGCCTCACTCTCCAACCTTGGCTTTTCTTTCAATTTGTCCATCGCTCGGTAATGTTCCTTCTGTGTTTCCTTCACTAACCTCTCCTTTTCCTCACTCTCCAACCTCGGCTTTTCTTTCAATTTGTCCATCGCTCGGTGATGGTCCTTCTGTGTTTCCTTCACTAATCTCTCCTTTTCCTCACTCTCCAACCTCGTCTTTTCTTTCAATTTGTCCATCGCTCGGCAATGGTCCTTCTGTGTTTCCTTCACTAAACTCTCCTTTTCCTCACTCTCCAACCTTGTCTTTTCTTTCAATTTGTCCATCGCTCGGTAATGTTCCTTCTGTGTTTCCTTCACTAATCTCTCCTTTTCCTCACTCTCCAACCTTGGCTTTTCTTTCAATTTGTCCATCGCTCGGTAATGGTCCTTCTGTGTTTCCTTCACTAATCTCTCCTTTTCCTCACTCTCCAACCTTGTCTTTTCTTTCAATTTGTCCATCGCTCGGTAATGGTCCTTCTGTGTTTCCTTCATTAACCTCTCCTGTCCTCACTCTCCAACCTCGGCTTTTCTTTCAATTTGTCCATCGCACGGTAATGGTCCTTCTGTGTTTCCTTCACTAATCTCTCCTTTTCCTCACTCTCCAACCTCGTCTTTTCTTTCAATTTGTCCATCGCTCGGCAATGGTCCTTCTGTGTTTCCTTCACTAAACTCTCCTTTTCCTCACTCTCCAACCTTGTCTTTTCTTTCAATTTGTCCATCGCTCGGTAATGGTCCTTCTGTGTTTCCTTCACTAATCTCTCCTTTTCCTCACTCTCCAACCTTGTCTTTTCTTTCAATTTGTCCATCGCTCGGTAATGTTCCTTCTGTGTTTCCTTCACTAACCCCCTCCTTTTCCTCACTCTCCAACCTCCACTTTTCTTTCAATTTGTCCATCGCTCGGTAATGGTCCTTCTGTGTTTCCTTCACTAATCTCTCCTTTTCCTCACTCTCCAACCTCAGCTTTTCTTTCAGCTTGTCCATCGCTCGGTAATGTTTCTTCTGTGTTTCCTTCACTAACCTCTCCTTTGCCTCACTCTCCAACCTCAGCTTTTCTTTCAATTTGTCCATCGCTCGGTAATGTTCCTTCTGTGTTTCCTTCACTAACCTCTCCTTTTCCTCACTCTCCAACCTTGTCTTTTCTTTCAATTTGTACATCGCTCGGTAATGTTCCTTCTGTGTTTCCTTCACTAACCTCTCCTTTGCCTCACTCTCCAACCTCGTATTTTCTTTCAATTTGTCCATCGCTCGGTAATGTTTCTTCTGTGTTTCCTTCACTAACCTCTCCTTTGCCTCACTCTCCAACCTCAGCTTTTCTTTCAATTTGTCCATCGCTCGGTAATGTTCCTTCTGTGTTTCCTTCACTAACCTCTCCTTTGCCTCACTCTCCAACCTCGTCTTTTCTTTCAATTTGTCCATCGCTCGGTAATGTTCCTTCTGTGTTTCCTTCACTAACCTCTCCTTTTCCTCACTCTCCAACCTCGGCTTTTCTTTCAATTTGTCCATCGCTCGGTAATGGTCCTTCTGTGTTTCCTTCACTAATCTCTCCTTTTCCTCACTCTCCAACCTCGTCTTTTCTTTCAATTTGTCCATCGCTCGGCAATGGTCCTTCTGTGTTTCCTTCACTAAACTCTCATTTTCCTCACTCTCCAACCTTGTCTTTTCTTTCAATTTGTCCATCGCTCGGTAATGTTCCTTCTGTGTTTCCTTCACTAATCTCTCCTTTTCCTCACTCTCCAACCTTGGCTTTTCTTTCAATTTGTCCATCGCTCGGTAATGGTCCTTCTGTGTTTCCTTCACTAATCTCTCCTTTTCCTCACTCTCCAACCTTGTCTTTTCTTTCAATTTGTCAATCGCTCGGTAATGGTCCTTCTGTGTTTCCTTCATTAACCTCTCCTGTCCTCACTCTCCAACCTCGGCTTTTCTTTCAATTTGTCCATCGCACGGTAATGGTCCTTCTGTGTTTCCTTCACTAATCTCTCCTTTTCCTCACTCTCCAACCTCGTCTTTTCTTTCAATTTGTCCATCGCTCGGTGATGGTCCTTCTGTGTTTCCTTCACTAATCTCTCCTTTTCCTCACTCTCCAACCTCGTCTTTTCTTTCAATTTGTCCATCGCTCGGTGATGGTCCTTCTGTGTTTCCTTCACTAATCTCTCCTTTTCCTCACTCTCCAACCTCGTCTTTTCTTTCAATTTGTCCATCGCTCGGCAATGGTCCTTCTGTGTTTCCTTCACTAAACTCTCCTTTTCCTCACTCTCCAACCTCGGCTTTTCTTTCAATTTGTCCATCGCTCGGTAATGTTCCTTCTGTGTTTCCTTCACTAATCTCTCCTTTTCCTCACTCTCCAACCTTGGCTTTTCTTTCAATTTGTCCATCGCTCGGTAATGGTCCTTCTGTGTTTCCTTCACTAATCTCTCCTTTTCCTCACTCTCCAACCTTGTCTTTTCTTTCAATTTGTCCATCGCTCGGTAATGGTCCTTCTGTGTTTCCTTCATTAACCTCTCCTGTCCTCACTCTCCAACCTCGGCTTTTCTTTCAATTTGTCCATCGCACGGTAATGGTCCTTCTGTGTTTCCTTCACTAATCTCTCCTTTTCCTCACTCTCCAACCTCGTCTTTTCTTTCAATTTGTCCATCGCTCGGCAATGGTCCTTCTGTGTTTCCTTCACTAAACTCTCCTTTTCCTCACTCTCCAACCTTGTCTTTTCTTTCAATTTGTCCATCGCTCGGTAATGGTCCTTCTGTGTTTCCTTCACTAATCTCTCCTTTTCCTCACTCTCCAACCTTGTCTTTTCTTTCAATTTGTCCATCGCTCGGTAATGTTCCTTCTGTGTTTCCTTCACTAACCCCCTCCTTTTCCTCACTCTCCAACCTCCACTTTTCTTTCAATTTGTCCATCGCTCGGTAATGGTCCTTCTGTGTTTCCTTCACTAATCTCTCCTTTTCCTCACTCTCCAACCTTGGCTTTTCTTTCAATTTGTCCATCGCTCGGTAATGGTCCTTCTGTGTTTCCTTCACTAACCTCTCCTTTTCATCACTCTCCAGTCTCCAACCTTGGCTTTTCTTTCAATTTGTCCATCGCTCGGTAATGGTCCTTCTGTGTTTCCTTCACTAATCTCTCCTTTTCCTCACTCTCCAACCTTGGCTTTTCTTTCAATTTGTCCATCGCTCGGTAATGTTCCTTCTGTGTTTCCTTCACTAACCTCTCCTTTTCATCACTCTCCAACCTTGGCTTTTCTTTCAATTTGTCCATCGCTCGGTAATGTTCCTTCTGTGTTTCCTTCACTAACCTCTCCTTTCACTCACTCTCCAACCTTGGCTTTTCTTTCAATTTGTCCATCGCTCGGTAATGTTCCTTCTATGTTTCCTTCACTAACCTCTCCTTTCCCTCACTCTCCAACCTCAGCTTTTCTTTCAATTTGTCCATCGCTCGGTAATGTTCCTTCTGTGTTTCCTTCACTAACCTCTCCTTTTCATCACTCTCCAACCTCGTCTTTTCTTTCAATTTGTCCATCGCTCGGCAATGGTCCTTCTGTGTTTCCTTCACTAACCTCTCCTTTTCATCACTCTCCAACCTCGGCTTTTCTTTCAGTTTGTCCATCGCTCGGTAATGTTCCTTCGGTGTTTCCTTCACTAATCTCTCCTTTTCATCACTCTCCAACCTCGGCTTTTCTTTCAATTTGTCCATCGCTCGGTAATGTTCCTTCTGTGTTTCCTTCACTAACCTCTCCTTTCCCTCACTCTCCAACCTTGGCTTTTCTTTCAATTTGTCCATCGCTCGGTAATGTTCCTTCTGTGTTTCCTTCACTAACCTCTCCTTTCCCTCACTCTCCAACCTTGGCTTTTCTTTCAATTTGTCCATCGCTCGGTAATGGTCCTTCTGTGTTTCCTTCACTAACCTCTCCTTTTCATCACTCTCCAACCTCGGCTTTTCTTTCAATTTGTCCATCACTCGGTAATGTTCCTTCTGTGTTTCCTTCACTAACCTCTCCTTTACTCACTCTCCAACCTCGGCTTTTCTTTCAATTTGTCCATCGCTCGGTAATGTTCCTTCTGTGTTTCCTTCACTAACCTCTCCTTTTCATCACTCTCCAACCTCGCCTTTTCTTTCAATTTGTCCATCGCTCGGTAATGTTCCTTCTGTGTTTTCCTCACTAACCTCTCCTTTTCCTCACTCTCCAACCTTGTCTTTTCTTTCAATTTATCCATCGCTCGGTAATGTTCCTTCTGTGTTTCCTTCACTAACCTCTCCTTTGCCTCACTCTCCAACCTTGACTTTTCTTTCAATTTGTCCATCGCTCGGTAATGGTCCTTCTGTGTTTCCTTCACTAATCTCTCCTTTTCCTCACTCTCCAACCTCAGCTTTTCTTTCAGCTTGTCCATCGCTCGGTAATGTTTCTTCTGTGTTTCCTTCACTAACCTCTCCTTTGCCTCACTCTCCAACCTCAGCTTTTCTTTCAATTTGTCCATCGCTCGGTAATGTTCCTTCTGTGTTTCCTTCACTAACCTCTCCTTTTCCTCACTCTCCAACCTTGTCTTTTCTTTCAATTTGTCCATCGCTCGGTAATGTTCCTTCTGTGTTTCCTTCACTAACCTCTCCTTTGCCTCACTCTCCAACCTCGTATTTTCTTTCAATTTGTCCATCGCTCGGTAATGTTTCTTCTGTGTTTCCTTCACTAACCTCTCCTTTGCCTCACTCTCCAACCTCAGCTTTTCTTTCAATTTGTCCATCGCTCGGTAATGTTCCTTCTGTGTTTCCTTCACTAACCTCTCCTTTGCCTCACTCTCCAACCTCGTCTTTTCTTTCAATTTGTCCATCGCTCGGTAATGTTCCTTCTGTGTTTCCTTCACTAACCTCTCCTTTTCCTCACTCTCCAACCTCGGCTTTTCTTTCAATTTGTCCATCGCTCGGTAATGGTCCTTCTGTGTTTCCTTCACTAAACTCTCCTTTTCCTCACTCTCCAACCTTGTCTTTTCTTTCAATTTGTCCATCGCTCGGTAATGGTCCTTCTGTGTTTCCTTCACTAATCTCTCCTTTTCCTCACTCTCCAACCTTGTCTTTTCTTTCAATTTGTCCATCGCTCGGTAATGTTCCTTCTGTGTTTCCTTCACTAACCCCCTCCTTTTCCTCACTCTCCAACCTCCACTTTTCTTTCAATTTGTCCATCGCTCGGTAATGGTCCTTCTGTGTTTCCTTCACTAATCTCTCCTTTTCCTCACTCTCCAACCTTGGCTTTTCTTTCAATTTGTCCATCGCTCGGTAATGGTCCTTCTGTGTTTCCTTCACTAACCTCTCCTTTTCATCACTCTCCAACCTTGGCTTTTCTTTCAATTTGTCCATCGCTCGGTAATGGTCCTTCTGTGTTTCCTTCACTAACCTCTCCTTTTCATCACTCTCCAACCTTGGCTTTTCTTTCAATTTGTCCATCGCTCGGTAATGTTCCTTCTGTGTTTCCTTCACTAACCTCTCCTTTTCATCACTCTCCAACCTTGGCTTTTCTTTCAATTTGTCCATCGCTCGGTAATGTTCCTTCTGTGTTTCCTTCACTAACCTCTCCTTTCACTCACTCTCCAACCTTGGCTTTTCTTTCAATTTGTCCATCGCTCAGTAATGTTCCTTCTATGTTTCCTTCACTAACCTCTCCTTTCCCTCACTCTCCAACCTCAGCTTTTCTTTCAATTTGTCCATCGCTCGGTAATGTTCCTTCTGTGTTTCCTTCACTAACCTCTCCTTTTCATCACTCTCCAACCTCGTCTTTTCTTTCAATTTGTCCATCGCTCGGCAATGGTCCTTCTGTGTTTCCTTCACTAACCTCTCCTTTTCATCACTCTCCAACCTCGGCTTTTCTTTCAGTTTGTTCATCGCTCGGTAATGTTCCTTCGGTGTTTCCTTCACTAATCTCTCCTTTTCATCACTCTCCAACCTCGGCTTTTCTTTCAATTTGTCCATCGCTCGGTAATGTTCCTTCTGTGTTTCCTTCACTAACCTCTCCTTTCCCTCACTCTCCAACCTTGGCTTTTCTTTCAATTTGTCCATCGCTCGGTAATGTTCCTTCTGTGTTTCCTTCACTAACCTCTCCTTTTCATCACTCTCCAACCTTGTCTTTTCTTTCAATTTCTCCATCGCTCGGTAATGTTCCTTCTGCGTTTCCTTCACTAACCTCTCCTTTCCCTCACTCTCCAACCTTGGCTTTTCTTTCAATTTGTCCATCGCTCGGTAATGGTCCTTCTGTGTTTCCTTCACTAACCTCTCCTTTTCATCACTCTCCAACCTCGGCTTTTCTTTCAATTTGTCCATCACTCGGTAATGTTCCTTCTGTGTTTCCTTCACTAACCTCTCCTTTACTCACTCTCCAACCTTGGCTTTTCTTTCAATTTGTCCATCGCTCGGTAATGGTCCTGTGTTTCCTTCACTAACCTCTCCTTTTCATCACTCTCCAACCTCGGCTTTTCTTTCAATTTGTCCATCGCTCGGTAATGTTCCTTCTGTGTTTCCTTCACTAACCTCTCCTTTGCCTCACTCTCCAACCTCGCCTTTTCTTACAATTTGTCCATCGCTCGGTAATGTTCCTTCTGTGTTTCCTTCACTAACCTCTCCCTCACTCTCCAACCTTGTCTTTTCTTTCAATTTGTCCATCGCTCGGTAATGTTTCTTCTGTGTTATCCTCACTAACCTCTCCTTTTCCTCACTCTCCAACCTTGTCTTTTCTTTCAATTTATCCATCGCTCGGTAATGTTCCTTCTGTGTTTCCTTCACTAACCTCTCCTTTGCCTCACTCTCCAACCTCAGCTTTTCTTTCAATTTGTCCATCGCTCGGTAATGGTCCTTCTGTGTTTCCTTCACTAATCTCTCCTTTTCCTCACTCTCCAACCTCAGCTTTTCTTTCAGCTTGTCCATCGCTCGGTAATGTTTCTTCTGTGTTTCCTTCACTAACCTCTCCTTTGCCTCACTCTCCAACCTCAGCTTTTCTTTCAATTTGTCCATCGCTCGGTAATGTTCCTTCTGTGTTTCCTTCACTAACCTCTCCTTTTCCTCACTCTCCAACCTTGTCTTTTCTTTCAATTTGTCCATCGCTCGGTAATGTTCCTTCTGTGTTTCCTTCACTAACCTCTCCTTTGCCTCACTCTCCAACCTCGTATTTTCTTTCAATTTGTCCATCGCTCGGTAATGTTCCTTCTGTGTTTCCTTCACTAACCTCTCCTTTTCCTCACTCTCCAACCTCGGCTTTTCTTTCAATTTGTCCATCGCTCGGTGATGGTCCTTCTGTGTTTCCTTCACTAATCTCTCCTTTTCCTCACTCTCCAACCTCGTCTTTTCTTTCAATTTGTCCATCGCTCGGCAATGGTCCTTCTGTGTTTCCTTCACTAAACTCTCCTTTTCCTCACTCTCCAACCTCGGCTTTTCTTTCAATTTGTCCATCGCTCGGTAATGTTCCTTCTGTGTTTCCTTCACTAATCTCTCCTTTTCCTCACTCTCCAACCTTGGCTTTTCTTTCAATTTGTCCATCGCTCGGTAATGGTCCTTCTGTGTTTCCTTCACTAATCTCTCCTTTTCCTCACTCTCCAACCTTGTCTTTTCTTTCAATTTGTCCATCGCTCGGTAATGGTCCTTCTGTGTTTCCTTCATTAACCTCTCCTGTCCTCACTCTCCAACCTCGGCTTTTCTTTCAATTTGTCCATCGCACGGTAATGGTCCTTCTGTGTTTCCTTCACTAATCTCTCTTTTTCCTCACTCTCCAACCTCGTCTTTTCTTTCAATTTGTCCATCGCTCGGCAATGGTCCTTCTGTGTTTCCTTCACTAAACTCTCCTTTTCCTCACTCTCCAACCTTGTCTTTTCTTTCAATTTGTCCATCGCTCGGTAATGGTCCTTCTGTGTTTCCTTCACTAATCTCTCCTTTTCCTCACTCTCCAACCTTGTCTTTTCTTTCAATTTGTCCATCGCTCGGTAATGTTCCTTCTGTGTTTCCTTCACTAACCCCCTCCTTTTCCTCACTCTCCAACCTCCACTTTTCTTTCAATTTGTCCATCGCTCGGTAATGGTCCTTCTGTGTTTCCTTCACTAATCTCTCCTTTTCCTCACTCTCCAACCTTGGCTTTTCTTTCAATTTGTCCATCGCTCGGTAATGGTCCTTCTGTGTTTCCTTCACTAACCTCTCCTTTTCATCACTCTCCAGTCTCCAACCTTGGCTTTTCTTTCAATTTGTCCATCGCTCGGTAATGGTCCTTCTGTGTTTCCTTCACTAATCTCTCCTTTTCCTCACTCTCCAACCTTGGCTTTTCTTTCAATTTGTCCATCGCTCGGTAATGTTCCTTCTGTGTTTCCTTCACTAACCTCTCCTTTTCATCACTCTCCAACCTTGGCTTTTCTTTCAATTTGTCCATCGCTCGGTAATGTTCCTTCTGTGTTTCCTTCACTAACCTCTCCTTTCACTCACTCTCCAACCTTGGCTTTTCTTTCAATTTGTCCATCGCTCGGTAATGTTCCTTCTATGTTTCCTTCACTAACCTCTCCTTTCCCTCACTCTCCAACCTCAGCTTTTCTTTCAATTTGTCCATCGCTCGGTAATGTTCCTTCTGTGTTTCCTTCACTAACCTCTCCTTTTCATCACTCTCCAACCTCGTCTTTTCTTTCAATTTGTCCATCGCTCGGCAATGGTCCTTCTGTGTTTCCTTCACTAACCTCTCCTTTTCATCACTCTCCAACCTCGGCTTTTCTTTCAGTTTGTCCATCGCTCGGTAATGTTCCTTCGGTGTTTCCTTCACTAATCTCTCCTTTTCATCACTCTCCAACCTCGGCTTTTCTTTCAATTTGTCCATCGCTCGGTAATGTTCCTTCTGTGTTTCCTTCACTAACCTCTCCTTTCCCTCACTCTCCAACCTTGGCTTTTCTTTCAATTTGTCCATCGCTCGGTAATGTTCCTTCTGTGTTTCCTTCACTAACCTCTCCTTTTCATCACTCTCCAACCTTGTCTTTTCTTTCAATTTGTCCATCGCTCGGTAATGTTCCTTCTGTGTTTCCTTCACTAACCTCTCCTTTCCCTCACTCTCCAACCTTGGCTTTTCTTTCAATTTGTCCAGCGCTCGGTAATGGTCCTTCTGTGTTTCCTTCACTAACCTCTCCTTTTCATCACTCTCCAACCTCGGCTTTTCTTTCAATTTGTCCATCACTCGGTAATGTTCCTTCTGTGTTTCCTTCACTAACCTCTCCTTTACTCACTCTCCAACCTTGGCTTTTCTTTCAATTTGTCCATCGCTCGGTAATGGTCCTGTGTTTCCTTCACTAACCTCTCCTTTTCATCACTCTCCAACCTCGGCTTTTCTTTCAATTTGTCCATCGCTCGGTAATGTTCCTTCTGTGTTTCCTTCACTAACCTCTCCTTTGCCTCACTCTCCAACCTCGCCTTTTCTTTCAATTTGTCCATCGCTCGGTAATGTTCCTTCTGTGTTTCCTTCACTAACCTCTCCCTCACTCTCCAACCTTGTCTTTTCTTTCAATTTGTCCATCGCTCGGTAATGTTTCTTCTGTGTTATCCTCACTAACCTCTCCTTTTCCTCACTCTCCAACCTTGTCTTTTCTTTCAATTTATCCATCGCTCGGTAATGTTCCTTCTGTGTTTCCTTCACTAACCTCTCCTTTGCCTCACTCTCCAACCTCAGCTTTTCTTTCAATTTGTCCATCGCTCGGTAATGGTCCTTCTGTGTTTCCTTCACTAATCTCTCCTTTTCCTCACTCTCCAACCTCAGCTTTTCTTTCAGCTTGTCCATCGCTCGGTAATGTTTCTTCTGTGTTTCCTTCACTAACCTCTCCTTTGCCTCACTCTCCAACCTCAGCTTTTCTTTCAATTTGTCCATCGCTCGGTAATGTTCCTTCTGTGTTTCCTTCACTAACCTCTCCTTTTCCTCACTCTCCAACCTTGTCTTTTCTTTCAATTTGTCCATCGCTCGGTAATGTTCCTTCTGTGTTTCCTTCACTAACCTCTCCTTTGCCTCACTCTCCAACCTTGGCTTTTCTTTCAATTTGTCCATCGCTCGGTAATGTTCCTTCTGTGTTTCCTTCACTAACCTCTCCTTTTCCTCACTCTCCAACCTCGGCTTTTCTTTCAATTTGTCCATCGCTCGGTGATGGTCCTTCTGTGTTTCCTTCACTAATCTCTCCTTTTCCTCACTCTCCAACCTCGTCTTTTCTTTCAATTTGTCCATCGCTCGGCAATGGTCCTTCTGTGTTTCCTTCACTAAACTCTCCTTTTCCTCACTCTCCAACCTTGTCTTTTCTTTCAATTTGTCCATCGCTCGGTAATGTTCCTTCTGTGTTTCCTTCACTAATCTCTCCTTTTCCTCACTCTCCAACCTTGGCTTTTCTTTCAATTTGTCCATCGCTCGGTAATGGTCCTTCTGTGTTTCCTTCACTAATCTCTCCTTTTCCTCACTCTCCAACCTTGTCTTTTCTTTCAATTTGTCCATCGCTCGGTAATGGTCCTTCTGTGTTTCCTTCATTAACCTCTCCTGTCCTCACTCTCCAACCTCGGCTTTTCTTTCAATTTGTCCATCGCACGGTAATGGTCCTTCTGTGTTTCCTTCACTAATCTCTCCTTTTCCTCACTCTCCAACCTCGTCTTTTCTTTCAATTTGTCCATCGCTCGGCAATGGTCCTTCTGTGTTTCCTTCACTAAACTCTCCTTTTCCTCACTCTCCAACCTTGTCTTTTCTTTCAATTTGTCCATCGCTCGGTAATGGTCCTTCTGTGTTTCCTTCACTAATCTCTCCTTTTCCTCACTCTCCAACCTTGTCTTTTCTTTCAATTTGTCCATCGCTCGGTAATGTTCCTTCTGTGTTTCCTTCACTAACCCCCTCCTTTTCCTCACTCTCCAACCTCCACTTTTCTTTCAATTTGTCCATCGCTCGGTAATGGTCCTTCTGTGTTTCCTTCACTAATCTCTCCTTTTCCTCACTCTCCAACCTCGTCTTTTCTTTCAATTTGTCCATCGCTCGGCAATGGTCCTTCTGTGTTTCCTTCACTAAACTCTCCTTTTCCTCACTCTCCAACCTCGGCTTTTCTTTCAATTTGTCCATCGCTCGGTAATGTTCCTTCTGTGTTTCCTTCACTAATCTCTCCTTTTCCTCACTCTCCAACCTTGGCTTTTCTTTCAATTTGTCCATCGCTCGGTAATGGTCCTTCTGTGTTTCCTTCACTAATCTCTCCTTTTCCTCACTCTCCAACCTTGTCTTTTCTTTCAATTTGTCCATCGCTCGGTAATGGTCCTTCTGTGTTTCCTTCATTAACCTCTCCTGTCCTCACTCTCCAACCTCGGCTTTTCTTTCAATTTGTCCATCGCACGGTAATGGTCCTTCTGTGTTTCCTTCACTAATCTCTCCTTTTCCTCACTCTCCAACCTCGTCTTTTCTTTCAATTTGTCCATCGCTCGGCAATGGTCCTTCTGTGTTTCCTTCACTAAACTCTCCTTTTCCTCACTCTCCAACCTTGTCTTTTCTTTCAATTTGTCCATCGCTCGGTAATGGTCCTTCTGTGTTTCCTTCACTAATCTCTCCTTTTCCTCACTCTCCAACCTTGTCTTTTCTTTCAATTTGTCCATCGCTCGGTAATGTTCCTTCTGTGTTTCCTTCACTAACCCCCTCCTTTTCCTCACTCTCCAACCTCCACTTTTCTTTCAATTTGTCCATCGCTCGGTAATGGTCCTTCTGTGTTTCCTTCACTAATCTCTCCTTTTCCTCACTCTCCAACCTTGGCTTTTCTTTCAATTTGTCCATCGCTCGGTAATGGTCCTTCTGTGTTTCCTTCACTAACCTCTCCTTTTCATCACTCTCCAGTCTCCAACCTTGGCTTTTCTTTCAATTTGTCCATCGCTCGGTAATGGTCCTTCTGTGTTTCCTTCACTAATCTCTCCTTTTCCTCACTCTCCAACCTTGGCTTTTCTTTCAATTTGTCCATCGCTCGGTAATGTTCCTTCTGTGTTTCCTTCACTAACCTCTCCTTTTCATCACTCTCCAACCTTGGCTTTTCTTTCAATTTGTCCATCGCTCGGTAATGTTCCTTCTGTGTTTCCTTCACTAACCTCTCCTTTCACTCACTCTCCAACCTTGGCTTTTCTTTCAATTTGTCCATCGCTCGGTAATGTTCCTTCTATGTTTCCTTCACTAACCTCTCCTTTCCCTCACTCTCCAACCTCAGCTTTTCTTTCAATTTGTCCATCGCTCGGTAATGTTCCTTCTGTGTTTCCTTCACTAACCTCTCCTTTTCATCACTCTCCAACCTCGTCTTTTCTTTCAATTTGTCCATCGCTCGGCAATGGTCCTTCTGTGTTTCCTTCACTAACCTCTCCTTTTCATCACTCTCCAACCTCGGCTTTTCTTTCAGTTTGTCCATCGCTCGGTAATGTTCCTTCGGTGTTTCCTTCACTAATCTCTCCTTTTCATCACTCTCCAACCTCGGCTTTTCTTTCAATTTGTCCATCGCTCGGTAATGTTCCTTCTGTGTTTCCTTCACTAACCTCTCCTTTCCCTCACTCTCCAACCTTGGCTTTTCTTTCAATTTGTCCATCGCTCGGTAATGTTCCTTCTGTGTTTCCTTCACTAACCTCTCCTTTCCCTCACTCTCCAACCTTGGCTTTTCTTTCAATTTGTCCATCGCTCGGTAATGGTCCTTCTGTGTTTCCTTCACTAACCTCTCCTTTTCATCACTCTCCAACCTCGGCTTTTCTTTCAATTTGTCCATCACTCGGTAATGTTCCTTCTGTGTTTCCTTCACTAACCTCTCCTTTACTCACTCTCCAACCTCGGCTTTTCTTTCAATTTGTCCATCGCTCGGTAATGTTCCTTCTGTGTTTCCTTCACTAACCTCTCCTTTTCATCACTCTCCAACCTCGCCTTTTCTTTCAATTTGTCCATCGCTCGGTAATGTTCCTTCTGTGTTTTCCTCACTAACCTCTCCTTTTCCTCACTCTCCAACCTTGTCTTTTCTTTCAATTTATCCATCGCTCGGTAATGTTCCTTCTGTGTTTCCTTCACTAACCTCTCCTTTGCCTCACTCTCCAACCTTGACTTTTCTTTCAATTTGTCCATCGCTCGGTAATGGTCCTTCTGTGTTTCCTTCACTAATCTCTCCTTTTCCTCACTCTCCAACCTCAGCTTTTCTTTCAGCTTGTCCATCGCTCGGTAATGTTTCTTCTGTGTTTCCTTCACTAACCTCTCCTTTGCCTCACTCTCCAACCTCAGCTTTTCTTTCAATTTGTCCATCGCTCGGTAATGTTCCTTCTGTGTTTCCTTCACTAACCTCTCCTTTTCCTCACTCTCCAACCTTGTCTTTTCTTTCAATTTGTCCATCGCTCGGTAATGTTCCTTCTGTGTTTCCTTCACTAACCTCTCCTTTGCCTCACTCTCCAACCTCGTATTTTCTTTCAATTTGTCCATCGCTCGGTAATGTTTCTTCTGTGTTTCCTTCACTAACCTCTCCTTTGCCTCACTCTCCAACCTCAGCTTTTCTTTCAATTTGTCCATCGCTCGGTAATGTTCCTTCTGTGTTTCCTTCACTAACCTCTCCTTTGCCTCACTCTCCAACCTCGTCTTTTCTTTCAATTTGTCCATCGCTCGGTAATGTTCCTTCTGTGTTTCCTTCACTAACCTCTCCTTTTCCTCACTCTCCAACCTCGGCTTTTCTTTCAATTTGTCCATCGCTCGGTAATGGTCCTTCTGTGTTTCCTTCACTAAACTCTCCTTTTCCTCACTCTCCAACCTTGTCTTTTCTTTCAATTTGTCCATCGCTCGGTAATGGTCCTTCTGTGTTTCCTTCACTAATCTCTCCTTTTCCTCACTCTCCAACCTTGTCTTTTCTTTCAATTTGTCCATCGCTCGGTAATGTTCCTTCTGTGTTTCCTTCACTAACCCCCTCCTTTTCCTCACTCTCCAACCTCCACTTTTCTTTCAATTTGTCCATCGCTCGGTAATGGTCCTTCTGTGTTTCCTTCACTAATCTCTCCTTTTCCTCACTCTCCAACCTTGGCTTTTCTTTCAATTTGTCCATCGCTCGGTAATGGTCCTTCTGTGTTTCCTTCACTAACCTCTCCTTTTCATCACTCTCCAACCTTGGCTTTTCTTTCAATTTGTCCATCGCTCGGTAATGGTCCTTCTGTGTTTCCTTCACTAACCTCTCCTTTTCATCACTCTCCAACCTTGGCTTTTCTTTCAATTTGTCCATCGCTCGGTAATGTTCCTTCTGTGTTTCCTTCACTAACCTCTCCTTTTCATCACTCTCCAACCTTGGCTTTTCTTTCAATTTGTCCATCGCTCGGTAATGTTCCTTCTGTGTTTCCTTCACTAACCTCTCCTTTCACTCACTCTCCAACCTTGGCTTTTCTTTCAATTTGTCCATCGCTCGGTAATGTTCCTTCTATGTTTCCTTCACTAACCTCTCCTTTCCCTCACTCTCCAACCTCAGCTTTTCTTTCAATTTGTCCATCGCTCGGTAATGTTCCTTCTGTGTTTCCTTCACTAACCTCTCCTTTTCATCACTCTCCAACCTCGTCTTTTCTTTCAATTTGTCCATCGCTCGGCAATGGTCCTTCTGTGTTTCCTTCACTAACCTCTCCTTTTCATCACTCTCCAACCTCGGCTTTTCTTTCAGTTTGTTCATCGCTCGGTAATGTTCCTTCGGTGTTTCCTTCACTAATCTCTCCTTTTCATCACTCTCCAACCTCGGCTTTTCTTTCAATTTGTCCATCGCTCGGTAATGTTCCTTCTGTGTTTCCTTCACTAACCTCTCCTTTCCCTCACTCTCCAACCTTGGCTTTTCTTTCAATTTGTCCATCGCTCGGTAATGTTCCTTCTGTGTTTCCTTCACTAACCTCTCCTTTTCATCACTCTCCAACCTTGTCTTTTCTTTCAATTTCTCCATCGCTCGGTAATGTTCCTTCTGCGTTTCCTTCACTAACCTCTCCTTTCCCTCACTCTCCAACCTTGGCTTTTCTTTCAATTTGTCCATCGCTCGGTAATGGTCCTTCTGTGTTTCCTTCACTAACCTCTCCTTTTCATCACTCTCCAACCTCGGCTTTTCTTTCAATTTGTCCATCACTCGGTAATGTTCCTTCTGTGTTTCCTTCACTAACCTCTCCTTTACTCACTCTCCAACCTTGGCTTTTCTTTCAATTTGTCCATCGCTCGGTAATGGTCCTGTGTTTCCTTCACTAACCTCTCCTTTTCATCACTCTCCAACCTCGGCTTTTCTTTCAATTTGTCCATCGCTCGGTAATGTTCCTTCTGTGTTTCCTTCACTAACCTCTCCTTTGCCTCACTCTCCAACCTCGCCTTTTCTTACAATTTGTCCATCGCTCGGTAATGTTCCTTCTGTGTTTCCTTCACTAACCTCTCCCTCACTCTCCAACCTTGTCTTTTCTTTCAATTTGTCCATCGCTCGGTAATGTTTCTTCTGTGTTATCCTCACTAACCTCTCCTTTTCCTCACTCTCCAACCTTGTCTTTTCTTTCAATTTATCCATCGCTCGGTAATGTTCCTTCTGTGTTTCCTTCACTAACCTCTCCTTTGCCTCACTCTCCAACCTCAGCTTTTCTTTCAATTTGTCCATCGCTCGGTAATGGTCCTTCTGTGTTTCCTTCACTAATCTCTCCTTTTCCTCACTCTCCAACCTCAGCTTTTCTTTCAGCTTGTCCATCGCTCGGTAATGTTTCTTCTGTGTTTCCTTCACTAACCTCTCCTTTGCCTCACTCTCCAACCTCAGCTTTTCTTTCAATTTGTCCATCGCTCGGTAATGTTCCTTCTGTGTTTCCTTCACTAACCTCTCCTTTTCCTCACTCTCCAACCTTGTCTTTTCTTTCAATTTGTCCATCGCTCGGTAATGTTCCTTCTGTGTTTCCTTCACTAACCTCTCCTTTGCCTCACTCTCCAACCTCGTATTTTCTTTCAATTTGTCCATCGCTCGGTAATGTTCCTTCTGTGTTTCCTTCACTAACCTCTCCTTTTCCTCACTCTCCAACCTCGGCTTTTCTTTCAATTTGTCCATCGCTCGGTGATGGTCCTTCTGTGTTTCCTTCACTAATCTCTCCTTTTCCTCACTCTCCAACCTCGTCTTTTCTTTCAATTTGTCCATCGCTCGGCAATGGTCCTTCTGTGTTTCCTTCACTAAACTCTCCTTTTCCTCACTCTCCAACCTCGGCTTTTCTTTCAATTTGTCCATCGCTCGGTAATGTTCCTTCTGTGTTTCCTTCACTAATCTCTCCTTTTCCTCACTCTCCAACCTTGGCTTTTCTTTCAATTTGTCCATCGCTCGGTAATGGTCCTTCTGTGTTTCCTTCACTAATCTCTCCTTTTCCTCACTCTCCAACCTTGTCTTTTCTTTCAATTTGTCCATCGCTCGGTAATGGTCCTTCTGTGTTTCCTTCATTAACCTCTCCTGTCCTCACTCTCCAACCTCGGCTTTTCTTTCAATTTGTCCATCGCACGGTAATGGTCCTTCTGTGTTTCCTTCACTAATCTCTCCTTTTCCTCACTCTCCAACCTCGTCTTTTCTTTCAATTTGTCCATCGCTCGGCAATGGTCCTTCTGTGTTTCCTTCACTAAACTCTCCTTTTCCTCACTCTCCAACCTTGTCTTTTCTTTCAATTTGTCCATCGCTCGGTAATGGTCCTTCTGTGTTTCCTTCACTAATCTCTCCTTTTCCTCACTCTCCAACCTTGTCTTTTCTTTCAATTTGTCCATCGCTCGGTAATGTTCCTTCTGTGTTTCCTTCACTAACCCCCTCCTTTTCCTCACTCTCCAACCTCCACTTTTCTTTCAATTTGTCCATCGCTCGGTAATGGTCCTTCTGTGTTTCCTTCACTAATCTCTCCTTTTCCTCACTCTCCAACCTTGGCTTTTCTTTCAATTTGTCCATCGCTCGGTAATGGTCCTTCTGTGTTTCCTTCACTAACCTCTCCTTTTCATCACTCTCCAGTCTCCAACCTTGGCTTTTCTTTCAATTTGTCCATCGCTCGGTAATGGTCCTTCTGTGTTTCCTTCACTAATCTCTCCTTTTCCTCACTCTCCAACCTTGGCTTTTCTTTCAATTTGTCCATCGCTCGGTAATGTTCCTTCTGTGTTTCCTTCACTAACCTCTCCTTTTCATCACTCTCCAACCTTGGCTTTTCTTTCAATTTGTCCATCGCTCGGTAATGTTCCTTCTGTGTTTCCTTCACTAACCTCTCCTTTCACTCACTCTCCAACCTTGGCTTTTCTTTCAATTTGTCCATCGCTCGGTAATGTTCCTTCTATGTTTCCTTCACTAACCTCTCCTTTCCCTCACTCTCCAACCTCAGCTTTTCTTTCAATTTGTCCATCGCTCGGTAATGTTCCTTCTGTGTTTCCTTCACTAACCTCTCCTTTTCATCACTCTCCAACCTCGTCTTTTCTTTCAATTTGTCCATCGCTCGGCAATGGTCCTTCTGTGTTTCCTTCACTAACCTCTCCTTTTCATCACTCTCCAACCTCGGCTTTTCTTTCAGTTTGTCCATCGCTCGGTAATGTTCCTTCGGTGTTTCCTTCACTAATCTCTCCTTTTCATCACTCTCCAACCTCGGCTTTTCTTTCAATTTGTCCATCGCTCGGTAATGTTCCTTCTGTGTTTCCTTCACTAACCTCTCCTTTCCCTCACTCTCCAACCTTGGCTTTTCTTTCAATTTGTCCATCGCTCGGTAATGTTCCTTCTGTGTTTCCTTCACTAACCTCTCCTTTTCATCACTCTCCAACCTTGTCTTTTCTTTCAATTTCTCCATCGCTCGGTAATGTTCCTTCTGCGTTTCCTTCACTAACCTCTCCTTTCCCTCACTCTCCAACCTTGGCTTTTCTTTCAATTTGTCCAGCGCTCGGTAATGGTCCTTCTGTGTTTCCTTCACTAACCTCTCCTTTTCATCACTCTCCAACCTCGGCTTTTCTTTCAATTTGTCCATCACTCGGTAATGTTCCTTCTGTGTTTCCTTCACTAACCTCTCCTTTACTCACTCTCCAACCTTGGCTTTTCTTTCAATTTGTCCATCGCTCGGTAATGGTCCTGTGTTTCCTTCACTAACCTCTCCTTTTCATCACTCTCCAACCTCGGCTTTTCTTTCAATTTGTCCATCGCTCGGTAATGTTCCTTCTGTGTTTCCTTCACTAACCTCTCCTTTGCCTCACTCTCCAACCTCGCCTTTTCTTTCAATTTGTCCATCGCTCGGTAATGTTCCTTCTGTGTTTCCTTCACTAACCTCTCCCTCACTCTCCAACCTTGTCTTTTCTTTCAATTTGTCCATCGCTCGGTAATGTTTCTTCTGTGTTATCCTCACTAACCTCTCCTTTTCCTCACTCTCCAACCTTGTCTTTTCTTTCAATTTATCCATCGCTCGGTAATGTTCCTTCTGTGTTTCCTTCACTAACCTCTCCTTTGCCTCACTCTCCAACCTCAGCTTTTCTTTCAATTTGTCCATCGCTCGGTAATGGTCCTTCTGTGTTTCCTTCACTAATCTCTCCTTTTCCTCACTCTCCAACCTCAGCTTTTCTTTCAGCTTGTCCATCGCTCGGTAATGTTTCTTCTGTGTTTCCTTCACTAACCTCTCCTTTGCCTCACTCTCCAACCTCAGCTTTTCTTTCAATTTGTCCATCGCTCGGTAATGTTCCTTCTGTGTTTCCTTCACTAACCTCTCCTTTTCCTCACTCTCCAACCTTGTCTTTTCTTTCAATTTGTCCATCGCTCGGTAATGTTCCTTCTGTGTTTCCTTCACTAACCTCTCCTTTGCCTCACTCTCCAACCTTGGCTTTTCTTTCAATTTGTCCATCGCTCGGTAATGTTCCTTCTGTGTTTCCTTCACTAACCTCTCCTTTTCCTCACTCTCCAACCTCGGCTTTTCTTTCAATTTGTCCATCGCTCGGTGATGGTCCTTCTGTGTTTCCTTCACTAATCTCTCCTTTTCCTCACTCTCCAACCTCGTCTTTTCTTTCAATTTGTCCATCGCTCGGCAATGGTCCTTCTGTGTTTCCTTCACTAAACTCTCCTTTTCCTCACTCTCCAACCTTGTCTTTTCTTTCAATTTGTCCATCGCTCGGTAATGTTCCTTCTGTGTTTCCTTCACTAATCTCTCCTTTTCCTCACTCTCCAACCTTGGCTTTTCTTTCAATTTGTCCATCGCTCGGTAATGGTCCTTCTGTGTTTCCTTCACTAATCTCTCCTTTTCCTCACTCTCCAACCTTGTCTTTTCTTTCAATTTGTCCATCGCTCGGTAATGGTCCTTCTGTGTTTCCTTCATTAACCTCTCCTGTCCTCACTCTCCAACCTCGGCTTTTCTTTCAATTTGTCCATCGCACGGTAATGGTCCTTCTGTGTTTCCTTCACTAATCTCTCCTTTTCCTCACTCTCCAACCTCGTCTTTTCTTTCAATTTGTCCATCGCTCGGCAATGGTCCTTCTGTGTTTCCTTCACTAAACTCTCCTTTTCCTCACTCTCCAACCTTGTCTTTTCTTTCAATTTGTCCATCGCTCGGTAATGGTCCTTCTGTGTTTCCTTCACTAATCTCTCCTTTTCCTCACTCTCCAACCTTGTCTTTTCTTTCAATTTGTCCATCGCTCGGTAATGTTCCTTCTGTGTTTCCTTCACTAACCCCCTCCTTTTCCTCACTCTCCAACCTCCACTTTTCTTTCAATTTGTCCATCGCTCGGTAATGGTCCTTCTGTGTTTCCTTCACTAATCTCTCCTTTTCCTCACTCTCCAACCTCAGCTTTTCTTTCAGCTTGTCCATCGCTCGGTAATGTTTCTTCTGTGTTTCCTTCACTAACCTCTCCTTTGCCTCACTCTCCAACCTCAGCTTTTCTTTCAATTTGTCCATCGCTCGGTAATGTTCCTTCTGTGTTTCCTTCACTAACCTCTCCTTTTCATCACTCTCCAACCTCGGCTTTTCTTTCAATTTGTACATCGCTCGGTAATGTTCCTTCTGTGTTTCCTTCACTAACCTCTCCTTTGCCTCACTCTCCAACCTCGTATTTTCTTTCAATTTGTCCATCGCTCGGTAATGTTTCTTCTGTGTTTCCTTCACTAACCTCTCCTTTGCCTCACTCTCCAACCTCAGCTTTTCTTTCAATTTGTCCATCGCTCGGTAATGTTCCTTCTGTGTTTCCTTCACTAACCTCTCCTTTGCCTCACTCTCCAACCTCGTCTTTTCTTTCAATTTGTCCATCGCTCGGTAATGTTCCTTCTGTGTTTCCTTCACTAACCTCTCCTTTTCCTCACTCTCCAACCTCGGCTTTTCTTTCAATTTGTCCATCGCTCGGTAATGGTCCTTCTGTGTTTCCTTCACTAATCTCTCCTTTTCCTCACTCTCCAACCTCGTCTTTTCTTTCAATTTGTCCATCGCTCGGCAATGGTCCTTCTGTGTTTCCTTCACTAAACTCTCCTTTTCCTCACTCTCCAACCTTGTCTTTTCTTTCAATTTGTCCATCGCTCGGTAATGTTCCTTCTGTGTTTCCTTCACTAATCTCTCCTTTTCCTCACTCTCCAACCTTGGCTTTTCTTTCAATTTGTCCATCGCTCGGTAATGGTCCTTCTGTGTTTCCTTCACTAATCTCTCCTTTTCCTCACTCTCCAACCTTGTCTTTTCTTTCAATTTGTCAATCGCTCGGTAATGGTCCTTCTGTGTTTCCTTCATTAACCTCTCCTGTCCTCACTCTCCAACCTCGGCTTTTCTTTCAATTTGTCCATCGCACGGTAATGGTCCTTCTGTGTTTCCTTCACTAATCTCTCCTTTTCCTCACTCTCCAACCTCGTCTTTTCTTTCAATTTGTCCATCGCTCGGTGATGGTCCTTCTGTGTTTCCTTCACTAATCTCTCCTTTTCCTCACTCTCCAACCTCGTCTTTTCTTTCAATTTGTCCATCGCTCGGTGATGGTCCTTCTGTGTTTCCTTCACTAATCTCTCCTTTTCCTCACTCTCCAACCTCGTCTTTTCTTTCAATTTGTCCATCGCTCGGCAATGGTCCTTCTGTGTTTCCTTCACTAAACTCTCCTTTTCCTCACTCTCCAACCTCGGCTTTTCTTTCAATTTGTCCATCGCTCGGTAATGTTCCTTCTGTGTTTCCTTCACTAATCTCTCCTTTTCCTCACTCTCCAACCTTGGCTTTTCTTTCAATTTGTCCATCGCTCGGTAATGGTCCTTCTGTGTTTCCTTCACTAATCTCTCCTTTTCCTCACTCTCCAACCTTGTCTTTTCTTTCAATTTGTCCATCGCTCGGTAATGGTCCTTCTGTGTTTCCTTCATTAACCTCTCCTGTCCTCACTCTCCAACCTCGGCTTTTCTTTCAATTTGTCCATCGCACGGTAATGGTCCTTCTGTGTTTCCTTCACTAATCTCTCCTTTTCCTCACTCTCCAACCTCGTCTTTTCTTTCAATTTGTCCATCGCTCGGCAATGGTCCTTCTGTGTTTCCTTCACTAAACTCTCCTTTTCCTCACTCTCCAACCTTGTCTTTTCTTTCAATTTGTCCATCGCTCGGTAATGGTCCTTCTGTGTTTCCTTCACTAATCTCTCCTTTTCCTCACTCTCCAACCTTGTCTTTTCTTTCAATTTGTCCATCGCTCGGTAATGTTCCTTCTGTGTTTCCTTCACTAACCCCCTCCTTTTCCTCACTCTCCAACCTCCACTTTTCTTTCAATTTGTCCATCGCTCGGTAATGGTCCTTCTGTGTTTCCTTCACTAATCTCTCCTTTTCCTCACTCTCCAACCTTGGCTTTTCTTTCAATTTGTCCATCGCTCGGTAATGGTCCTTCTGTGTTTCCTTCACTAACCTCTCCTTTTCATCACTCTCCAGTCTCCAACCTTGGCTTTTCTTTCAATTTGTCCATCGCTCGGTAATGGTCCTTCTGTGTTTCCTTCACTAATCTCTCCTTTTCCTCACTCTCCAACCTTGGCTTTTCTTTCAATTTGTCCATCGCTCGGTAATGTTCCTTCTGTGTTTCCTTCACTAACCTCTCCTTTTCATCACTCTCCAACCTTGGCTTTTCTTTCAATTTGTCCATCGCTCGGTAATGTTCCTTCTGTGTTTCCTTCACTAACCTCTCCTTTCACTCACTCTCCAACCTTGGCTTTTCTTTCAATTTGTCCATCGCTCGGTAATGTTCCTTCTATGTTTCCTTCACTAACCTCTCCTTTCCCTCACTCTCCAACCTCAGCTTTTCTTTCAATTTGTCCATCGCTCGGTAATGTTCCTTCTGTGTTTCCTTCACTAACCTCTCCTTTTCATCACTCTCCAACCTCGTCTTTTCTTTCAATTTGTCCATCGCTCGGCAATGGTCCTTCTGTGTTTCCTTCACTAACCTCTCCTTTTCATCACTCTCCAACCTCGGCTTTTCTTTCAGTTTGTCCATCGCTCGGTAATGTTCCTTCGGTGTTTCCTTCACTAATCTCTCCTTTTCATCACTCTCCAACCTCGGCTTTTCTTTCAATTTGTCCATCGCTCGGTAATGTTCCTTCTGTGTTTCCTTCACTAACCTCTCCTTTCCCTCACTCTCCAACCTTGGCTTTTCTTTCAATTTGTCCATCGCTCGGTAATGTTCCTTCTGTGTTTCCTTCACTAACCTCTCCTTTCCCTCACTCTCCAACCTTGGCTTTTCTTTCAATTTGTCCATCGCTCGGTAATGGTCCTTCTGTGTTTCCTTCACTAACCTCTCCTTTTCATCACTCTCCAACCTCGGCTTTTCTTTCAATTTGTCCATCACTCGGTAATGTTCCTTCTGTGTTTCCTTCACTAACCTCTCCTTTACTCACTCTCCAACCTCGGGTTTTCTTTCAATTTGTCCATCGCTCGGTAATGTTCCTTCTGTGTTTCCTTCACTAACCTCTCCTTTTCATCACTCTCCAACCTCGCCTTTTCTTTCAATTTGTCCATCGCTCGGTAATGTTCCTTCTGTGTTTTCCTCACTAACCTCTCCTTTTCCTCACTCTCCAACCTTGTCTTTTCTTTCAATTTATCCATCGCTCGGTAATGTTCCTTCTGTGTTTCCTTCACTAACCTCTCCTTTGCCTCACTCTCCAACCTTGACTTTTCTTTCAATTTGTCCATCGCTCGGTAATGGTCCTTCTGTGTTTCCTTCACTAATCTCTCCTTTTCCTCACTCTCCAACCTCAGCTTTTCTTTCAGCTTGTCCATCGCTCGGTAATGTTTCTTCTGTGTTTCCTTCACTAACCTCTCCTTTGCCTCACTCTCCAACCTCAGCTTTTCTTTCAATTTGTCCATCGCTCGGTAATGTTCCTTCTGTGTTTCCTTCACTAACCTCTCCTTTTCCTCACTCTCCAACCTTGTCTTTTCTTTCAATTTGTCCATCGCTCGGTAATGTTCCTTCTGTGTTTCCTTCACTAACCTCTCCTTTGCCTCACTCTCCAACCTCGTATTTTCTTTCAATTTGTCCATCGCTCGGTAATGTTTCTTCTGTGTTTCCTTCACTAACCTCTCCTTTGCCTCACTCTCCAACCTCAGCTTTTCTTTCAATTTGTCCATCGCTCGGTAATGTTCCTTCTGTGTTTCCTTCACTAACCTCTCCTTTGCCTCACTCTCCAACCTCGTCTTTTCTTTCAATTTGTCCATCGCTCGGTAATGTTCCTTCTGTGTTTCCTTCACTAACCTCTCCTTTTCCTCACTCTCCAACCTCGGCTTTTCTTTCAATTTGTCCATCGCTCGGTAATGGTCCTTCTGTGTTTCCTTCACTAAACTCTCCTTTTCCTCACTCTCCAACCTTGTCTTTTCTTTCAATTTGTCCATCGCTCGGTAATGGTCCTTCTGTGTTTCCTTCACTAATCTCTCCTTTTCCTCACTCTCCAACCTTGTCTTTTCTTTCAATTTGTCCATCGCTCGGTAATGTTCCTTCTGTGTTTCCTTCACTAACCCCCTCCTTTTCCTCACTCTCCAACCTCCACTTTTCTTTCAATTTGTCCATCGCTCGGTAATGGTCCTTCTGTGTTTCCTTCACTAATCTCTCCTTTTCCTCACTCTCCAACCTTGGCTTTTCTTTCAATTTGTCCATCGCTCGGTAATGGTCCTTCTGTGTTTCCTTCACTAACCTCTCCTTTTCATCACTCTCCAACCTTGGCTTTTCTTTCAATTTGTCCATCGCTCGGTAATGGTCCTTCTGTGTTTCCTTCACTAATCTCTCCATTTCCTCACTCTCCAACCTTGGCTTTTCTTTCAATTTGTCCATCGCTCGGTAATGTTCCTTCTGTGTTTCCTTCACTAACCTCTCCTTTTCATCACTCTCCAACCTTGGCTTTTCTTTCAATTTGTCCATCGCTCGGTAATGTTCCTTCTGTGTTTCCTTCACTAACCTCTCCTTTCACTCACTCTCCAACCTTGGCTTTTCTTTCAATTTGTCCATCGCTCGGTAATGTTCCTTCTATGTTTCCTTCACTAACCTCTCCTTTCCCTCACTCTCCAACCTCAGCTTTTCTTTCAATTTGTCCATCGCTCGGTAATGTTCCTTCTGTGTTTCCTTCACTAACCTCTCCTTTTCATCACTCTCCAACCTCGTCTTTTCTTTCAATTTGTCCATCGCTCGGCAATGGTCCTTCTGTGTTTCCTTCACTAACCTCTCCTTTTCATCACTCTCCAACCTCGGCTTTTCTTTCAGTTTGTTCATCGCTCGGTAATGTTCCTTCGGTGTTTCCTTCACTAATCTCTCCTTTTCATCACTCTCCAACCTCGGCTTTTCTTTCAATTTGTCCATCGCTCGGTAATGTTCCTTCTGTGTTTCCTTCACTAACCTCTCCTTTCCCTCACTCTCCAACCTTGGCTTTTCTTTCAATTTGTCCATCGCTCGGTAATGTTCCTTCTGTGTTTCCTTCACTAACCTCTCCTTTTCATCACTCTCCAACCTTGTCTTTTCTTTCAATTTCTCCATCGCTCGGTAATGTTCCTTCTGCGTTTCCTTCACTAACCTCTCCTTTCCCTCACTCTCCAACCTTGGCTTTTCTTTCAATTTGTCCATCGCTCGGTAATGGTCCTTCTGTGTTTCCTTCACTAACCTCTCCTTTTCATCACTCTCCAACCTCGGCTTTTCTTTCAATTTGTCCATCACTCGGTAATGTTCCTTCTGTGTTTCCTTCACTAACCTCTCCTTTACTCACTCTCCAACCTTGGCTTTTCTTTCAATTTGTCCATCGCTCGGTAATGGTCCTGTGTTTCCTTCACTAACCTCTCCTTTTCATCACTCTCCAACCTCGGCTTTTCTTTCAATTTGTCCATCGCTCGGTAATGTTCCTTCTGTGTTTCCTTCACTAACCTCTCCTTTGCCTCACTCTCCAACCTCGCCTTTTCTTTCAATTTGTCCATCGCTCGGTAATGTTCCTTCTGTGTTTCCTTCACTAACCTCTCCCTCACTCTCCAACCTTGTCTTTTCTTTCAATTTGTCCATCGCTCGGTAATGTTTCTTCTGTGTTATCCTCACTAACCTCTCCTTTTCCTCACTCTCCAACCTTGTCTTTTCTTTCAATTTATCCATCGCTCGGTAATGTTCCTTCTGTGTTTCCTTCACTAACCTCTCCTTTGCCTCACTCTCCAACCTCAGCTTTTCTTTCAATTTGTCCATCGCTCGGTAATGGTCCTTCTGTGTTTCCTTCACTAATCTCTCCTTTTCCTCACTCTCCAACCTCAGCTTTTCTTTCAGCTTGTCCATCGCTCGGTAATGTTTCTTCTGTGTTTCCTTCACTAACCTCTCCTTTGCCTCACTCTCCAACCTCAGCTTTTCTTTCAATTTGTCCATCGCTCGGTAATGTTCCTTCTGTGTTTCCTTCACTAACCTCTCCTTTTCCTCACTCTCCAACCTTGTCTTTTCTTTCAATTTGTCCATCGCTCGGTAATGTTCCTTCTGTGTTTCCTTCACTAACCTCTCCTTTGCCTCACTCTCCAACCTTGGCTTTTCTTTCAATTTGTCCATCGCTCGGTAATGTTCCTTCTGTGTTTCCTTCACTAACCTCTCCTTTTCCTCACTCTCCAACCTCGGCTTTTCTTTCAATTTGTCCATCGCTCGGTGATGGTCCTTCTGTGTTTCCTTTACTAATCTCTCCTTTTCCTCACTCTCCAACCTCGTCTTTTCTTTCAATTTGTCCATCGCTCGGCAATGGTCCTTCTGTGTTTCCTTCACTAAACTCTCCTTTTCCTCACTCTCCAACCTTGTCTTTTCTTTCAATTTGTCCATCGCTCGGTAATGTTCCTTCTGTGTTTCCTTCACTAATCTCTCCTTTTCCTCACTCTCCAACCTTGGCTTTTCTTTCAATTTGTCCATCGCTCGGTAATGGTCCTTCTGTGTTTCCTTCACTAATCTCTCCTTTTCCTCACTCTCCAACCTTGTCTTTTCTTTCAATTTGTCCATCGCTCGGTAATGGTCCTTCTGTGTTTCCTTCATTAACCTCTCCTGTCCTCACTCTCCAACCTCGGCTTTTCTTTCAATTTGTCCATCGCACGGTAATGGTCCTTCTGTGTTTCCTTCACTAATCTCTCCTTTTCCTCACTCTCCAACCTCGTCTTTTCTTTCAATTTGTCCATCGCTCGGCAATGGTCCTTCTGTGTTTCCTTCACTAAACTCTCCTTTTCCTCACTCTCCAACCTTGTCTTTTCTTTCAATTTGTCCATCGCTCGGTAATGGTCCTTCTGTGTTTCCTTCACTAATCTCTCCTTTTCCTCACTCTCCAACCTTGTCTTTTCTTTCAATTTGTCCATCGCTCGGTAATGTTCCTTCTGTGTTTCCTTCACTAACCCCCTCCTTTTCCTCACTCTCCAACCTTGGCTTTTCTTTCAATTTGTCCATCGCTCGGTAATGGTCCTTCTGTGTTTCCTTCACTAACCTCTCCTTTTCATCACTCTCCAGTCTCCAACCTTGGCTTTTCTTTCAATTTGTCCATCGCTCGGTAATGGTCCTTCTGTGTTTCCTTCACTAATCTCTCCTTTTCCTCACTCTCCAACCTTGGCTTTTCTTTCAATTTGTCCATCGCTCGGTAATGTTCCTTCTGTGTTTCCTTCACTAACCTCTCCTTTTCATCACTCTCCAACCTTGGCTTTTCTTTCAATTTGTCCATCGCTCGGTAATGTTCCTTCTGTGTTTCCTTCACTAACCTCTCCTTTCACTCACTCTCCAACCTTGGCTTTTCTTTCAATTTGTCCATCGCTCGGTAATGTTCCTTCTATGTTTCCTTCACTAACCTCTCCTTTCCCTCACTCTCCAACCTCAGCTTTTCTTTCAATTTGTCCATCGCTCGGTAATGTTCCTTCTGTGTTTCCTTCACTAACCTCTCCTTTTCATCACTCTCCAACCTCGTCTTTTCTTTCAATTTGTCCATCGCTCGGCAATGGTCCTTCTGTGTTTCCTTCACTAACCTCTCCTTTTCATCACTCTCCAACCTCGGCTTTTCTTTCAGTTTGTCCATCGCTCGGTAATGTTCCTTCGGTGTTTCCTTCACTAATCTCTCCTTTTCATCACTCTCCAACCTCGGCTTTTCTTTCAATTTGTCCATCGCTCGGTAATGTTCCTTCTGTGTTTCCTTCACTAACCTCTCCTTTCCCTCACTCTCCAACCTTGGCTTTTCTTTCAATTTGTCCATCGCTCGGTAATGTTCCTTCTGTGTTTCCTTCACTAACCTCTCCTTTCCCTCACTCTCCAACCTTGGCTTTTCTTTCAATTTGTCCATCGCTCGGTAATGGTCCTTCTGTGTTTCCTTCACTAACCTCTCCTTTTCATCACTCTCCAACCTCGGCTTTTCTTTCAATTTGTCCATCACTCGGTAATGTTCCTTCTGTGTTTCCTTCACTAACCTCTCCTTTACTCACTCTCCAACCTCGGCTTTTCTTTCAATTTGTCCATCGCTCGGTAATGTTCCTTCTGTGTTTCCTTCACTAACCTCTCCTTTTCATCACTCTCCAACTTCGCCTTTTCTTTCAATTTGTCCATCGCTCGGTAATGTTCCTTCTGTGTTTTCCTCACTAACCTCTCCTTTTCCTCACTCTCCAACCTTGTCTTTTCTTTCAATTTATCCATCGCTCGGTAATGTTCCTTCTGTGTTTCCTTCACTAACCTCTCCTTTGCCTCACTCTCCAACCTTGACTTTTCTTTCAATTTGTCCATCGCTCGGTAATGGTCCTTCTGTGTTTCCTTCACTAATCTCTCCTTTTCCTCACTCTCCAACCTCAGCTTTTCTTTCAGCTTGTCCATCGCTCGGTAATGTTTCTTCTGTGTTTCCTTCACTAACCTCTCCTTTGCCTCACTCTCCAACCTCAGCTTTTCTTTCAATTTGTCCATCGCTCGGTAATGTTCCTTCTGTGTTTCCTTCACTAACCTCTCCTTTTCCTCACTCTCCAACCTTGTCTTTTCTTTCAATTTGTACATCGCTCGGTAATGTTCCTTCTGTGTTTCCTTCACTAACCTCTCCTTTGCCTCACTCTCCAACCTCGTATTTTCTTTCAATTTGTCCATCGCTCGGTAATGGTCCTTCTGTGTTTCCTTCACTAATCTCTCCTTTTCCTCACTCTCCAACCTCGTCTTTTCTTTCAATTTGTCCATCGCTCGGCAATGGTCCTTCTGTGTTTCCTTCACTAAACTCTCCTTTTCCTCACTCTCCAACCTTGTCTTTTCTTTCAATTTGTCCATCGCTCGGTAATGTTCCTTCTGTGTTTCCTTCACTAATCTCTCCTTTTCCTCACTCTCCAACCTTGGCTTTTCTTTCAATTTGTCCATCGCTCGGTAATGGTCCTTCTGTGTTTCCTTCACTAATCTCTCCTTTTCCTCACTCTCCAACCTTGTCTTTTCTTTCAATTTGTCAATCGCTCGGTAATGGTCCTTCTGTGTTTCCTTCATTAACCTCTCCTGTCCTCACTCTCCAACCTCGGCTTTTCTTTCAATTTGTCCATCGCACGGTAATGGTCCTTCTGTGTTTCCTTCACTAATCTCTCCTTTTCCTCACTCTCCAACCTCGTCTTTTCTTTCAATTTGTCCATCGCTCGGCAATGGTCCTTCTGTGTTTCCTTCACTAAACTCTCCTTTTCCTCACTCTCCAACCTTGTCTTTTCTTTCAATTTGTCCATCGCTCGGTAATGGTCCTTCTGTGTTTCCTTCACTAATCTCTCCTTTTCCTCACTCTCCAACCTTGTCTTTTCTTTCAATTTGTCCATCGCTCGGTAATGGTCCTTCTGTGTTTCCTTCACTAAACTCTCCTTTTCCTCACTCTCCAACCTCCACTTTTCTTTCAATTTGTCCATCGCTCGGTAATGGTCCTTCTGTGTTTCCTTCACTAATCTCTCCTTTTCCTCACTCTCCAACCTTGGCTTTTCTTTCAATTTGTCCATCGCTCGGTAATGGTCCTTCTGTGTTTCCTTCACTAACCTCTCCTTTTCATCACTCTCCAACCTTGGCTTTTCTTTCAATTTGTCCATCGCTCGGTAATGGTCCTTCTGTGTTTCCTTCACTAATCTCTCCTTTTCCTCACTCTCCAACCTTGGCTTTTCTTTCAATTTGTCCATCGCTCGGTAATGTTCCTTCTGTGTTTCCTTCACTAACCTCTCCTTTTCATCACTCTCCAACCTTGGCTTTTCTTTCAATTTGTCCATCGCTCGGTAATGTTCCTTCTGTGTTTCCTTCACTAACCTCTCCTTTCACTCACTCTCCAACCTTGGCTTTTCTTTCAATTTGTCCATCGCTCGGTAATGTTCCTTCTATGTTTCCTTCACTAACCTCTCCTTTCCCTCACTCTCCAACCTCAGCTTTTCTTTCAATTTGTCCATCGCTCGGTAATGTTCCTTCTGTGTTTCCTTCACTAACCTCTCCTTTTCATCACTCTCCAACCTCGTCTTTTCTTTCAATTTGTCCATCGCTCGGCAATGGTCCTTCTGTGTTTCCTTCACTAACCTCTCCTTTTCATCACTCTCCAACCTCGGCTTTTCTTTCAGTTTGTCCATCGCTCGGTAATGTTCCTTCGGTGTTTCCTTCACTAATCTCTCCTTTTCATCACTCTCCAACCTCGGCTTTTCTTTCAATTTGTCCATCGCTCGGTAATGTTCCTTCTGTGTTTCCTTCACTAACCTCTCCTTTCCCTCACTCTCCAACCTTGGCTTTTCTTTCAATTTGTCCATCGCTCGGTAATGTTCCTTCTGTGTTTCCTTCACTAACCTCTCCTTTTCATCACTCTCCAACCTTGTCTTTTCTTTCAATTTCTCCATCGCTCGGTAATGTTCCTTCTGCGTTTCCTTCACTAACCTCTCCTTTCCCTCACTCTCCAACCTTGGCTTTTCTTTCAATTTGTCCATCGCTCGGTAATGGTCCTTCTGTGTTTCCTTCACTAACCTCTCCTTTTCATCACTCTCCAACCTCGGCTTTTCTTTCAATTTGTCCATCACTCGGTAATGTTCCTTCTGTGTTTCCTTCACTAACCTCTCCTTTACTCACTCTCCAACCTTGGCTTTTCTTTCAATTTGTCCATCGCTCGGTAATGGTCCTGTGTTTCCTTCACTAACCTCTCCTTTTCATCACTCTCCAACCTCGGCTTTTCTTTCAATTTGTCCATCGCTCGGTAATGTTCCTTCTGTGTTTCCTTCACTAACCTCTCCTTTTCATCACTCTCCAACCTCGCCTTTTCTTTCAATTTGTCCATCGCTCGGTAATGTTCCTTCTGTGTTTCCTTCACTAACCTCTCCCTCACTCTCCAACCTTGTCTTTTCTTTCAATTTGTCCATCGCTCGGTAATGTTCCTTCTGTGTTTCCTTCACTAACCTCTCCTTTTCATCACTCTCCAACCTTGGCTTTTCTTTCAATTTGTCCATCGCTCGGTAATGGTCCTTCTGTGTTTCCTTCACTAACCTCTCCTTTTCATCACTCTCCAACCTTGGCTTTTCTTTCAATTTGTCCATCGCTCGGTAATGTTCCTTCTGTGTTTCCTTCACTAACCTCTCCTTTCACTCACTCTCCAACCTTGGCTTTTCTTTCAATTTGTCCATCGCTCGGTAATGTTCCTTCTGTGTTTCCTTCACTAACCTCTCCTTTCCCTCACTCTCCAACCTCAGCTTTTCTTTCAATTTGTCCATCGCTCGGTAATGTTCCTTCTGTGTTTCCTTCACTAACCTCTCCTTTTCATCACTCTCCAACCTCGTCTTTTCTTTCAATTTGTCCATCGCTCGGCAATGGTCCTTCTGTGTTTCCTTCACTAACCTCTCCTTTTCATCACTCTCCAACCTCGGCTTTTCTTTCAATTTGTCCATCGCTTGGTAATGTTCCTTCTGTGTTTCCTTCACTAACCTCTCCTTTCCCTCACTCTCCAACCTTGGCTTTTCTTTCAATTTGTCCATCGCTCGGTAATGTTCCTTCTGTGTTTCCTTCACTAACCTCTCCTTTTCATCACTCTCCAACCTTGTCTTTTCTTTCAATTTCTCCATCGCTCGGTAATGTTCCTTCTGCGTTTCCTTCACTAACCTCTCCTTTCCCTCACTCTCCAACCTTGGCTTTTCTTTCAATTTGTCCATCGCTCGGTAATGGTCCTTCTGTGTTTCCTTCACTAACCTCTCCTTTTCATCACTCTCCAACCTCGGCTTTTCTTTCAATTTGTCCATCACTCGGTAATGTTCCTTCTGTGTTTCCTTCACTAACCTCTCCTTTACTCACTCTCCAACCTTGGCTTTTCTTTCAATTTGTCCATCGCTCGGTAATGGTCCTGTGTTTCCTTCACTAACCTCTCCTTTTCATCACTCTCCAACCTCGGCTTTTCTTTCAATTTGTCCATCGCTCGGTAATGTTCCTTCTATGTTTCCTTCACTAACCTCTCCTTTTCATCACTCTCCAACCTCGCCTTTTGTTTCAATTTGTCCATCGCTCGGTAATGTTCCTTCTGTGTTTCCTTCACTAACCTCTCCCTCACTCTCCAACCTTGTCTTTTCTTTCAATTTGTCCATCGCTCGGTAATGTTCCTTCTGTGTTTCCTTCACTAACCTCTCCTTTTCCTCACTCTCCAACCTCAGCTTTTCTTTCAATTTGTCCATCGCTCGGTAATGGTCCTTCTGTGTTTTCTTCACTAACCTCTCCTTTCCTCACTCTCCAACCTCAGCTTTTCTTTCAATTTGTCCATCGCTCGGTAATGGTCCTTCTGTGTTTCCTTCACTAATCTCTCCTTTTCCTCACTCTCCAACCTTGTCTTTTCTTTCAATTTGTCCATCGCTCGGTAATGGTCCTTCTGTGTTTCCTTCACTAATCTCTCCTTTTCCTCACTCTCCAACCTTGTCTTTTCTTTCAATTTGTCCATCGCTCGGTAATGTTCCTTCTGCGTTTCCTTCACTAACCTCTCCTTTCCCTCACTCTCCAACCTTGTCTTTTCTTTCAATTTGTCCATCGCTCGGTAATGTTCCTTCTGTGTTTCCTTCACTTACCTCTCCTTTTCCTCACTCTCCAACCTCAACTTTTCTTTCAATTTGTCCATCACTCGGTAATGTTCCTTCTGTGTTTCCTTCACTAACCTCTCCTTTTCCTCACTCTCCAACCTTGGCTTTTCTTTCAATTTGTCCATTGCTCGGTAATGGTCCTTCTGTGTTTCCTTCACTAATCTCTCCTTTTCCTCACTCTCCAACCTCGGCTTTTCTTTCAATTTGTCCATCACTCAGTAATGTTCCTTCTGTGTTTCCTTCACTAACCTCTCCTTTTCCTCACTCTCCAACCTCGACTTTTCTTTCAATTTGTCCATCGCTCGGTAATGTTCCTTCTGTGTTTCCTTCACTAACCTCTCCTTTTCCTCACTCTCCAACCTCGACTTTTCTTTCAATTTGTCCATCGCTCGGTAATGTTCCTTCTGTGTTTCCTTCACTAAACTCTCCTTTTGCTCACTCTCCAACCATGTCTTTTCTTTCAATTTGTCCATTGCTCGGTAATGTTTCTTCTGTGTTTCCTTCACTAACCTCTCCTTTCCCTCACTCTCCAACCATGTCTTTTCTTTCAATTTGTCCATTGCTCGGTAATGTTCCTTCTGTGTTTCCTTCACTAACCTCTCCTTTCCCTCACTCTCCAACCTCATCTTTTCTTTCAATTTGTCCATCGCTCGGTAATGGTTCTTCTGTGTTTCCTTCACTAACCTCTCCGTTGCCTCACTCTCCAACCTCAGCTTTTCTTTCAATTTTGCTATCACTCAGTCATGTTCCTTCTGTGTTTCCTTCACTGACCTCTCCTTCTCTTCACTCTCCAACCTCACGTTTTCTTTCAACTGACCAATCTCCCGGTCATGCTCCCTCCATGTTTCCTTCTCTATCCTCGTTCTTCCTTCATTCTCCAATCTCACATTTCCTTACAGATGATGCATCCCTGACATCAGATTACAGCTGATGTATCCCTTGCTTCAGCCAGCTAATCTCTTCCACACAAGCCAACACTCCTCTGTAGGTTTTCCTGGGCCAGCCTTCTTCCTACCACATTTTGTTCATCATATTCCTGCTTTAGCTCACTAAACCGGTGTTGCAGGTTGCCCACATCCTTCACCAGTTGCTCCCTTATTACAGTTTGTTATTTTAGCTGCTGCCCAGAGCATCGTGTTTCTTCCTCAGCGCACTGTAGCTGTCTCTGCTGGATGCAAATGTTAGACTGCTGCTTATTCAGCTCTTCCTGAAACTTATTTTCATGTTTGATTCTTTCCTCTACACTTTCCTTCAACTGCTGCTCCCTTTCTTGTTCTTCTTCGTCCCCTTTTCTTATTCTTCTTTTCTACATCTCTCCTTATCACCTTGCATATCTCCTCAATCTTCATCTTTTCCTCCTCTAGTTGTTTGATTCTCATTTCCTTGTCTTTTCACTCTATCTCAGCTATTTCTTTCCATCTCTGAATCTCTTCAAAGGCTCGCATGATCTCTTTTCTTTCTTCCTCGACCCTCCCAAGACTTTCCTTTTGTTCCTTTGTCTCCTTTTTGGCTTCCATACAATTCTTCTTCATTTGTTTTACCTGCTGCAGTGCCTTGTCTCTTTACTTTTGTAGTTCTTCAATCTCCTTTTTGTCTTCCATGCGATATTTCTCCATTTGTTGTACCTGCTGCAGCGCCTCATCTATTTCCTTTTGTAGTTCTTCAATCTTTGAGTCTTCCAAGCAACATTTCTCCATTTGCTTTTCAGTCGATGTAACCAGAGTGTTGAAAATTATCTGCTGTTGCGGTCGGGGCAGCATGCGAAATACAGCAGAAAACTCAATCTGTCTTGTCCTTGTGCTTATTGGCATCATTCTGCCATTCCTGCTCTGCTCCAATGGCTCTGTCATACCATGAATCTTTCTCTGTCCCATAGGCTCTGTCATACCACGAGTCTTGCTCTGTCCCATAGGCTCTGTCAGATCGATCACAAGTCTTGCTCAGTCCCATAGGCTGTGTCAGACCACGAGTCTTGCTTGGTCCCATAGGCTCTGTCATACCATGGCCTCGGACCTGGGAGGCACGGTCACAGTGCGTGGCACCTCCAGCCACGTCCCCTGCACCTCCTCTTCATCCCCCAGTCCCACCAACTGCAGCCTCTCAGTGCCCAACCACATATGACCACACCCAAGGTCTAGTTGGCAGTCTTGTTCAACCAAAAAACTCAATCCCAGAAGACATTGATTGCACACCTCGGCCACCCATGCCACCACGTTGACCTCCAGACTACCCAACTCCATCCTAACCACTCCACGTCCCAATATTGGTGCCGTCACCCCCGTAGCCAGTTGAAGGCTTTGTCCTTCTACCCTATCAATTTTATTCCAGCCACAAACACTCTGGTCTAACACACTCGGATTGACAAGGGTGTCACTGGCCCCAGTGTCCACCACAGCTTCACAAAATTCTCCCTCAATTTTGCATCGAACCCTTAGATTACCCATGCCAATGTTTCCACAATTTACTACTTTCACCAAAGGAGGGCGCTTCTCCACACACTTGCCAGCCGAGCATGGCCCCGTATGCTCGGCTGGTTCTAGTTTCCCAAACACTCTATGGCGACAGGCCCAGGCCTAGGTGGTGACCCTTTTCCTGGTGCCTGTGGCCTTTCTGGGGGTCCGCTCCTCTCTGGGCTGTGAAGCCTGTTAGGAGGTGGCGGCCCCAGGGGTTGCCAACAATCCCACTGCACGTGCCCTCTTCTCCCACACCTAAAACAAGTCCCCATTAACGGACCCCTCTGGTACTCAGGCAGAGCACCCCTTCCTCCCGGGCCAACCCGACGAAAATGAGGCCGTCCTGATGGCAAACCTGGACCACACCGCTGTGACTCACCCTCTGCAAATTTACCCCCTGTCAAACTTGACAGCTGGCGGCTGATCCCCCTTAGCATTCGAGCAATGGCCGTTTCCTCCGGCTTTTCTTCTTGATCCTGTACCTCTGCCTGTCGTACCGTCACAGATGCCCTCTCTGATGCGCGGTTCGACCTCCTCAAAAAGGTCAGTCTCAAGTGCATTCTGCCGCTCGGGGGCACCATGGTCGGGTCCTGCAACCACCAGAGTCCGGACCTTGGGGTCAGGAAGAGCCACCATAAATTTTTCTATCGCCAGCTTGTCACACGCCTGTGCTGGTAGGTCCCTATATGCTATCCTCACAGATTGGTAAATATCCTGGGCCAGCTCCTGCAACGTCTCGTTTGGCTTTTGTTTACGATGCAGCAGCTGCCTCCTCAGCAGGTCGCACCTTGCACCCGTCCCAAACCTGTGGTTCAAGCATCGCAGATGCCTCTGCTGGTCAATATTCCCTCTGGGACAATGTTTAAAACATCCGTGGCTGGCCCCCGCAGTGTCGCTACCAGATTCCCCATGCGCTCCTGCTCTCCCCAACCATTGAGCTGAGACACGCATTCAAATTGTGTCAGGAAAGCCCCTAAACTCCCTGACCCATCAAAATGTACAAGGGGAATTGCTTTTCCAGAGACTCTATTCCCCGACTCCTCTCTGTCCGAATCCAGCTCAGGGCCCAACCCTTCCAACTGGGTATTCAATTTTCGGAGGCCCTCACACCCAAATGTGGCTCGTGGTGAGGTTCCCCTGGGTCACCTTAATCTCGTCCTGGAGATGCTTAACGGACCAACTTACCTCTTCCCCCCTCAGACTCTGTTGGACCCGAGCAACCTCTCCATTGATGGTACTGTTCCAGGTCTTCAGTCGCTCCTGCATCAAATCACTCACCCTTACATCAGTCATTTGCGGCCCCCACAGGCCTTTATCAATAAAAACCCGCTCCTGCTCCATTACGCGGGCTTCCAACCTCTTTACCTCCTCAGCCAATTCACCCCCCCTGTTGTTTGAAGAGTCCCTATTCCTCTACCTGTTTCCGCATTCTGGCATCCACACAGACCCGATAACCTTCCAGGTCCTCATTGACGTTATCAATTCTGATATTAGTGGCCCCTATTCTCTCTTCCAACCTTTCCCCCATTCGGACAGCCTGCGTCGGGCCCTCTTCTGTTTTTAATGTCAATTCCTCCCTTTTTGATTCAAATTATACTACCATTGCCTGCTCCATCTCCCCGACTTTCGTCTCTAATTTGACCTCAAATTCACCCAGCCTGTCCTTAATTTGACTATCCATTTTCCCTTCCATTTTATCAATTAGTTTCCCCAGTTGTTGTGTTATTTCCTCCATTTTTCCGTCCATTTTATCAAATTTGTTTTCCATTCCATCCATTTGTTACCTTCAATTCCCCATTCACTTCCTGTTTTGATTCAAATTCTGTTGCCCATGGCTTCTCCTGTGCCCCAATTTCATTCTTTTGTTCTTCCTTTAATTCACTCGCCCACCCATCAATTTTATTTTCCATTCGTTCACTACACTCATTCTGAGCATTAATTTTCTCACTCATTCCCTTCATTTCATTATTTTGTTCACCCATTTTATTAGTTTGGGCATTCATTTCTCCATTCATTTCATTAATTTGGCCCCCCAATCGTTCACCCATTTCCTTTAATAATCGAACCAAGAAGTTGGGCATCGGGTCTGTTCCCATTGTCCCCGCTCCCTCATAGGAGAGGGGGGTGGACTAATGCTTGGGACGGGGGAGGTTTCAATCCTATCCTTTAATCCCTCTATCTCCGGCTCACTTCCATACTCTTCAGGATCCCCCACTCACCCGGCCATGCCGCTCACGTTCTGACAAAGCGGTTTTTCCCCTCGCGCGTAATTTACCTCAGAACTTTTATTTTATTTTAATTTTTTTGAAAGCGCGATATTGCACCTTGTACACCAATTGACTAAAATAAAATTTGACACCCCGGTACTGTGATAATTTTTTATTCCGAATGCTGGGCGCAATTTGCACCCTGCGGGTGTCGAACTCGCAACCTTTAGACACCGAGTGACCGAGGGGGGTGGGGGGGAAGAGGCCGAAGAGCTTACCTTCACGGGTCCACCGGCGGTCTTCACACCTGTGATGAATCAACTCGTGCGACACGGGATTTAAACTGCACAAAATTACCGGCTTTATTAAAGAAGATGCCGGTCACAAAATAAAACACGGCCAAATAAAACTATAATTCCTCATCGGAGCGCCCCCATATAGACTCAATTACAACACAAGGGATAAAAGAACTGGAAAATAAATGTGTAGTTTGTGGCACTTAGCTCAAATTTGCTGGTGTATCTCGTCAGGAATCGTCTGAGGCCTTAGCGGGAAAATGTGTTCGTTGGCGCAAACTAGGCCTCGCTGCGTGTCCGCTCACTCCTGGCTTCGTCGAGAGCGCAGCAAGCAGTCAGCGCCCGTCCACTTGTCGTTCTTGCTTGGGAAACCGCAGTTCTCGTCTGCAGTTATTCCTCCTCACAATCACTATCAAGATGTCGGAACACGGTCGTTTGTGATCAATCTCCCTTGCGCAAGAAGACTTAATGCAACCGTTCGCTATGGGATCCAGAACGAGAAGAAGCGAGAAAAGAAAATGTCCGCCGTTCCAACTATTTTGTACTTGAGGCTCTGACGTCATCCCACGACGCCTCCGTGTCCGCTCCTATCAGCGAGTACCATCTTACCAGTCCTTGTGCCAATCAAATTCCGGACCAATCACTGGTCTTCGAGGCGTTGCCTCGCTAACCTTTTGTCCTGTGTGCTCACCAAGTCGATGTTATTCATGGTAGTGTTTGAGGCCTGGTTTCCGGTTGGTTTTAGTGTCATTAATTATGGTGTCGATTGCTTGGCTTGGCTATGGTGCGTAGTGCGGTATCATAAGGAACACAGGAAAAGATTACAGAGGCAATTACATACATGGGATTAATTTACCCATAATCCCTCGCTAATTAGCAAACTCCACCCCTCTCATGGGGACGAAGATACAAGCTTTTCCACGACATCGTCTACACAAATGTCCTACATATGATACCTCGAGGTTTCTTCCTCTTCACGACAGTCGGTGCACACTAATCTATACACTCTACCTGGCTCTAAGGTAATCATTGTCAACCCCCTACAAACATAAGAGTATCTATGGTAGGAGGTGTAGGGTTGGCATATATTGAAGGAGCAGCGCTCCTGCTTGAGACGGACGAAGTGACGGACAAGACACAAACTCGTCCGAGAAGATGTTTATTGTATAATCATCTCGGGAACTCTGAAAGCCCGTTGGTCCGGTGTGGTGGCGGGTGGCCGGACAGGGGGTGCAGTGGACGGTGGGTGGCCGCGCCGCGGTGGGAGAGCCAGCCGTGGCGGCTGGCCGACGTCCATGTAGGCCGGCTTGAGGCGGTCCACCGAAATCCGGTCCGCCCGGCCGCCGATGCTGACGACGAAGGACTTGTTGTCCCGTCGTAGGACCCGGAAGGCTCCGTCGTATGGTGGCCGGAGCGGCCCCCGGTGCGCGTCGTGGCGCACAAAGACGTACTCCGCCGTGCGGAGTGCTGGGGGGACGTAGGATTGGGGGTCGCCGTGGCGGGACGTGGGAACCGGGGCGAAACGTTGGGCGGCCTCCTGGAAGTCCATGGGCTGGCGCGCGGCGGACCAGGGCTGGTGGCGTCGGGCACGAACTCGCCCGGGACGTGGAGGGCCTGGCCGTACACCAGCTCGGCGGTGGACGCCTGGAGGTCCTCCTTTGGAGCCGTGCGGAGGCCCAACAGGACCCACGGGAGCCGGTCGGCCCAGCCGTCGTCCTGGAGGCCGGCCATGAGTGCGGCCTTCATGGAGCGGTGGAACCGCTCGCACAACCCATTGGCCTGGGGGTGGTAGGCCGTGGTGCGGTGCAGGGTAGCGCCCAACGTGCGGGCGACCGCGCCCCACAGTTCGGACGTGAACTGTGGGCCGCGGTCCGACGAGATGTCCGCCGGTGCGCCGAAACGCGCGACCCAGGTGGCGATGAACGCCTGGGCCACGTCGGCGGTGGTGATGGAGGCGAGGGGCACGGCCTCCGGCCACCTGGTGGTCCTGTCCACCATGGTAAGCAGGTGGGTGAACCCCTGCGATGGGGGCAGGGGACCCACCAGGTCCACGTGGACGTGGTCGAAACGTCGCTCGGGCACGGTGAAAGGAGCCAGCGGAGCCTGGGTGTGACGGTGGACCTTGGCCCGCTGGCAGGGTGTGCAGGCGTTGGCCCAGTCGCGGACATCCCGTCGCAACCCGTGCCAGACGAAACTTGCCGACACCAGCCTCTGGGACGCCTTCCGGCCCGGGTGTGAGAGGCCGTGGAGCGAAGCGAAAATGCGCCGCCGCCAGGTGACCGGCACAACGGGGCGAGGTCGGCCTTGGGAGACGTCACAAAGCAGGACCATGTCCGCGAAGGGGACGTCAGCCAAGCGGAGGCCCATGTCCGCCACCCGGAGCGCCTGCACCGTGCCGTCGGTGGCCTGGTCCGTCGCCATCAGGGCGAAATCGACGCCGAGGTGGACAGCGTTGGCGCCGGCTCGAGAAAGGCAGTCGGCCACGGCGTTGTCCTTTCCGGATGTCCGTGGTGTATTCCGACACGGCGGAGAGGTGACGCTGCTGGCGGGCCGACCACGGCTCCATGACCTTGGCCATGGCGAAAATCAATGGCTTGTGGTCGACAAAGGCCGTGAACGGGCGGCCCTCCAGGAGGCGGCGAAAATGGCGGATGGCCAGGTACAGCCCGAGGAGCTCGCGGTCGAAAGTGCTGTACTTCAACTCGTTGGGCAGGAGTTGCCGGCTGAAGAACGCGAGCGGCTGCCAGGCCCCGTTTACCCATTGCTCATGGACCGCGCCCACGGCGTAGTCGGAGGCGTCCGTGGTGAGGGCGATGGGAGCATGGGGTACCGGGTGGGCCAGCAGCGTGGCGTTGGCGAGGGCCCGTTTCGCGCCGGTGAAAGCAGCGTCCATGTCCGTGGACCAGACGACGTCGCGCTTCGCCGGCTGGCCGCGGAGGGCGGTGTACAAGGGCCGCATGAGTTGCGCAGCTCGGGGCACGAAGCGGTGGTAAAAGTTCACCATCTCGAGGAACTCCTGCAGCGCCTTGACGGAGCGGGGGCGCGGGAAAGCGGCGATGGCCTCGACTTTGGCCGGTAGCGGTACGGCGCCGTTCCGGGTGATGTGGTGGCCCAAAAAGTCGGTCGTCGCCGCACCAAAGTGACATTTGGCCGGGTTGATGATCAAGCCGTGCTCGCTGAGGCGGCCGAACAGCGTCCGGAGGTGGAGGAGGTGCTCGGCTCTGGACGTGTTGGCGACGAGGATGTTGTCCAGGTAGGTAAAGAGGAACGGCAAGTCGCGCAGCATGCCGTCCATCAGGCGCTGGAACGCCTGTGCCGCGTTTTTGAGGCCGAAGGGCATCCGGAGGAATTTGAAGAGGCCGAAAGGTGTAATAACGGCCGTCTACGGGATGTCGGCCGGGCGGACGGGCACCTGTTGGTACCCCCGAATCAGGTCCACTTTTGAAAAAATGGTCCGCCCCGCCAACCGGGCGGAAAAATCCTGGATGTGCGGGACGGGGTACCTGTCGGGGGTAGTGGCGTCGTTGAGGCGGCGGCAGTCGCCGCATGGCCGCCATCCGCCCCCCGGCTTCGGGACGATGTGCAGCGGCGAGGCCCACGCGCTGTCGGAGCGCCGCACGATGCCGAGGCGCTCCAGCGCGGCGAACTCGGCCTTGGTGACGGCGAGTTTGGCTGGGTCGAGACGGCGAGCTCGGGCGTACACCGGCGGGCCCGTAGTGGGAATGTGATGCTCGATGCCGTGACGCACTGCGATGGCCGAAAATGTCGGTCACGTGAGGGCCGGGAACTCCGCGAGGAGACGCGCGAAGTCGTCTGCCAACGGGAGGACGCAGGAAAGCTCAGTGGGCGCGGAACGGCTCAAGGCGCACGCCAGCGAGCTGAAAGTTTCGGCGTTGACGAGACGCCGACGTTTAACGTCGACCAGCAGCCCATGGGCGCAAAGGAAATCGGCCCCGAGCAAAGCCATGGGGACGTCCGCCGTCACGAACTCCCAGCGAAAGAGCTGGCTGCCGAAGCGGAGGGCGACGGTGCGTGGGCCGAAGGTGCGGATGGCGGAGCCGTTGGCCGCGATTAAGGAGGGGCCGCAAATGGCGGCCCGCCTGTCCTCCGCCGAAGCGGGAATGACGCTCAGCTGAGTACCGGTGTCGCAGAGAAAACGCCGCCCCGACGCTTGGTCCGCGATGAATAGCAGGTTTCCGGAACGGCCGGCGCTCATGGCTGGTAGTGAGCGCCGGCCCGACCGTTTCCCGACATGCCGAACATGCACGGGGGTCGACATGATCGGGCCTGCCGCCCGAACCTGGCGTGGAAATAACACCAGGCCGGGTTTGGCGGGGACTCCGGTCGACGCGTCGGGACCGGGCGATGCGGCGTCGCCGCTGCCAGTCGCGCCGGCCCGGCGGCCTCCGGGAAGGAAGCTGCGTCGCGGGCGGGTGGGCGGGAAACTGTGCCGCGGGCGCCGACTGGGCGGCGGGCGGGCTCCCGGCAGCCACCCCGACGAGCTGGCTCGCCGCTCCGACGAGCTGGCTTGCCGAACCGATCTTGTCGGCCTCCCTGGCGAGGTCGCAGGGGTTCGTGATGGTCGTGCTTGCCAGGGCGACCCGGACCTGGGCCGGGAGCTGGCGGAGAAAAAGCTCTTGGAAGAGGAAATCCGAGGGATGCTCGCCGAGCAACGCGAGCATGTAGTCCATACATTCGGACGGGCGCGTATCGCCGAGCTCAGGAAGGTCGAGCAGGCGTCGTGCGCGTTCAGCCGGGGAGAGGGCGAAAGCGCCCAGAAGAAGTGCCTTGATGGCGTCGTACTTGCCGTCAGCGGGCGGGCTCTGGAGGAGGCTCAGGCATCGGGCGGCGGTCACGGAGCCGAGCGCGGCGACCACGTAATGGTATTTTGTGGTGTCCTCTGCAATGCCACGCAGGGCGAACTGGGAGTCCGCCTGAGCGAACCAGACGGCGGCATGTGCTTCTCAGAAAGTGGGCAGTTTGAGGGACACTGCCGTGTCCATCGCGTGTCGTAAACTCGTGGTCACCAGTGAAGGAGCAGCGCTCCTGCTTGAGACGGACGAAGTGACGGAGAAGACACAAACTCGTCCGAGAAGATGTTTATTGTATAATCATCTCGGGAACTCTGAAAGCCCGTTTATCGGGTTCGCATACATATAATCCAAGCCAAAAAGCATACGTCAGAACCAAAGCCACGCCTCTCAGGCGAGGCACGCTTTGGTGGTCATGTGACTGACAGGTGCAAGCAATTATAACCTCGGCGCCGCGGTTTGTCCGCCGGTTACGTCACCGGCTGGGGCCAGGAGATTCTGTTGCTGGTCGCGAGCTTTGGGGGACCCATGGGTCGCTACAATATCATATCTATCATGGGAGGAGTGGGGTTGGTAGTATATATGGTGGAAGGGGATGGGAGGAGTGGAGTTGGTATTGTCTGTGGTCGGAGGGGTGTGTTCGTTTTTCCCCCTCTCCCCTCTCCCCATCCTCCCCACCCCCTCCCACCCCCAATGTAGACACGAGTCACGAGCTTTTAAGATCCGTAAACGAATTAATCTGCTGTTGATGCCCAATTGATCTGTGTTAAAAGATATTCAAGTGTGAATCGTTTATCCAAAAAACAGAAAAACAAAGATAGGATATTGGCAGTGGCAATCGTCCCACAGGCGCTGCGCTGTGGGCGGAGGTGAAAGATATTCGTTTTTTCTACTTTAACGTGATACTTAGTATACTTACTTGGTATGCATACTTGGTATACTTGGTGTGCTCATTTGGTGTGCTTGGTATACATACTTGGTATACCTACTTTGTATGCCTGGTATGCTAGGTATACGTACTTGCTCTTGGGCCTACTTGGTCGAATAGCAGCTTGGTCTCTACGAGGCTGTTCTCCATTTATTGAAGGATCCCACTGATGGTGCAGTCACTGTGTGATCCGAGAGACTATTCCACGGTTCCATGACCCGATTTGTGAAAAAGAAAGTTCCTGGCATTGGTTCTACATGTACTACGAGTTGGCTTCATCGAGTGCCCACTCAATCTAATCGTAGTTCTCAAGAAAAGGTCATCGGGAGAACAAGGTTGTAACCAAGATGAAGATATTTCTGTTTCAGTCGGATCAGCACTTGCTCTCCTTTCTTCAATAGATTCTAACACTATAGTGTCCGGACATCGCTTCTGCACCTCTTCTAGTAAATCTTTGTTCTTTTTAAACTACAAACTCCAGGCGGGACTTGCATACACTAGACCTGGATGAACTATATAGATTAGTTTAAAGTTTCAACTTTTTTCTTGGTAAATCCCCCAAAAAACATCTTTTTATTTAATGTTTTTTTTTTTTTAACAATAGCTGTCACATGAGCACTAGATGTCAAGTCGTTCAACATTCAAATTCCCAAGTTCTTCTGCTATGTTGACTTCCTTAACAAACTTTCCACTCATAGAGTAGGTGGAATGGACGAGTTTAAGGATGGACAAGAATACACATTTATCGGCATTAGATATGAGTTTCCATGTCGAGTACCAAGCACAGAGAATTTACATCTTCCTGTAAATTCTCACAGTCCCTCAGCTGGTAATCTCTGAATCTCTGAAAAAGACCACAGTTTAGGAGTTGCGGAAGGTGAGAAGACGAGGCCATTTCGTAGGGTTCGAAGCTCGTTTATTCGTACAGAAATCGCCAGCACACTCTCACGCAAACGGAAGTCGTACCGCTTTTATAAAGCCAAAACCCTCTTCGGAGGGCGTGGCTCCGACAACCGCGCGTGCGTCACGTCCAACAAACCAAAAGCCCCACAGGCCCGTGCACGTGGATTATGACCAAACATAAGATAACCGTCACATGCGAATAAGTTAACCGCGACATGCGAATAAGGTAACCGCTACATGCGCCCCCCCAGAATGCACTCCACGGGCATGTACGTAGTTCGCAGGCGCGCTCGGCAGTACCGAGAAGGCTCGAGCAGTGCTCGGCCTCGGTACGCGCGAAAAAACGATGCCGTGGGGTTGAGCCGACCGAGGGGCTGGTCAAGTCCTCGGGGGAGGCTGCCGAGGTTCCTCGCGGGCCTCCCGAGGTTGCATTTCGCGGGTGCAGTGCCGAGAAGGCTCGAGCAGTGCTCGGCCTCGGTGCACGCGAAAAGCGGTTGAGCCAACCGAGGGGCTGGTCAAGTCCTCGGGGGAGGCTGCCGAGGTTCCTCGTGGGCCTCCCGAGGTTGCAGAGTCGGAGAAGTAGTTGCGCGAGTTGCAGCTTTCTACACGCGAGCTGTAGCTGTAGTTGTAGAGTGAAGTTGCGCGAAGGTGACGAGCAGCAGTGCGCGCGAAGGTAACGAAGCAGCCGTGCCGCCAACGTCAGTGCGCGCGCAAGAGATGAGCAGCAGCGCCACCCACATCTCGTAACTGCGTCCCTTCGGAGGGTCCTGGAGCAGGCTCGCCCCTCCGGTCGTAGAGGAGGAGCCGAGCGCGGTGCGCGAACCACATGGCCGCTCGTCGTTTCCAAAACTCCGGCAGTTCGATCGAAACTGCCATGTTCGTTTGCAGCCCCCGAATCCGTTCGGGGGCAGCCGGGGTCACCAGTTTAGGAGTTGCGGAAGGGAGAAGACGAGGCCATTTCGTAGGGTTCGAAGCTCATTTATTCGTACAGAAATCGCCAGCACACTCTCACGCGAACGGAAGTCGTACCGCTTTTATAAAGCCAAAACCCTCTTCGGAGGGCGTGGCTCCGACAACCGCGCGTGCGTCACGTCCAACAAACCAAAAGCCCCACAGGCCCATGCACGTGGATTATGACCAAACATAAGGTAAACCGTCACATGCGAATAAGTTAACCGCGACATGCGAATAAGGTAACCGCTACAACAGTATATTTCACACTTCAGGGAATATCATCAACAAATAATAAGAAAAGAATTGCTCCTAATATTGATCTCTGAGGTTACACCACGAGTACCTTGTTTCCACGCGGACAACCTGTTCCTTATTCCCACTCTCTGTCGTCTTGCGTTGCGAATTAAAGCCTCAATCCAATCAAGTATCAATCCTTTATTGCATCGTTTATCAACTTTATATAAGCAGTCTTCTTTTTTTTTGCCGAACTGCATTAAAGGCCTTACTAAAGTCATTGCCTTCCCAATGATGTTTGTCAGTGCTCTTTCCTCTTTAAATGCTGAGCGTCAAGCAAGGAAGCAGCACGTACCGTTTTCACCCCTCAGCCCAAATTTGGGCTAAGGGGTATTGTCGTCACGGGCGTTGTCCGGGCGTCCGTCAACTTTTGGTTTCCGTCAATTTCAAGGAGAACAGCCTGTCCGATTAATTCCATTTTTGCAGTGTGTGTTGGGGTTGAGTAGAGGAAGGTTCCTTTCGAAAATGGGCGCGCTGCTATTTTCAATATGGCCGCCAAGGCAGCCATCCGGGCGTCCGTCAACGTTTGGTTTCCGTCAATTTTGAGCAGAACGGCTTGTCTGATTAAATCCATATTTGCAGTTTGTGTTGGGGTTGAGTCGAGGAAGGTTCCTTTCGAAAATAGGCGCGCTGCAATTTTCAATATGGCCGCCACGGCAGCCATCTTGAAATTGGTTTCCGTCAATTTCTAGCAGAACGGCTTGTCCGATTAAATCCATTTTTGCAGTGTGCGTTGGGGTTGAGTAGAGGAAGGTTCCTGGGCACGCTGCGATTTTCAATATGGCCGCCACGTCAGCCATCTTGAAATTGGTTTCCTTCAATTTCAAGCAGAACGGCTTGTCCGATTAAATCCATTTTTGCAGTGTGTGGGGGGTTGAGTAGAGGAAAGTTCCTTTCGAAAATGGGCGTGCTGCGATTTTCAATATGGCCGCCATGGCAGCCATCTTGAAATTGGTTTCCACCATGCATGGGCTGAGGGGTTACGCCCGCTTTGCGGTGCTATTTATTAATGTTTTTAATCAAAGGTCAAGTGCTGTTCTTACCATTGTGGAAGTTCATTTTGGACTTCCAAGTGTTCGTGAGATGACTATCTTCAAGAGTAGGCAATACTGCATTCGCTGTACGCCGCAATATCGAGACCCATAACTAAATTTGTATCAATTATTTTTTAATGAAATTTTCACATAATAAATGGGGAACATTTGTCTATAAGTGCTGCAAATTACAAGTAAATCAGTTCACGCAACACAGAGTTATTCAAAAACAAAATAGTACGTCGTATGTGAATCACCCTGTATATTAAATATATATATAAATATTTCAACCGAGTTCAGGGATTTGAAAGTATAACTTGCAGACTTTGTTTGGCTCCAGAGAGATGAAGGAGTTGCCTTTGTAATCGATAAACATCTCCATATCTCTCTCTTTGCAGTAGTGTGTAAATATCAACATGGGGAATAGGATCTGTGAATGCTTTGTCTTACAAAACAGACATCTTCTGGCGCTCCTGCTCTCTGTGATTCAATTGTGTTCCTTGTTGACCAACTGGTAAGATAATGTATGACTCAGTATTATCAAAAACTCTCGTCCTCCGATCTCTCCTTCCCTACTTCCTGCCATTTTGAAGACAACCCGACCATGCCTCATCCTTTGTCCTCATTTATTATAAAAGGAGTGAAGTCAGCTGAATCGACAGGAGATTCCTGGAACGTTTCGTGTTGAGTCCTGTTCATGTACGCCGGTGTCCACCCTGTATAAATAAATCCGCCCCCGTATAAACTCTCCCCCCGGCGAATCTGTACCGGTATAAACTCGCCCCCCGGCGGATACGTTTCTCGCCCCCCGGGGGATACGTTTCTCGCCCCCATCAGAATACAATCGCCCCCCATTCTCGTTTACATTGCCATTAAATAAAACATTTGCTGAGCATTTCCTCAACAAATAAGGTCTTGGCGTTTCAATACGCGCATTATTTATCGTATTCTCACAATTGATATAATATACAGAAAGCAGATAAGGCATTGCGTGATTTTTGAATATAAATAATGATTATTTCAGTTGTTTAACATGAATCTGTTACTCCGAATTGAAATGTAATTAGGGTTAGGGTTAGGGTTTATGTCTATGTATGTATTTACTATTATGTATTTAGTAAATGGTTTGTTTTTTTAATGTAAAAATTTTTTTTAATTGATTTATTTATTTATTAAAATTAAATTAAATTCATTAATTAAATTAATTAATTAATAAAATAAAATAAATTAATTACAACTAAATTAAAAAATTTAGTAATACTATTATGTATTTATGTTTATGTATATATATATTATGAGTGGGCGATTTTGTCACGGGCGAGAGTCTATTTCGTGGCAGGCGGGGGTGAATCTATTTCGAGGGGGGTGAATCTGTACCGGTACAGAATCTCTGGGGGGGGGGGGGGGGGCGGATCTGTTTCGTGACACCGGCAATGTATTTTGTTGTACTCCTTGTTCTATCCTGAGTGAATTTCCTCCAACCAATTAAATCTTCAAAATTGTTATTGGTGTGGACATTTTAGTCTGTTTACATTCTTCAACACCATCCTACTCAATCGGTGGTTTGAACCGATGTTTGAACCACCGACCTCGCAGACTCAGAGAGGATGCTCTAACCCAGGGGTTCTTAACCTTTTTCCGGGTCAAGACCCCCAACGGATTGCCCACGATGTCCCCATACCCCCTTCGCCAGACTGTTGACTGATCAAGGTGCACCGAAGGTGCGCATAGCTAGGGGGGACTGGGGCATGCCCCCTGTAAGGTTTTTTGATTTCCAGGTGCTCTGTTGTGCATTCTGAGGGGTGTTTTTACTTTAATTGCCTATTTGGATGGGGATGAAAATTTTGAAAATTTGGGAAAATTTAATTGGGGATGAAAATTGGTAACTTAATACCCAGAAAATGGGCCACGTTTGGGGATCCGCACCTGATTACCAGTCCAATTAGGTTCCAGTGTGACTTCAAAATATCTCAATAGCTTAGTTTTACATATGGATAATTAGGAACAGAACAGGAAAGAAAATCATGAGGATTTTATCCCTATTTATTTATTTGCTTAAGGAAACAAAACAAACTAAACTAAACTAAAACATGCAAGTTTTATGCAAGCCGTTTTACTAATCCAGTGAGATTGTTGCTGTTTTCATGCAATCAGAATATGGAATCGGGGCGCAGTTCATGACAACGCCACTCGCATATCATCGGACACATCAAGTCCATTTCTCCACTTTGATTTCAGATTCAATAATGCAGAGAAACCTGTTTCACAGAGATACGTATTTATTATATATTTAAAGTTGATATTTCATTGAATTTATTACAATTTATTATTATTATTTATTACGAGTCCCATAGCCCCAGATTTTGGTCCCCATACCCCCAAGGGGTATGGATACCCCAGGTTTAGAACCCCAGCGCTAACCATTATGCCACCGAGTCTGGTTCAGATTTGATGGAACGGTAAAAAAATAGTTGGTAATGAGCTGGCTATTCTACCTGTGTGTCGTGTCTCCAAACGTCAGTTTATGATTGTGGAACAACTTCGTTTCAATCGAATGTCCTTTTTCATTGAACACGAATCGGAAAACGAACCTGTTCCTGTAGTGTAGCAGTACTTTGGCTTTGAATTTGTCTCGGTCGCGCATGAGCAGAGTGCAGTGAGACCATTTTTAGCTCACCTGGACCTTAGTCCGATGGGCTTATGTGACAGAGCAGTGTCCATAGGTAAGTCAGTCAGTCAGTCAGTCAGTGAGTGAGTCTGTAAACACTTCAGTCATTATCGCTTTAGCCAAACAGACGGTTTTGACGAAACCTGGCCACAAACTTAACGGAGGTGTATTCACCGCATCAAAATCTGTCCTCGTTAACGGTTTGAGATCAGGCCTAAAAAGATCACTATTCCTGCCGTAACCTACAGGGGGCGTCGTATCAGCAGCACAGCCATGCTGTGCCCTCAGCCAAAAACATGACCTGTAGTGTAACCTGTAAACACATGATTTGTAATCAACATCGGGAGGGCTTCCATTCGACCAATCACATGACCATATTCTGAGCATGAACAAAATTTCGATATTTACCTCTGCCACTGAAGGTGGATGGGGATTATGTTTTCACCCCTATCTGTCTTTGTTTGTTTGTGAACAAGATATCTCAAAAAGTTGTGGATGGATTTGGACGAAATTTGGAAGAGATGTGGCGTATCTGACAAGGACGAAATTTTTAGATTTTGGTGAAGATCCGGATTCGGATCCGACTACTAGAAATTTTTAAAGTGATTCTTCACCATTGGGAGATAGGGCCAACAACGATACATAGCAGGATATCCCAAAAAGGTGTGGACGGATTTGGATGAAACTTGGTGGACATGTTGGGTGCCTAAAAAGGACGATTCCATTCGATTTTGTTCAAGATCTGAATGTGGATTCGGATATGAATATTATTAAATTTTTAAGTGATTCTTCACCATTGAGCGATAGGGCTAAAACCAACATAGAGCAGGACATCTCAAATAGTTATGGATGGATTTGGACGAAACTTGGTGGACAGGTTGTGTGTGTGCCAAGGAAGAATCGATTCAATTATTTTAATAATAATAATAATAATACATTTATTTTGTATAGCGCTTTTCAAGAAACCCAAAGACGCGTTGACATAGTACGTAAAACAAAGACAAAAATGCATAATTAAATAACCAAACAGAAAGGAAGGAGAAGGAGAAGAGACGGTCAGGGGTTGAATGTGGTGTTGAACAGGTGGGTCTTGAGTGATGATTTGAATGTGGTGAGTGAGGAGGAGTCTCTGATGGTTTGAGGTAGTGAGTTCCAGAGTGTGGGAGCGCCGATGGAGAAGGCCCTGTCCCCCCAGGATCTGTGTTTGGTCCGGATGGGGGGGGGGAGGGGAGGGGGGGGGGGACAAGAGGTTGGTACCAGCAGAGCGGAGGTTGCGGGTGGGAGTGTGTCTGGGGAGGACGTCAGTCAGGTAGGATGGGGCCAGGTTATGGAGGGCTTTGTAGGTCAGGAGGAGGATTTTGTACTGGATTCTCTGGGGGATGGGGAGCCAGTGAAGCTTGTGAAGGACGGGGGTGATGTGGCCACGGGTCCGGGAATGGGTGAGTAGACGGGCAGCGGAGTTCTGAATGTATTGGAGTTTATTGGTGATTATTGAGGGTGAACCATAGAGGAGGCTGTTGCAGTAGTCCAGATGGAAGGTGATGAAGGGGTTTTGCAGCTGTGGAGGACAGGGATGGATGGAGACGGGCGATGTTTTTCAGGTGAAAGAAGGCTGTCTTTGTGATTTGTTTAGTGTATTTGTCGAAGGAGAGGGTTTGGTCAAAGATGATGCCAAGATTCCGGATGTGAGGGGAGGTGGATACTGGGAAACCGTCGATGTTGAGGGCGAAGTTATGGGTGGATTTGGTGAGCGTTTTTGGGCCAATGATGATTATTTCGGATTTATCATAGTTAAGTTTGAGGAAGTTGATTTGAAGCCAGGATTTTATTTCAGTGATGCAGTTTGTCAGGATTTTTATTAAAGTTTTTGTTTTTAATTTTGTTAAAGTTCTGGATCCGGATCCAGCAAGTAGATTTTTTAAAGTGATTCTTCACCATAGGGAGATAGGGCCAAAAACGATACATAGCAGGATATCTCAAAAAGTTGTGGACGGTTTTGGATGAAACTTTGTGGACCGGTTGGGTGTGTGACAAGGACGATTCCATTCGATTTTGTTGAAGATCTGAATGTGGATTCGGATATTAGAATTATTTAATTTTAAAGTGATTCTTCACCATTGAGCGATAGGGCAAAAACCAACATAGAGCAGGATATCTCAAATAGTTATGGATGGATTTGAACGAAACTTGGTGGACCGGTTGTGTGTGTGCCAAGGAAGAATCGATTCAATTATTTTGTTAAAGATCCGGATCCGTATCCGGCTAGTAGAATTTTTAAAGTGATTCTTCACCATAGGGAGATAGGGCCAAAAACGATGCAATGCAGGATATCCCAAAAAGTTGTGCACGGATGAATTTGATTAAATTTGATTCTGTATTGTGATTTTCTGGTCTACTTTGGGATACAAAATGTAAACTGCTCACCTGGCGGAGGTATGCTCTCTTCTGAGTGCCTTTCTAAGCATCTGCATTCGTGAAACATCTGTACCATCTAGTCGTGTGTATTCATCATCATCTGTAGTGTGTTCGGTGAAAACATGACTTGTGATTAGCTTCTGGAGGGCTTCCATTCTAGCAATCACGTGACCATATTCTGAGCATGAACAAAACTTCGATGTTTTATGATGTCTGATGTTATTGTTTTTTTTTTTTTACTCTGTCTGCCTGTGTGGCAGTCAAACAAATCATTCCAAAACAGGAAACTTTCCATTTTCAAGGACACAAACAACATGCATGAAATACCAATGCAACGTGTTTAATGAGGTGGTGTAAAAGACGCTGCATCAACAGCGGTAAACTTCCAGAATTTTTTTTCAACAACCTTTAAAATCTTTATTTTATTTCAATTGAATTATATACTTGGAACACTGTAGAACACAAATTGCCTTTTTTTACACTTTCAAAATCCTTCCGTTTAGCAGTACTTGGACAAAACATTACGGCATTTCACCGAATCATGACCAATCAAATTTGCTGCTCGTAGACCCCATCCATGTCCTTGCTTCTCGAGACAGTTCAGGGTAAGGTGATCTGTGAAATCTCGAGTAAACTTGTACTTGGTGAGTTTTTCTTTCACCATGTCCACATTAGCATTCAAATGCCTTCATGTAATGTAAGTTATCATCCTAGTCAGACTAATTGATGCAAAGTAATCATTCATCAAATTGGCTTTTGATGAGTCCTCTGTAAGCTTAGCACGTCATAACTTGCCTACTGTTTGTGAAAGACACTGAACCACCTTTAGAACCACCTTTAGAACCACCTTTAGAGGCCATTTTTCCCTGCAAAGCAGGGGTTGGCCTTTTTTGGGCACCATGGCCCCTTTTTGAAGCAATGTTTTATGGCCGGATGCCCTTCCTGCCACCAACCCTGTTGGTCACCTCTTGTGACACACAGGGAATTACCAGTGAACTGGTACTCAATTTGCCGACCTCAGAAGGATGACAGGCTGAGTCAAGCCCCCTGGTGTTAATTCAGTGATCAACCGGGATTCGAACCCAGGATCCTTGGATCCCAAGCCAGCAAAACTCCTCAGACACTGTGAAAGACACTGTTGGATCATTAATGTCAACAACCAGTGCTATCAGATATACCGGTAGGTCCTCCAGCTCAATGCCCTTCTACTCGATGATTTTTTTTTGTTTGTTTTGTATACAAGATCGAGGCTCGTGAAAGAGCTAGCATTAATCACACAGAAAGACAAACCGACACATAAAACATATAACATGGGGAGCGGTAGACAAGATGGGGCGAGAGGGGGAGGAACACATACACAACATCTGAGAGCAGGGACATCGAGAGATCTGTGGGAGGGAGAGGGCTTTGGGGGGGGAGGCATGGGAAGGGGAGGTGGGAGAGGTATAAAACATATGGACACTGCCGGGACTTCCAGGAAAGATCAAAATGATGCACATATTGATGCATCACCCTTCTTGCAAAACACCAGGGTGAGAGTTTATAGCTGGTTCGAGATTTAAACCCAGGCGAGACACCTCAGAAGCAAGATCGCAATACCTCGAAGCTTTCCTCCAAGGTCAAATTAAAATTTTATTTTACTTTGTTATTTTCTTTGTCTATCAATCTCCACATGTCCCTGTGGTTTGTACAAAATCTGTCCAAATCCCTCCCTGATCTTTGAACACAATTTGAAATCTTGATGCTCTATAAAACAATATTTACATAAAATCAAGTTTGAATAGCCGATTGTAATATTGCTTATGATTATTCATACTTTAATCTTTGCTGTCATTCGCCTCCATCGTCATGTCCAATGAGAATGTATTGCACCCCCCAGATTCATAACCACTGGATTAAATATTTTTGGCTAATCTACCTAAAAGAAATATGATGTGTAGATGGGTAGTGGATTTGGAGGAGGAGCATGATTGGCCAAAATGGCACCTTTCCATGTCTGAGCTTTTCCTTTGCAGGCAACCTTTGATTTGCAGAGGGCCATGGGTCAGGCCTTTTGTGTGTGCTCTCGTTCTGTGATTGTGGTGCAAGAGAAACGCTATCTGCTCATTGACAAGCTGGGGGAAGGGTGAGCATAAATATTACTTTGGATTTCGGTTAAGAAGTTGTGCATTTGTAGAAGAAACATTATATGCATCTATATAAACCAGGAAGACATCAACTGGCTTCTAAAGGTCAAAAACCAAACCTTTTGTGATGTTACAGGAGCTAAAGTGTTATTTTTACCCTCGCCAGAGGAGACGGGATTGCATTTGGACCCGTTTCTTTGTCTGTTTCATTGTCTGTTTGCCCGCACAGAACGTGAGTATGTGTATTAATTACATCAAGCCTTTTAGGACCCTAAGACCCTTTTAGACCCCGAAGACCATTTAGACCCCTAATACCCATCAAACCACTAATACTCATTATACTCCTCCCTTTAGGCTCCTAAGACCTTTTAGACCCTTTAAGACCCCCAAGGCCCTTTAAGACCCTTAAGAACCTTAAGACCATGTAGACCCTATAGACCCTGTTAAACCATATATTGTAGCGGTTGCCGCTGAACATACACAATCGCCTTACACCTGCCGAGGACGCAACCACGGAGCGATTGCTGTGCCGGGCTCGCCCAGACCGCCCGGAGACGCTCAGTCTCGCCTTTCCCGGGCATGCCCGGACTCGCCTTTCCCGGGCTCGCCCGGCCCGTTCGGCGACACTCAGTCTCGCCGTTCCCGGGCATGTCCAGGCACGCCCGGCCTGTCCGGCGACACCCAGTCTCGCCGTTCCCGGGCATGTCCAGACTCGCCCAGGTCACCCGGACACGCCCAGTCGCGCCTTTTAAGGACAAACGCTCCGGCATGAGATATTCGAGTGCTTGTATATAATGCTGCCCGATAAACGGGCTTTTCAGAGTACCCGAGTTGATTTGATGCAATAAAGAAACTCGGACGAATTCCAGCTTTTTGTCGCGTCCATTCTTTCGATTCGAGTTGGAGCACAGCTCCTTCATTGGTGACCTACCGACATGGACACGGCAGTTGCCCTCAAACTGCCTACCTTCAGGGAGGCTCACGCGGCGGTTTGGTTCGCCCAGGCGGACTCCCAGTTCGCCCTGCGAGGCATCACCTCCGACGACACCCGCTTCCATCATGTGGTAGCAGCACTCGGCTCACTGCGGCCCACGCCCTCAGCCTCCTCCAGCACCCGCCAGCCGCTGATAAGTACGGCGCGATCAAGAAGCTCCTCCTCGACGCTTTCGCCCTCTCATTGGCGGAACGCGCACGGCGCCTGCTCGACCTTCCCGAGCTCGGCGACACGCGCCCGTCCGAGCGAATGGATTACATGCTCTCGTTGCTCGGGGAGCACGCCCCGGATTTTCTTTTTCAAGAGCTGTTCCTCCGTCAGCTGCCTAGCCAGGTACGCCTCGCCCTGGCAAGCACGCAGATCACGGATCCCCGCGCCCTCGCCAGGGAAGCCGACAAGATCTCCTCGGCAGGCCAACGCATCGGGGCAGCGACCTGGAGCCCGCTGCCGTCCGAAGCAACGCCAATGGCGCCCGAGCACCCGGCACGATCGGCGGCCGAACTGCCAGCGCAATTGGCGGCCGCTACGCCACGCCGACCGCCTCCAACACGACGACCGGGGCCTCCACCTGACCAGGCGTGGTGTTACTACCATGCCAGGTTCAGACAAAAGGCCCGGACATGCCGACCCCCGTGCACTTTCGGCAAGTCGGGAAACGGCCGGGCCGGCGTTCATTACCAGCCATGAGCGCCGGCCACATGGGCAATTTACTTTTTATCAGGGACAAAGCGTCCGGACGGCGCTTCCTGTGTGACACCGGCGCCCAACTGAGCGTCATACCCGCCTCCGATCAGGACATGCAGTCCGCGGTTTGCGGCCCCTCCTTGGTGGCGGCCAACGGATCGGCCATCCGCACCTTCGGCCCGTGCAACATCACCCTCTGCTTCGGCAGCCAGCGCTTTCATTGGACTTTTGTGACCGCAAGCGTGCCCATGGCTCTGCTGGGCGCCGACTTCCTCTGCCATCCGCATATTCCGCCGTCCCAAAAACGGCCGTCATCACGCCGTTCGGCTTATTCGAATTCCTTCGAATGCCATTTGGCCTCAAGAACGCGGCTCAGGCGTTCCAGCGCTTGATGGACGGCGTGCTGCGCGACCTGCCGTTCCTCTTCGTCTACCTGGACGACATCCTCGTCGCCAGCGCGTCCCGGGCCGAGCACCTCCTCCACCTCCGAACACTGTTCGGGCGCCTCAGCGAGCACGGTCTAATCGTCAACCCGGCCAAATGCCACTTCGGCATGACGGGCGTTGATTTTTTGGGCCACCACATCACCAAGAACGGGGCCGTGCCGCTGCCTACCAAGGTCGAGGCCATCACCGCGTTTCCGCGTCCCCGCTCCATCAAGGCCCTGCAGGAGTTCCTCGGAATGGTGAATTTCTATCACCGCTTCGTGCCCCGCGCTGCTCAGCTCATGCGGCCCCTCTACGAAGCCCTCCGGGGCAAGCCGGCCAAACACGACGTCGTCTGGTCCGTAGCCATGGACGCGGCATTTACAAGCTCAAAGCGGGCCCTCGCCGACGCCACACTGCTCACTCACCCGGTGCTCAACGCTCCTATCGCCCTCACCACGGATGCCTCCGACTACGCGGTGGGCACCATACATGAGCAATGGGTGAACGGGGTTTGGCAGCCACTCGCTTTTTTCAGCCGGCAACTCCGGCCGAACGAGCTCAAATATAGCACATTTGACCGCGAGCTCCTCGGTCTACACCTGGCCGTTCGCCATTTCCGCCACCTCCTGGAGGGCCAACCCTTCACGGCTTTCGTCGACCACAAGCCGTTGGTCTACGCAATGGCCAAAGTCACGGAGCCGTGGTCGGCCCGCCAGCAGCGCCACCTCTCCGCCGTGTCGGAGTTTACCACGGACATCCGGCACGTCGCCGGCAAAGACAACGCCGTGGCCGTCTGTCTTTCTCGGGCCAGCGCGAACGCGGTCCACCTCGGCGTGGACTTCACGCTTATGGCGGCTGACCAGACCACCGACACCACGGTGCAAGCCCTCCGGGCGGCGGACACGGGCCTCCGCCTGGCCGACGTCCCCTTCGCGGACACTGTCCTGCTCTGCGACATCTCCCAAGGCCAGCCTCGCCCCATCGTGCCCGTTACCTGGCAACGCCGCATCTTCGCCTCCCTCCACGGCCTTTCCCACCCGGGCCGGAAAGCTTCCCAGAAGCTGGTGTCGGCGCAATTCGTCTGACACGGCCTTCGACGGGATGTCCGCAATTGGACCAGCACCTGCACGGCCTGCCAACAGGCCAAAGTCCACCGACACACCCAGGCCCCGCTGGCACCTTTCACCGTGCCCGAACGGCGTTTCGACCACGTCAACGTGGACCTGGTGGGCCCCCTCCCACCATCACGGGGTTTCACACACCTGCTCACCATGGTGGACAGGACCACCAGGTGGCCGGGGGCCGTTCCCCTCATCTCCACCACCACCGCCAACGTGGCGCAGGCTTTCATCGCCACCTGTGTCGCCCATTTCGGCGCACCGGCGGACATCTCTTCAGACCGCGGGCCGCAGTTCACCTCCGAGCTGTGGGGCGCGGTCGCCCGCAACCTGGGGTTTAGGCTCCACCGTACCACGGCCTACCACCCCCAAGCCAACGGGTTGTGCGAGCGGTTCCACCGTTCCATGAAGGCCGCGCTCATGGCCGGCCTTCAGGACGGCGGCTGTACCGACCGGCTACCGTGGGTCCTTTTGGGCCTCCGCACGGCCCCCAAGGAGGACCTCCGGGCGTCCACCGCCGAGCTGGTCTACGGCCAGCCGCTACGCGTCCCGGGCGAATTCGTGCCCGACGCCACCAGTCCCTGGTCCGCAGCTCGCCAGCGCTCGGACCTCCAGGAGACCGCCCGACGGTTTGCCCCCGTGCCAACGTCCCACCACGGTGACCCCCAGACCTACGTCCCCCCAGCGCTTCGCACAGCGGAGTACGTTTTCGTGCGTCATGACGCACACCGGGGGCCACTCAGGCCGCCGTACGACGGACCCTTCCGGGTCCTGCGACGGGACGACAAGTCCTTCGTCATCGACGTCGGCGGCAGGTCGGACCGGATTTCGGTGGACCGCCTCAAGCCGGCGCACGTGGACATCGACCAACCACCTCGGTTGGCCCTTCCTCCACGGCGAGGCCGCCCCCGTCCACGGTGCCTCCCGCTCGACCACCCACCCCCACACCGGACCCCCCCTCCCCACGACCCTCCAGGGGTCGCTTCGGCCGGGTCATCAGGACCCCCCTTAAATTGACCCTGCCGGTGCAAGTCGATTCTGGGGGGGCGTGTGTAGCGGTTGCCGCTGAACATACACAATCGCCTTACACCTGCCGAGGACGCAACCACGGAGCGATTGCTGTGCCGGGCTCGCCCAGACCGCCCGGAGACCCTCAGTCTCGCCTTTCCCGGGCATGCCCGGACTCGCCTTTCCCGGGCTCGCCCGGCCCGTTCGGCGACACCCAGTCTTGCCGTTCCCGGGCATGTCCAGGCACGCCCGGCCCGTCCGGCGACACCCAGTCTCGCCGTTCCCGGGCATGTCCAGACTCGCCCAGGTCTCACGGACACGCCCAGTCGCGCCTTTTAAGGACAAACGCTCCGGCATGAGATATTCGAGTGCTTGTATATAATGCTGCCCGATAAACGGGCTTTTCAGAGTACCCGAGTTGATTTGATGCAATAAAGAAACTCGGACGAATTCCAGCTTTTTGTCGCGTCCATTCTTTCGATTCGAGTTGGAGCACAGCTCCTTCAATATACCCCATTAAACCATATATCCTTCTAAGACCCTTTAGAACTCCGAAGACATTTAGACTCCTTTCTACCCTTTCAATCTTTAGACCTTCACTCATTTCAAACCCTTTTATGCCCTAAGGACCCCTTCGACCTTTTAAGACCATTTTGACCCTTTAGACGTTTTGACCTTCAAACCATTTGACCTTCACACATGAACAACTCAACCACTTAGACCTTTCATTTACAATCAACAACCTTTCCTTTAGTTTTAGTACATCCTTCCATTTATTTGCCACACAAAATACACCACACAAAACAGATCCTGGCAAGAGTCTGCAATCTCTGATTGCTCTTTCTTGTTTTATCATTGCTGGGCATAAACTATTGTATGACTGATGAAATGGTTTACCAAGTGTTGATGCATCATGAAAGCAGATATGTCATTAAAATTCTGACACAAGTTTAAACAAGAGTTGTGCTCATTGAGATCACCCACGATGAAGCTGAGCGTCTAGGCCTGTGACTTTCGCATTGCAGACAGGTTGGTGGCCTCTGTATTGTACCACCTCATTTTTGGTCTTGTATCCTCTGTCCCTCCAAGGTTTCTGCAGGGCACATGGTCTGCCAGTAGTCTTCTTCTTGTTAAACTCCCAAAATACAGGCTCACTCATTTGTTTCTCTTTTCTCTCACCTATGGAATGTACTACCCCAGCATTCTTCCCTCTAGGGCTTCAGAACAGCTGTTCACCACCACCTCGGTTCATCCCCCGTTCATACTCTTCATCTCTTTTACCCCAAATGACCCCATTCCCAAGTTATCCCTTTTTCCAAGTTATTGTGATTTTCTCCCTCTCACTCACCTCTTTTTCTTTCTTGATTGTCGGGTGGTTTGTTACTTTTCTGTTTCATCCCTGCCTTCCCCTCTTTCTGTATTTCATTAAATGTACGCAGCTTGTTCACCCTCATGTGTCCTCCCCTCCCCTTGATCTCACTCTGACTTATATTCATGCCGTTGGTGTTTCCCTCTTTCCCTTTTTTCCAGCTCTTCCATGAGCCTCCATCATGTGTACCAAAACAAAAAAAAGTTTTTCTTTAATCAAAAGGATGCTTCTGACCAATCTTTGTAACTTCTGGTCTACTTTTGCGAATACGGTAAATAGTTCTATAATTTTTTAAGGGGGGAGAGGGAGGGGAAGAAAATCTGATGTTGGATTATGAGATCTCTCTTTGTAAGGAGAAATGTCAGTAAAGATGTGGGATTATGAGATCATTCTTGGCCCAAACTAATAAGAGATAAACATAGCTGAGAATGTCCAGGTGATTACATGTTAAAAACAAACTTCAGCAACAAGATTACGGTATAAGGAAAATCTATAACTATAAGGCCTTTTGGCTGAAATATTCTTTGATCCGTCCTTAATACTGTCAGACTAGATGCTCCCAATGGTTTCTTAGATATTCCACAGGTGGGGAGATTGTTTTTTTTTTTTTTTATAATTCTGTCGATTTATAGTGAACCTGAATCATTTACAAACAATGTTTGGATACTATCTGATCTGATCTTAATTTGGATATTGGATCTGAGATTTGGGACATGGAATGAAGGGACAATGACAGGGAGATCAGGAGAAGTGGTGGAAGTATTGATCAGAAGAAGAGTGGACATATGTTGTGTGCAAGAGACGAGATGGAAGGGAAGTGGTGTGAGAATGGTGAAGGGTAGGCAGGGACAGAAATACAAGTTTGTGTGGCAAGGGTGCCTGGAGGGCGTGAATGGTGTTGGTGTCCTGTTTTCTGAGGAGATTGTAGACAGTGTGGTGAGTGTGACTAGAGTGAGTGATGGATTGATGATGGTGAAAATGATGATTGGAAAGCTCTTCGGTGAACGTCATCTCGGGATATGCTCCGCAGGTTGGTCGGAGCGATGAAGAGAAGGACAAGTTCTGATGTGGAATAGAGAAGCTGATGGAAAACGTGAAAGATGAGGAAGTTGTTGTGGTTGGAGGAGACCTAAATGGACATGTGGGAAGGAGTATGGACGGTTTTGAGGGAGTTCATGGGGGTTATGGATATGGTGTGAGAAATGGAGAAGGTGAAAGGATTTTGGAGTTTTCTGATGGAGCTGACAATAAGCTTGTTACATACACGTCAGGTGGGTCAACGACAACCGTTGACTACCTGCTGGTGCGTAGGCGAGATAGGGGGCACCTCCGGGACATAAAGGTGATCCCGGGGAGGAGGCTGTTTGACAGCACCACTTGGTTGTCTGCGACATAAGGGTGAAAGGTGCGAGGAGAGCTCGGCGGGTGAAGTACCAACCGAGAATGACGGTGTGGAGGTTGAAGGAGGTGACAGTGAGGGAGGCATTAAAAGAGAGGCTGAGTATGGTAGAGGATAATGTGGTTGAGCTTGAAAGTGGTTGGATGTCAATGACAGACAGTCTGTTGGGAGCCGTTGGTGAGGTATGTGGATGGACAAAAGGACCACCGAGGTACTCGGAAACATGGTGGTGGGATGATGAAGTTGGAAAGAAGATTGATGAGAAGAGGAAGAAGTTCAAGGAGTGGCAGAAGGCAAAGGGTACGGGGCAGAAAAAGCAGAGCATGAAAGTTATAAGGCAGCCAAGAAGGCTGCAAAGAAAGAGGTAGCAAAGGTGCAGGAGGCATGTAGGAAAATGTTCGGAGAACGCTTGGATTTGGAAGAGGGTCAGAGAGCGGTATTCAGGATTGCAAAGCAGATAGCGAAAGAGAGGTATGATGTGATGGGGGTGAGTTGCTTGAAGGATGAAGTGGGACAAATCGTTGTGGACCCAGATGGAATTAAAGGAAGATGGAAGAGATATATGGAAATACTGTTGAATACAGAGAATGAATGGGATGGCAACATAGAGAGTAACCCAGTTTTAGGACCGGCAGAGAAGATAACCGAGAAGGCAGTTGAGGAAGCGATAAAAGCAAAGAAAAGTAGAAAAGCGGGAGGGCCGACGGGAGTTGTGGGAGATATGTTGAAGGCAGCGGGAAGTTGGGGTGTGAAGAGAATGACAGAGATCTGTAAACTGGTGGTGAAAGAAGGCCGCATTCCAATGGATTGGGAACTGAGTACCCTCATCCCTCTATACAAGGGGAAAGGTGACCCTCTGGACTGTGGCTCGTATCGAGCGATAAAGTTATTGGAGCATGGAATTAAGGTATTGGAAAGGGTGTTGTAGAGGAGGATAAGGAAGAAAGGGAAGATTGACGAAATGCAGTTTGGATTTATGCCAGGAAGAGGAACGACAGACGTGCTTTCTATTGTGACGCAATTGCAGGAGAAGTACATGGAGAAGAGGAAGAAGTTGTTTCTTGGGTTTGTTGATCTGGAGAAAGCATTTGATTGGGTTCCACGCGAAGTAGTGACATGGGCATTGAGGAAGTTAGGAGTGGAGGAATGGTTGATCAGAGTAGTGATGGCAATGTACAAAAGAGCGCGCACAGCTTTAAGGACGAAGGACGGGAACAGTGGTGAATTTGAGGTGAAGGTGGGAGTGCATCAGGGCTCGGTACTAAGTCCACTACTATTTGTAGCTGTGATGGAGGTGCTGGCTCGGAACGTAAAGGAGGGTTTACCGTGGGAGTTGTTGTGTGCAGATGATCTGGTGTTGATTGCAGAAAGTATGGATGGATGAAGGAGAAGATGAACAAGTGGAAGGAATGTATAGAGAACAAAGGTCTGCAGGTGAATATCGGAAAAACGAAGGTGATGGCAGTGGTAAAGCATGTGGTGAGGTGGAAAGAACTGGGAAGTGGCCGTGTGCTGTGTGCAGGAACGGTGTCGGAGTGAATTCCATTCAATGTACAATGTGCGCTGAGTGGGTTCATCAAAAATGTAGTGGTTTGAGAGGGTCATTAACCAGTGTGGCAGCTACATTCAAGTGTAAGGTGTGCACAGAGGGAGCTGCAGATGGAGGAAATGTTGAGTTGGATCTTGGAGACTGCGTGAAGCTGGAAGGTGTGAAAACATTTTGTTACCTAGGAGACATGCTGAATGGAGAAGGTGGATCAGACTCGGCAACGGTTGCCAGAGTGAGATGTGCATGGAAGAAGTTTCGGGAACTGAGTGGCGTGCTGACGAGGAGGAGAGTGTCGTTGAAGCTGAAGGGAAAGGTGTATGCTGCATGTGTGAGAAGTGTTATGATTTATGGGAGCGAGACATGGGTAATGAACGGAGAGCAGCAACGAAGGGTGGAAATGCGAATGGTTCGGTGGATGTGTGGAGTATCGTTGAGAGAGAGGAAGACAAATGATGAATTGCGAAAGATGATGGGAATAGAGCCTGTGATGGATGCTGTGAAGAGAAACAGTTTGAGATGGTTTGGTCATGTGTTGAGGAAGGATGAAAGTGACTGGTTGAGAAGAGTGATGGAAATGAATGTAGAAGGAAGTAGCGGACGGGGAAGACCGAGAAAGACTTGGCTAAAGATGGTCGAAGAAGAAATGCGGGCAAGGGGGTTAACAAGGGGAGATGCAGAAAATAGGGCAAAATGGAGAAGATTGTCATGGGGACCGCAAGGCTAACCCCCGCTCTTGCAGGGAAAATGGCCTTAAAATGCCTGTTGTTGTTGTTGTTGTTGATTGGATACTATCTGAAGTGTAGAATAATTTGGAAAGCCGAAGAGCTCGGATGTTAGTGTGCTCGTCCTTGAGCTGCTCGATTTGAGTTTGATACTCGACAGGATCAGGGTTTTCACAAAACAAACTGCTGTCTGATTTATTGCCCATAGGCGGTGCTGCATCCCACGGCTTGCTGTCTTTTGCTTGAGATCTTGAAGCTAGCTTTCCTATCTTCTATTAGTAGTCACGAAACAAACGTTGTGCTTTTATGTATACAAAATTGAGGCTTTTGGAAGAGTGAGCTGACCAAGGGTAAATGGGCAATGCGTGACAGTGGGGGAACAGTTGGATACAAGAATCAAGGGAATGAGCCAACAACAGAGTAGAGAAGGGAGGGGACAAAACATGAGATGAGAGATGATGGAGGGTAGGGGAGTATGTGAAAACACAGCAGCTTGCAAGTAAGAGGGTTGTATGGGGTGGAGTTAAAGGGGGTAGAAAATATTGCAGGTATGGATGAGATCGTAGTCCATCGCTTGCTTGAATCACTGGACAACGGAATGCAATTGAACCGTCTCTGGAAGGCAGCTTCGCAAATGGCTGAAAATTGTTTATGTGTATAGTAAGCCTAGATCTTGGGAATTTAACCATGAGGAAGTTACTGGAAGAACGCATGCATTCAGGAAGAGCTGGGAAGGGAACGAGTACTCCATTGAGCTACTGACCAATGCTTTGTAGGCCGAGTGTAGTTCTGATTAATCAAGGACTTAGAACCACCTGGCTTTAGAGGCCAGCTTTGCTTTGTGGTCGACGCAGGAGAGGTCATGGTGAGGCCGAAAGGTTCATGGCACTGAACCTCTTCCAGTGACTGACCATTCAAATAGTTAGGTGAGATAGTTTAACGATCTTTCTGGAGTGAACGATTGACACCATGATATTTGTCAGGATTGACACACATATTTAATTTTAAGGCCAGTATATAATTGATCTAATTTCTGAGCTATCTCGCCTCGGTTCGAATCCCGACCCAGCTTCACAGGCTGGGTGATTCATCGTTAAGTGTTCCGTCCCTCGTCCCTCGGATGGGCGTTTAACGGGTGTCCCATCTGCTGGCATTAGTTGGTGGACGTAAAAGATCCCACGATGGTGCTCCTGCCTCACACCTAGCTCGGCTTCATGCTGTTCAAACCAAAGCTTTCAGAATCATTGGAATCTCCTGCGATGAAGCTAACTCCGAGGGTCTTTCACTCACTCACCGCAGGCAGGTTGGTGGTCTTTCTGTCTTCTACCGACTCCTCTCTGGCCTTGCTCGCCCAGCTTGTCTGTGCTCTGTCCCCCAAATATTCCGACAGGTTGCACAAGATCTGCCAGAAACCCTCTTCTGGTTAAACTGCCAAAATGAAGACTCTCTGCTCACCTTCACTCTTTCATTCCCCTTTTCTCCCACCTCTGGAACAAACTCCCTCACTCTCTTCAATCCCACTCCTCCCTCCAGGTCTTTAAAACAGCTGTTCACCACCATCTCTTATTTTCCCCCATCCAAAACATTGATCTTTTCTATCCTCGTTAATTCACCCCAGATCCACTTTTTTGAAATTCCGACTTCTTTCCTGGAAGCCCTAGCAGTGTCTATGTGTTAACCCCTTCCTCCCCCCCTTCACATGCCGCTCCCCCCAAGCCCTCTCCCTCCCACAGATCTCCCGATGTCCCTGTTCTCAAATGTTGTACTTGTGTGCTTCTCTCTCTTCCCATCTTGTCTCCCACTCACTTTATCTTATGTTTTATATGTCAGTTTGTCTTTTTGTGATTAATGTTAGCTCTTGCACGAGCCTCGATCTTGTATACAAAAAAAAAAGAAGAAAAAAAAAAGATGCCCTTCGCAAAGACTAGGTAAGCTGTCGTTGACACCATGGCCAAATTCCAAATTCCTGCCCTAACTAGCAGAGGGCACTTCATCCGTGGCACAACCACGTCCTCAGCCAATGTTGCTACCTCACAGCCTTGTGCTGAATGCGAATGGAGAATAATTAGTTGCTTGTTGTACGACTTGGCAGAGATTTAAGACTTCGAGAGTATGGAGAAACACTTGCACTTTTAAAGATTATCCCTGTAACAATTAAAGTCACCAGATATGTAAAGAAGTTTTCCAGACAAGATGGATAAAGGTAAGGATAAAGGTAATGATAAAGTAATCTCTGGATTGTATTTAAATCTTTTGTTATTATTTGGGAGGATATGGAAGCATTTACTGTTCATCCCACTTTGCATCAAGACATTTAAGAATTATCTGCAAAATCTGAACATCAGAACACATGTACACCAGATCCGTGGAAGCACGCAGATGATCCTCTCTGTGGAGGTCATTAATGGGCCAATTGGGTTTTTTTGCCAACAATCCATTTGTGCCATTTGTGCAGATGAAGGAAATGTTGAGTTGGATCTTGGAGACGGCGTGAAGCTGGAAGGTGTGAAAACATTTTGCTACCTCGGAGACATGCTGAATGGAGAAGGTGGATCAGACTCGGCAACGGTTGCTCGAGTGAGATGTGCATGGAAGAAGTTTCGGGAACTGAGTGGCGTGCTGATGATGAGGGGAGTGTCGTTGAAGCTGAAGGGAAAGGTGTATGCTGCATGTGTGAGAAGTGTTATGATTTATGGGAGCGAGACACGGGTCATGAATGCAGAGCAGCAACGAAGGTTGGAAAGGGTGGAAATGCGAATGGTTCGGTGGATGTGCGGAGTATCGTTGAGAGAGAGGAAGACAAATGATGAATTGCGAAAAATGATGGGAATAGAGCCTGTGATTGATGCTGTGAAGAGGAACAGGTTGAGATGGTTTGGTCACGTGTTGAGGAAGGATGAAAGTGACTGGTTGAGAAGAGTGATGGAAATGAATGTAGAAGGAAGTAGATGACGGGGAAGACCGAGAAAGACTTGGCTAAAGATGGTGGAAGAAGAAATGCGGGCAAGGGGGTTAACAAGGAGAGATGCAGAAAATAGGGCAAAATGGAGAAGATTGTCATGGGGACCGCAAGGCTAACCCCCGCTCTAGCAGGGAAAATGGCCTTAAAATGCCTGTTGTTGTTGTATGTTGTAATCCATTTGTGACATGGTAACACCAGTAAGATAAACTGTGCTTTGAGAAACTTGGAACACTATTCCTTAATACTGGAGCATTCCATGGGATTTGAACTCGTAATCACCAGGTAAACTTAACACATCACACTGTATTTTCTCTCAATGATAAAAAAAAAAAGTTGACATTTGATGGGAGATGGGATATAGAGTTCCTGACACTCAAATGTTCATGGAACTCAATATCCTGTCTCCTGTCATATAATTACAGCTGTAGTGTGCACTACCGGAGGTACCAGGTAATCTTGGCACATCGACACTCAGCAATCCACATGCAAAAGCCATCAGGAGTGTTCTTCTTTACCATGGCATTATTTCTTCCATGGTCTGATGCACTTTCTGGCTTCTACGTGTTGTGACACTTATCATGGATGATCAGATAGAGGTTGAGGTTTAATGGCTTTAAAGTGCAGCATGAGAAGTTTTTAAAAACCAAGAATTGGATGCATCTATTCACGCTGGGTATTCCAAAAACCAAATTTAAATCAACAATGAAATGCGCTTTGGGAGACCGTGTACTTTTGAGTTTTCTTTTCAATGCACGGACACAATGACCGATGTAATGTCAGGGAGGACATTTTCTTTCTGCCATTATGTAAACCCTGGAGTGCAGTGAAGAGGAAATTGTGTTTTCTATCTTGCTTGGAATGATTTATCAGGACAGAATTAGTTGCTGTTTGTTGTGGTTCTAAGTTTCTTCCTCAGCAATGATTCGATCGAAGCAAATGTCATCCTCCCGATGAAAACGCCAAAGATATTGATCCAGAGCATACCGGTTCCATTTTCTCCTGCATTCGTCTTTCTTTTCTCAAGACCTTCAGTGACAACACGATGCACAGTTGACTTTGGTATTCTTGAATATGTCGCAGTTTCTTGAACTGTGATATGACAACCTTGAAGCAAGAATTTATTAATAACAAAGACATGTCCTTGAATCGACTGATGGGTTGTCTGCCTGAAAGCTGGCTCCTGTGTACATCTGTGTTGTATTTTTTCTCTCCTAGAAAGGGTGACACCCATTGCTGAACAGTTCTAGATTGCGGATGAGCGTTAAGAAGGACTGCAGAAAATTGTTGGTGGATGACATGTGCATTATTCCTCTGCATCACCATGTATTTGACATGAGTTCTGACATCTTTGCTGAAGCTTTCTGCCATGGCCACATCCTTGTTACTCGATGACATCATTTTAATTACTGAAACCAAAGAAATAGTGTGAGAAACTTGCTGTTACCAGACATATCGGTAAATATTGAGATGAATCCGGCTGCCATTTCAGCAATGGACATGTGCTGAGAAATATCAGCCAAGAACCTCGTCTTCTCATAAGGAGCACCAACAGATAAGCAAGTTGGTAGGTTGGCAGGCAGGTTGGTGGACTTTCTGTCTTCTACCGACTCCTCTCTGGCCTAGCTCCCCCAGCTCTGTCTGTGCTGTGTTCCCCAAATATTCCTGCATGTCGCACAAGATCTGCCAGTAACCCTCTTCTGGTTAAACTGCCAAAATCAAGACTCTCTGCTCACCTTCACTCCTTCATTCCTCTTTTCTCCCACCTCTGGAACAAACTCCCTCACTCTCTTCAATCCCACTCCTCCCTCCAGGTCTTTAAAACATCTGTTCACCACCATCTCTTATCTTCCCCCATCCAAAACCTTGATCTTTTCTATCGTGGTTAATTCACCCCAGATCCACTTTTTTGAAATTCCGACTTCTTTCCTGGAAGTCCGACAGTGCCTATGTGTTAACCCCTCCCTCCCGCCCCCCCCCCCCCCACTTCACATGTCGCTCTCCCCAAGCGCTCACCCTCCCACAGATCTCCCGATGTCCCTGCTCTCAAATGTTGTACTTGTGTGCTTCTCTCTCTCCCCATTTTGTCTCCCGCTCCCTTTATCTTATGTTTTATATGCCAGTTTATCTTTTTGTGATTAATGTTAGCTCTTACTCGAGCCTCGATCTTGTATACAAAAAAAAAAAGAAGACAAAAAAAAAAGATGTCCTTCACAAAGACAAAGCTTCACAAAGCTATCGTTGGCACCATGTCCAAATTCAAAATTCCTGCCCTAACGAGCTGAGGGCACTGCTCTGTGGCACAACCACGTCCTCAGCCAATGTTGCTCCCTCACAGCCTTGTGCTGCATGCGAATGGAGAATAATTAGTTGCTTGTTGTACGACTTGGCAGAGATTTAAGACTTCGAGAGTATGGAGAAACACTTGCACTTTTATTAAAGATTATCCCTGTAACAATTAAAGTCACCAGATATCGAAAGAAGTTTTCCAGACAAGATGGATAAAGGTAAGAATGATAAAGGTAATGATAAAGTAATCTCTGGATTGTATTGTACACCGCTCCTTTCCTATGCCATCTCCAAGCATTGCAAGTCGTCATTGCTGGGCACCGTAGGCGGCTCGGCAGTGACGCACGCTGAAAGGGAGTACTCCGTTTTTGTCCCCCGTCGCACTGCGGAGCGAAAGGGTGACTATGGCTTTCCCCTCCGTCCGTGTGTCCGTCCGTCCGTCCGTCCGTGCGGGTGTGCGTGCATGCGTAAGTGAAGGACCGCATTCGAATTTGGTGTGTGGGTGCAACCCACGTCAAAATCCAAGATGGCCGCCGCCATGTATGTCTCTGATGCCATGTATGTCGGAACCTTGTAACCTGCATATCTTGAAAAATAAGCGAAGTACCAACTTCTAATCTGGTGTGTGGGTGTATCTAGGCATAAGGAAGAACGCTGTTGAAAATTGGGTCGCAACGTCAAAATCCAAGATGGCCGCCGCCATGTATGTCTGAACCTTGTGAGATGAATATCTTGAAAAATAAGCGAAGTACCAACTTCTAATTTGGTGTGTGGGTGTATCTCGGCATAAGGAAGAACGCTATTGTAAATTAGGTCGCCACGTCAAAATTCAAGATGGCCGCCACCATATATATGTCTGAACCTTGTGAGCGAAATATCTTGAAAAATAAGCGAAGTACCAACTTCTAATTTGGGGTGTGGGTGTATCTCGGCACAAGGAAGAACGCTATTGAAAATTGGGTCGCCACGTCAAAATCCAAGATGGCCGCCACCATATATATGTCTGAACCTTGTGAGCGAAATATCTTGAAAAATAAGCGAAGTACCAACTTCTAATTTGGTGTGTGGGTGTATCTAGGCATAAGGAAGAACGCAATTGAAAATTGGGTCGCCACGTCAAAATCCAAGATGGCCACCACCATATATATGTCTGAACCTTGTGAACGAAATATCTTGAAAAATAAGCGAAGTACCAACTTCCAATCTGGTGTGTGGGTGTATCTAGGCATAAGGAAGAACGCTATTGAAAATTGGGTCGCCACGTCAAAATCCAAGATGTCCGCCACCATATATATGTCTGAACCTTGTGAGCGAAATATCTTGAAAAATAAGCGAAGTACCAACTTCTAATTTGGTGTGTGGGTGTATCTAGGCATAAGGAAGAACGCAATTGAAAATTGGGTCGCCACGTCAAAATCCAAGATGTCCGCCACCATATATATGTCTGAACCTTGTGAGCGAAATATCTTGAAAAATAAGCGAAGTGAATGAATGATCGTTTTAAGGCCATTTTCCCCGCTAGAGTGGGGGTTAGCCTTGCGGGCCCCATGACAATCATGGTTCCCTGTTTGAGGCAATGTTTTTACGGCCGGATGCCCTTCCTGACGCCAACCCTTGGTCGCCTCTTACGATGCGCAGGGATACGGTATACCTATTCTAAACCAGGGTACACACTGTGATCATTCATCCCAGCAAGCTGGTACTCAATTTGCCGACCTCGGAAGGATGACAGGCTGAGTCAACCCCCCTGGTGTTAATTCAGCGATTGACCGGGATTCAAACCCAGGATCCTAGGATCCCAAGCCGGCACCCTAACCGCTAAGCCAACACTAGGCAGTGAAGATGGTAATAATTAATAATAATAATAATTGAAAAATAAGCGAAGTACCAACTTCTAATCTGGTGTGTGGGTGTATCTCGGCATAAGGTAGAACGCTATTGAAAATTGGGTCGCCACGTCAAAATCCAAGATGGCCGCCTTGCGTCTTCCACTTTGTCAACTCACATCACTTCAATGACGGGGGACTTCGGCGTAACGCTTGTCACTCTGGTTGTTTGTTTGTTTGTTTTCTTTCTTTCTTCCTTTCTTTCTTCCTTGTTTGTTTGTCCGGGCGATATCTCAGCCATCCTTTGAGCTAGGAAGCTGAAATTTCGGCACAATAGTGAGCAAGTCCTTTGTCAAAAACTTCTTTTTTTTGTTTTTTGATTAATCAATTAATTGAGGAGTTATTTAATTATTCGCGATTAATTAAGTACTTATTTAATTAATTAAATTTCCTTTCTCTTCTGACCATTAACTCAGGCACCTTTTGAGTTAGGAAGCTGATATTTGGACATGCCCATGACCAGGTGATTTGACTGCAAAGGCTATTTTTTATTAATTAATTAATCAATTAGTCGATTAATTATTTAATTATTTGATTAATGACTAAATTTTTATTTTTTTTGTAGTTACACATTCTGATGAAATGATGGTGGTTTATGTGTTCTCTGACCGAATTGATTAATAATTTAATTTTTTTTGGATTATTATTTATTTATTTTCATTATTAATCATTTATTTATTTTCTTTCTCATTTGGCCAATATCTCAGGCACCTTTTGAGCTCGGAAGCTAATATTTGGACATGAGTGACCAAGTGATGTGGCTATCAAGGATATTTTTGATTTATTGATTAATCAATTAATCGATTAATTATTTAATTATTCGATTAATTACTAAAAAAAATAAAATAATCAGTTACAGATTCTGATGAAATGGTGGTGGTTTATGTGTTCTGTGACCGAATTGATTAATAATTTAATTTTTTAATGATTATTATTTATTTATTTTCATTATTAATCTTTTTTTTTCTTTTTTCTCTCATTTGGCCTCATCTCAGGCACCTTTTGAGCTGGGAAGCTAATATTTGGACATGACAGTAACCAAGTGATTTGGCTATCAAGGATATTTTTGATTTATTGATTAATCATTTAATCGATTAATTATTTATTGATTAATCGATTAATTATTTATTGATTAATCAATTAATTATTAAAAATTTTATTAATGAGTTATTTAATTAAATTTCTAAAAGATTCATCTTCGGATGAAGCACGAGTGGTTTAGTTATGCTATTAGCCAATTGATTAAGAAAATATTTTGTGATAATCTTTTATTGATTTTAATTATACAATTAATCAATCAATTAGTGTACCCCTCTCCCTCCCAATGCAGCCTCTATGAGCTGCACTGCGGTATTGCAGGGCGCCGGAGGCGCCCCGGCAATGCCGCACTGTTGCATATTTAATTATTTGGCATGGGGGCGGTGTACTTTGAATGTATCTGTACTTGTTATACAATTAATCAATCAATTAGTGTATACCTCTCCTTCCCAATGCAGCCTCTATGAGCTGCACTGCGGTATTGCCGGGCGCCAAAGGCACCCCGGCAATGCCGCGCTGTAGGATATTTAATTATTTGGCATGGGGGCGGTGTACTTTGAATGTATCTGTACTTGTTTAAATATTTTGTTATTACTTGAGAGGATATGGAAGCATTTACTGTTCATCCCACTTTGCATCAAGACATTTAAGAATTATCCGCAAAATCTTAACATCAGAACACATGCACGCCAGATCAGTGGAAGCATGCAGATGATCCTCTCTGTGGAGGTTGTTACGTGGTCCCCTCGGTGAATACCTGGTCTCGGTGACCCCCGGACCGTGAGAGGAACTCCGCCAGCAAGCTGTATTATATATGCGCTTTCGCCACGCAATCCATATGAATTTCACCCAGGAGACAACTGATGTTCAAGGATATCTATCTATAATTCCAGTAATCTCTGTGTGTATGTATGTATGTATGTATGTATGTATGTATGTATGTATGTATGTTTGTATGTTTGTATGTCTGTGACCGCTGTTTCTCGACAACCACGGGTCCGATATACTTTAAACTTGCCAGGTATATTGCTGGGGACCCGAGGATGTGCCTTTTCAAGGTTTCATATTAATCGGAGAAGTAGTTACCGAGCTATGTCCAAAAAACGATTCAACCAATCAGAGAGCAGCGAGCTATCACGTGTGCCGAACGTGCCGAACAGACTCTGCCTCGGACGGCACATTTGAGAGCGTATTCATTTATTTCACGTTGGCAAACTATGTTGCCGTTAAACTATGTTTTAAAACTAATTAAAACTAATTTGCGATTCATCGCAACTGCGATTTGCGACCTTCCGGACAGTGAAGACTTCACTTCCGGCAGCCAATCACAGAACGCGTTGTTGCGAGCCGAGCCGAGCGCGTGCGCCATTACGGTTCGTAATTCGATTTCTTCCGGAGAAAATAATAATTTCTCGATTTCTTATGCGCATTATTTCTCCCAGAGCGAAGGGCGGAAGCAAAGAGCGTTGTTTTTTTTGTTTACGGGCGTACGGGCGTACGGGCGGGGTAGAGCGTACGGGTAGCGTTTTTTTTTTTTTTTGGCAAGGAACGGGCACCCACGTACGGGCATGCCCTAGTATTTCCAATGGTAATGATACCATACAATTTCAATGACACAACCACGGAGATTTTCCCCGAGCAATCAACAATATACAACCATCAACAATTCCCAATTCACAAGCACTTCCCTATGAGTAAGATGGCCATCTTATATATGTGTGTCCCGGTGAGTACTCACAACCCCCTTTTGGTCTCGGTCCCGCACAATGTCTCTGGGCCCCTCCTGACCAAGATGATGGTCGGCGTCGCCGCACTCGGGCGGTTGAACGAACCCCGGGTGGACGTGTTTCCACCGGGCAGGTATCGTACCCGGCACCCCGGCTACAGCCCCTCGCGGCCACGCGAAGCGGGGACGGGAAAGCAAGCCAAAAGCCCCACGCCGCTTGCCAGGCGTGGTAGGCCCCAACGGGCGACCCGTACGCGTCTTTTTAGACGGTGTCGCGCACGGCGCCAAACGCTGGGTCGGTGCACGGCCACACGACAGTTTGCCGTCCACCGGGCAGGTATCCGTCCCAGTAACTCCTCTCGCCAGACAGGCTCGGGAACGCCGCTTTTCCACACGGCTCAATCAATCCCACCTTTCGTCGGTGCGGGGCGAGGAAGAAGAAGCCTCGTCCTTTTTTTCCTCGTGTCTTTTCCTCTTCCGTTTCCGGGCACTTCCGTTTCCGGCCACTCTTTCAGAAGGGCTCCTGACCCTCCAACCACAACAACTACACAACAACTTAATATACTACACACGGATAAGCAAAGACCTGAATGGTAATTCACATACATTCACATAAATATGTAACAAGGTCAATAATGGGCCAATTGGCCAATTTTTTTTGCCAACAATCCATTTGTGACATGGTAAGACCAGTAGGATAAACTGTGCTTTGAGAAATTTGGAACCCTATTCCTTAATACTGGAGCATTCCATGGGATTTGAACTCGTAATCACCAGGTAAACTTAACACATCACACTGTATTTTCTCTCAATGATAAAAAAAATGTTGACATTTGATGGGAGATGGGATATAGAGTTCCTGACACTCAAATGTTCATGGAACTCAATATCCTGTCTCCTGTCATATAATTACAGCTGTAGTGTGCACTACCGGAGGTACCAGGTAATCTTGGCACATCGACACTCAGCAATCCACATGCAAAAGCCATCAGGAGTGTTCTTCTTTACCATGGCATTATTTCTTCCATGGTCTGATGCACTTTCTGGCTTCTACGTGTTGTGACACTTATCATGGATGATCAGATAGAGGTTGAGGTTTAATGGCTTTAAAGTGCAGCATGAGAAGTTTAAAAAAAAAACAAGAATTGGATGCATCTATTCACGCTGGGTATTCGAAAAACCAAATTTAAATCAACAATGAAATGCGCTTTGGGAGACCGTGTACTTTTGAGTTTTCTTTTCAATGCACGGACACAATGACCGATGTAATGTTAGGGAGGACATTTTCTTTCTACCATTATGTAAACCCTGGAGTGCGGTGAAGAGGAAATTGTGTTTTCTATCTTGCTTGGAATGATTTATCAGGACAGAATTAGTTGCTGTTTGTTGTGGTTCTAAGTTTCTTCCTCAGCAATGATTCGATCGAAGCAAATGTCATCCTCCCGATGAAAACGCCAAAGATATTGATCCAGAGCATACCGGTTCCATTTTCTCCTGCATTCGTCTTTCTTTTCTCCAGACCTTCAGTGACAACACGATGCACAGTTGACTTTGGTATTCTTGAATATGTCGCAGTTTCTTGAACTGTGATATGACAACCTTGAAGCAAGAATTTATTAATAACAAAGACATGTCCTTGAATCGACTATTGGGTTGTCTGCCTGAAAGCTGGCTCCTGTGTACATCTGTGTTGTATTTTTAGCCGAGTCGCAGACGCTGGTCATAGTGTTGCTGTTGTTGTTGTTCTTCTTCTTGTTCTTGTTCTTGCAGAGAAGACAAAACCTCAAAGCTCCACCCATTCTGGGAACCATAGCTCCACCCATTCTGGGAGAGCCTTCATATAAACAAATATCCACCATTTTATTAACTCGCATAGCTTTGAGGCCTGTTTTGTAGGCCCGTGGTGTCTTCCTCTCTCTCACAGTTTTATTTCAAATCAAATTCGATATATCATTTCATTTTTCACAGTCGCTAACATAGTTTTAGACTCGGTTGAAAAAAAACGGGAAGAAAATCCGATGAAAGTTGTCCTTTATAGAACGAAATGAATTCTCAAAGGCCTGTAACTTCAAGTCCATTGAGATTTTTTTTTTTTTAATCGCGGCATGGTCAGTCATACACCGCCCGAAATAAGAGACGGGAAAATGCCGAGATATATATATTTTGTTTAAATCGCGGCATGGTCAGTCATACACCGCCCGAAATAACAGATGGGAAAATGCCGAGATATATTAAAAATTCGTCCATTTGATGACAATCGTCACGATGAAATATTTAATTTATACATCGTCACAATAATGTGGAGAGAGGAGCATAGCTTCGTTCACGTGTCGCCACACACGGGAAATTGCCGAGATATATATTTTTTAAATCGCGGCATGGTCAGTCATACACCGCCTGAAATAACAGACGGGAAAATGCCGAGATATATTAAAAATTCGTCGCCACACACGGGAAATTGCCGAGATATATTTTCACTTTGCACAAAAATAACATCAAGTAATCGAATCAATAGGAATGTCCTGTGCCTATAACATCGACGTTATAGGCACAGCTGCATCTAGGCATTGTGTAACATCGACGCGGCTTTTGTTTTAATTAAAACGTTTTGTACTTGTTTCTCTCCTAGAAAGGGTGACACCCATTGCTGAACAGTTCTAGATTGCGGATGAGCGTTAAGAAGGACTGCAGAAAATTGTTGGTGGATGACATGTGCATTACTCCTCTGCATCACCATGTATTTGACATGAGTTCTGACATCTTTGCTGAAGCTTTCTGCCATGGCCACATCCTTGTTACTCGATGACATCATTTTAATTACTGAAACCAAAGAAATAGTGTGAGAAACTTGCTGTTACCAGACATATCGGTAAATATTGAGATGAATCCGGCTGCCATTTCAGCAATGGACATGTGCTGAGAAATATCAGCCAAGAACCTCGTCTTCTCATAAGGAGCACCAACAGGCAGGCTGGTTGGTGGTCTTTCTGTCTTCTATTGACTCCTCTCTGGCCTTGCTCCCCCAGCTCTCTCTGTGCTTTGTCCCCCCAAATATTCCTACAGGTCGCACAAGATCTGCCAGCAACCGTCTTATGGTTAAACTGCCAAAATCAAGACTCTCTGCCCACCTTCATTCCTCTTTTCTCCCGCCTCTGGAACAAACTCCCCCACTCCCTTGAATCCCACTCCTCCCTCCAGGTCTTTAAAACATCTGTTCACCACCATCTCTTATCTTCCCCCATCCAAAACCTTGATCTTTTCTACCCCGTTAATTCACCCCAGATCCACATTTTTGAAATTCCGACTTCTTTCCTGGAAGTCCTAGCAGTATCCATGTGTTTTATACCTCTCCCACCCCCTTCCTGTGCCTCCTCCCCCCAAGCCCTCTCCCTCCCACAGATCTCCCGATGTCCCTGCTCTCAAATGTTGTACTTGTGTGCTTCCCTCTCTCCCCCCATCTTGTCTACCGCTCCCTTTATCTTATGTTATATGTATCAGTTTGTCTTTTTGTGATTAATGTCAGCTCTAACACGAGCCTCGATCTTGTATACAAAAAAAACAACAAAAAAGAAACCAGCCATGTACATGTGATCATGTGATCCCCTCTTCCCTTTTACTTATAAAGTTAGAACTGGCATGACAATAATTGTGATGACCTTCGTATGCTGATATTGACATATTTGTGTGAAAACTGTTATAATGATTGGTATTCTTGGCAGCGGGTTCAGCTACGTGGATTTGGTGGAGGGCTTACATGATGGTCATTTCTACGCATTGAAGCGCATCGTTTGTCATGACAAAGAAAGCAAGCATGCGGCCTTGTCTGAAGCTCATGCACACCAGCTGTTCCAGCACCCAAACGTGCTTACTCTTGTCGGGACGAGAGAGATGGACAAGGCAACTACTTGTGAAGTCTGGCTGCTGCTGCCTTATCACCAGGTATTCCATCTTGTTTCTCCAATTATTTTATCACTTGCCTCGTGTTTGGTTAGAAATATCTCTGCTGAGTTCTAAACATTCTACAACGAAACCTTGCTTAGCACGGACTCAGCCAAAGGAAATATGCATTTTTTGATCCTTTAATATGCAACTTTCTTCCTTTTTTCTGGAGTCTCAGGCTCATGGAGGAGTTGCAATAAAAAAAATCGTGCACAGACATGCAGACAAATATATGAGACAACACAGGACTTGATTTCAGACAAACACAGCTGCTGAGCTTGGGGGAAGTGATGTAACTCCCTGGTGGGCACTCTGGATACTGGCGACACTCTCTATTTGATGTCATTTTTCTCTCCATGTCCAGTGGGACAATAAGCAGGAAATTTTCTCCTCCCCATGGATGCCGAGCTAAGAGGTTTCCTGTGCTCTCCACATGCATCCCCCGCTTAATGAATGGGCTATGTGTCTTTATACCTCCTTCGTTATGCGGGAGCTCGTTTTCCATTATTTCTTATGGGATAATTACGCTTCGTTTCCTAACCATAATTTTTCGGTCTGAAAGCAAAGCCATATGCTTCGTATAACGATGGCATTAGTTGCAAGTGACATTATTGGTTCACGAGTTATCAAGTGACCACTATATTCGTCATGTGTGTGCGTCTGTCTGTGTGTCTGTCTGTGCGCAGCATAACTACCCGATGATATCATCCGATCTTGATGAAACTTGGGTGGGAGGTTGATAACATGATCTAGTTGTGTCCTGCCTAGAGTGGGCGTATTGCGCCCATTGTGGGCGGAGCCACGCCCGAAAAAGATGTCTTTTTAGGTGGTAAACGAGTTCAAGCTACATCTTCTCCGAGGGGTTTGGTGGAATCTGACAGGGGTTTCGATATTTGGTTAGGCCAATGTCATGTGTCTAGCACCACGGAGCTCGATTTTTCATTTTTTTTTTCATTTCATTTTTCACCGAATTTTCGGTATTGTGTAGCTAACTAACCTCATAACTGATTATACATTATTTTCTATCTCATTTCAAGGCCAGTAACCTTCGTTTTGACATTTCGGGCCTGTCCTGTCCGGGCCTGTTTCGGTTATAGTCCGTCCTTTGTCATTGAATACCGCTCGCTCGTGAACCATCGTCGTCTCCTGACTTGTACTCTCATTATTTACCTATTAATAACGACAGTAACACAATAATAAAGTTAATTTAGTTGTAACACTTGCCAAAACTAGATGGTATTCATAGAATACTTACCCTGGGCAGTCAACTTGGTGCGAGCCAACTCTTCTGTTTTTGAAGGGTTTTTTTCTTTGATCCAATATGGCTGCCAGATCACTTGAGCGATTACATCATAAATTTATATTCTCTAATATAATTGTTGCATAGATCACACTCAATAAATTTTAAACTGATCAGACGAAGCGCTGTCCCTGTCAAATTATGACGTTGAAGAGCCGGGCTCTTGCTTGAGACGGACGAAATGACGGGCAAGACACAAACTCGTCCGAGAAGATGTTTATTGTAAAAACCAACTCGGGAACTCTGAAAAGCCCGTCTATCGGGCTGCATATATATCCAAAACCAGAAAGCATAACCGAAACCGAAAGCCACACCTCTCAGACGAGGCGTGTTTCGGTGGTCACGTGACCGACAGGTGCAAAGGATTATAACCGCACGCGCAGCACGCTTTGGTGGTCACGTGACCAGCCACCCCGGCGCCGAGGTTGTCCGCCGGTGACGTCACCGGCTGGAGCAAGGAGATTCTGCTGCTGGTCTCGCTTGGGGGACCCATGGGTCGCTACACACGCCCCCCCAGAATGGACTTGATCCAGGAAGGTCGACCTGAGGGGGGTCCGGATGACCCGCCCGAAACGACCCCTGGCCAGTCCGGTGTGGTGGCGGGTGGTCGGATGGGGGTGCAGTGGACGGGGGGCGGCCGCGCCGTGGTGGGAGAGCCAGCCGTGGCGGCTGGCCGACGTCCATGTGGGCCGGTTTGAGGCGGTCCAGCGAAATCCGGTCCGCCCGGCCGCCGATGCTGACGATGAAGGACTTGTTGTCCCGTCGTAGGACCCGGAAGGGTCCGTCGTATGGTGGTCGGAGCGGCCCCCGGTGCGCGTCGTGGCGCACGAAGACGTACTCCGCCGAGCGGAGTGTTGGAGGGACGTAGGATTGGGGGTCGCCATTGGCGGGACGTGGGCACCGGGGCGAAACGTCGGGTGGCCTCCTGGAAGTCCGTGCGCTGGCGCGTGGCGGACCAGGGGCTGGTGGCGTCGGGCATGAACTCGCCCGGTACGCGGAGGGCCTGGCTGTACACCAGCTCGGCGGTGGACGCCTGGAGGTCCTCCATGGGGGCCGTGCGTAGGCCCAAAAGGACCCACGGGAGCCGGTCGGCCCAGCCGTCGTCCTGGAGGCCGGCCATGAGTGCGGCCTTCATGGAGCGGTGGAACCACTCGCACAACCCATTGGCCTGGGGGTGGTAAGCCGTGGTGCGGTGTAGGGTAACGCCCAACGTGCGGGCGATCGCGCCCCATAGTTCGGACGTGAACTGTGGGCCGCGGTCCGACGAGATGTCCGCCGGTGCGCCGAAACGCGCGACCCAGGTGGCGATGAACGCCTGGGCCACGTCAGCGGTGGTGGTGGAGGTGAGGGGCACGGCCTCCGGCCACCTGGTGGTCCTGTCCACCATGGTAAGCAGGTGGGTGAACCCCTGCGATGGGGGAAGGGGACCCACCAGGTCCACGTGGACGTGGTCGAACCGTCGCTCGGGCACGGTGAAGGGAGCCAGCGGAGCCTGGGTATGCCGGTGGACCTTGGCCCGATGGCAGGGTGTGCAGGCGTTGGCCCAGTCGCGGACGTCCCGTCGCAGCCCATGCCAGACTAAACGCGCCGCCACCAGCCGCTGGGACGCCTTCCGGCCCGGGTGAGAGAGGCCGTGGAGCGAAGCAAAAATGCGACGCCTCCAGGTGACCGGCACAACGGGGCGAGGTCGGCCTTGGGAGATGTCGCACAGCAGGACTGTGTCCGCAAAGGGGACGTCAGCCAAGCGGAGGCCCGTGTCCGCCACCCAGAGCGCCTGCACCGTGCCGTCGGTGGCCTGGTCCGCTGCCATGAGGGTGAAGTCGATGCCGAGGTGGACGGCGTTGGCGCCGGCTCGAGAATGGCAGTCGGCCACGGCGTTGTCCTTCCCGGCGACGTGCCGGATGTCCGTGGTGTACTCCGACACGGCGGAGAGGTGGCGCTGCTGGCGGGCCGACCACGGCTCCGTGACCTTGGCCATGGCGAAAACCAACGGCTTGTGGTCGACAAAAGCCATGAACGGGCGGCCCTCCAGGAGGTGGCGAAAATGGCGGACGGCCAGGTACAGCCCGAGGAGCTCGCGGTCGAAGGTGCTGTACTTTAACTTGTTGGGCAGGAGTTGCCGGCTGAAGAATGCGAGCGGCTGCCAGGCCCCGTTTACCCATTGTTCATGGACCGCGCCCACGGCGTAGTCGGAGGCGTCCGTGGTGAGGGCGATGGGAGCCTGGGGTACCGGGTGGGCCAGCAGCGTGGCGTTGGCGAGGGCCCGTTTCGCGCCGGTGAAAGCAGCGTCCATGTCCGTGGACCAGACGACGTCGCGCTTCACCGGCTGGCCGCGGAGGGCGGCGTACAAGGGCCGCATGAGTTGCGCAGCTCGGGGCACAAAGCGGTGATAAAAGTTCACCATCCCGAGGAACGCCTGCAGCGCCTTGACGGAGCGGGGGTGCGGGAAAGCAGCGATGGCTTCGACTTTGGCCGGCAGCGGCACGGCGCCGGTCCGGGTGATGCGGTGGCCCAAAAAGTCGATCGTCGCCGCACCGAAGTGACATTTGGCCGGGTTGACGATCAATCCGTGCTCGCTGAGGCGGCCGAACAGCGTCCGGAGGTGGAGGAGGTGCTCGGCTCTGGACGTGCTGGCGACGAGAATGTCGTCCAGGTAGGTATAGAGGAACGACAAGTCGCGTAGCACGCCATCCATCAGGCGCTGGAATGCCTGCGCCGCGTTTCTGAGGCCGAAGGGCATCCGGAGGAATTCAAAGAGGCTGAAAGGTGTAATCACGGCCGTCTTCGGGATGTCGGCCGGGCGGACGGGCACCTGGTGGTACCCCCGAATCAGGTCCACTTTTGAAAAAATGGTCCGCCCCGCCAACCGGGTGGAAAAATCTTGGATGTGCGGGACGGGGTACCTGTCAGGGATAGTTGCGTCGTTGAGGCGGCGGTAGTCGCCGCATGGCCACCATCCGCCCCCCGGCTTCGGGACGATGTGCAGCGGCGAGGCCCAGGCGCTGTCGGAGCGCCGCACGATGCCGAGGCGCTCCAGCGCCGCGAACTCGGCCTTGGCGACGGCGAGTTTGGTGGGGTCGAGACGGCGAGCCCGGGCGTACACCGGCGGGCCCGTAGTGGGGATGTGATGCTCGATGCCGTGGCGCACCGCGATGGCCGAAAACGTCGGTCGTGTGAGGGCCGGGAACTCCGCAAGGAGGCGTGCGAAGTCGTCCGCCAATGGGAGGGCGCAGAAAAACTCGGTGGGCGCGGCACGGTTCAAGGCGCATGCCAGGGAGATGAAAGTTTCGGCGTTGACGAGACGCCGGCGTTTCACGTCGACCAGCAGCCCGTGGGCGCACAGGAAATCGGCCCCGAGCAAAGCCATGGGGACGTCCGCCGTCACGAACTCCCAGTGAAAGAGCTGGCTGCCAAAACGGAGGGCGACGGTGCGTGGGCCGAATGTGCGGATGGCGGAGCCGTTGGCCGCGACCAAGGGGGGGCCGCAATCGGCGGCCCGCCTGTCCTCCGCCGAAGCGGGAATGACGCTCAGCTGAGCGCCGGTGTCGCAGAGGAAGCCCTGTCCCGACGCTCAGTCCGCGATGAACAGCAGGTTTCTGGAACGGCCGGCGTTCATTGCTGGTATGGAACGCCGGCTCGCCCGCTTCCCGACTTGCCGAACGTGCGCGGGGGCCGACATGATCGGGCCTGCCGCCCGAACCTGGCGTGGAAATAACACCAGGCCGGGTCCGGCGGGGGCTCCGGTCGACGCGTCGGGCCCGGGCGACGCGGCGTCGCCGCTGCCAGTCGCGCCGGCCCGGCGGCCTCCGGGAAGGAAACTGCGTCGCGGGCATCGGGCGGGTGGGCGGGAAGGCTCCCGGCCGCCACCCCGACGAGCTGGCTCGCCGCTCCGGCGAGCTGGCTTGCCGAAGCGATCTTGTCGGCCTCCTTGGCGAGGTCGCGGGGGTTCACGATGGTCGTACCTGCCAGGGCGACCCGTACCTGGGCCGGGAGCTGGCGAAGAAAGAGCTCCTGAAACAGGAAATCCGAGGGGTGCTCGCCGAGCAACGCGAGCATGTAATCCATGCGTTCGGACGGGCGCGTACCGCCGAGCTCAGGAAGGTCGAGCAGGCGTCGTGCGCGCTCAGCCGGGGAGAGGGCGAAAGCGCCCAGCAGAAGTGCCTTGATGGCGTCGTACTTGCCGTCAGCGGGCGGGTTCTGGAGGAAGCTCAGGCAGCGGGCGGCGGTCGCGAAGCCAAGCGCGGCGACCACATAATGGTATCGAGTGGCGTCCTCCTTTATGCCACACAGGGCGAACTGGGAGTCCACCTGCGCGAACCAGACGGCGGCATGTGCTTCCCAGAAGGTGGGCAGTTTGAGGGACACTGCAGTGTCCATCGCGCGTCGTAAATTCGGGGTCACCAATGAAGAGCCGGGCTCTTGCTTGAGACGGACGAAGTGACGGGCAAGACACAAACTCGTCCGAGAAGATGTTTATTGTAAAAACCAACTCGGGAACTCTGAAAAGCCCGTTTATCGGGCTGCATATATATCCAAAACCAGAAAGCATAACCGAAACCAAAAGCCACGCCTCTCAGACGAGGCATGTTTCGGTGGTCACGTGACCGACAGGTGCAAAGGATTATAACCGCACGCGCGGCACGCTTTGGTGGTCACGTGACCAGCCACCCCGGCGCCGAGGTTGTCCGCCGGTGACGTCACCGGCTGGAGCAAGGAGATTCTGCTGCTGGTCTCGCTTGGGGGACCCATGGGTCGCTACAACGTCATAATTAAGCCACCAATGATTTCATCGTTAACAACACTAATTCCCCACGTGGAGTTCTTTACAATGAGTCATGTTTCTTTTTTTCCATGGAGCAGTTTTGGAGATGGAGGTACAACACTTTTTGGCTTTCCAAGATGGCGCCTGTACCATGTGACCTATGGCGTCATAATTATCATTTAAATATTCTACAGGAGGAGGCGCTCCTATGGTTAAAATTTCGTGTCCATCGGACTAACAGTTGCAGAGAAGTTGTTTTATGCCTCTGCCCCCAAAGGTGGCCAGAGGCATTATGTTTTCGGGTTGTCTGTCCATCCGTCCTGGCTAAACCTCGTTTTTCTCAGCAACCATACGTCCGATTGAGACGAAACTTTCAGGGTAGGAGTGACACCCATGCAGAATGTTTTTATGATAATTGTGACGTCATATGTCACGTGGTATGGCAGCCATATTGGATTAAACGCAAATAATTTAAAAAATATTTTTGGGAAACTGCTGAATATAAAAATTTGAAACTTGGCACATTGTCAAGTACTCCCATTGGGTAACAAAAGCATGATAATGATGACATCTTCGGTGAAGTGGTATACCAGCCAAAAATGTTTCAATCGAATTCCTTATCCTAAAAATCTGAAATTGCATGCACATGATTTATGACCCATTTGTATTGAAATATTAAATTTATGACATCATATGTCACATGATTTGGCAGCCATATTGGATTTAACCTCAAACTTCAAAAAAAACATCTCCCAAACCACGAAAGTGATTGACTCGAAACTTTATGTGTGTCATTGACTAGGCATGGCGATTAAAAGATGATCACGAAAACATCATTGGTCACATGGTGTGGCAGCCATATTGGATTGAAGGAAAATATTAAATAATTATATCTCTGAAACCGCTTACTCTATTGATGTGAAATTTTACAAATACAAGTATCATCTTCATATATAACCCTGGTGTTGGGCTAGCGGCTAAGGTGCCGGCTTTAGGATCCTAGGATCCTGGGTTCGAATCCCGGTCAATCGCTGAATTAACGCCAGGGGGGTTGACTCAGCCTGTCATCCTTCCGAGGTCGGCTAATTGAGTACCAGTTCACTGGTAATTCCCTGTTTGTCGTTAAAGGCGGCAAAAAGGGTTGGCGTCAGGAAGGGCATCCGGCCGTAAAACATTGCTTCAAAAAGGGGACCAAAAAACAACAACCACGGTTCCCAAAAAAGGCCAACCCCCGCTTTGCGGGGAAAAATGGCCTCTAAAGGTGGTTATTATATTATATCTAACACCACTGTTGCATATAGTTTGAAAATGATGATGTCGTAGGCCACGTGGTTTGGCAGCCGTCTTGAATAGAAAAACGAACCTTATCCGATCAACACGAAACATCACAAACGTGATCCTCTACCCATACATATGCAGAGTGTACATTTTTAAAGGTCATATGGGTGTGGTATGGCAGCCATATTTTCTTGAAAGCCGTCCCATATATAAGCCGATATTGAAAATGTGATGCTTGAAAACAGCACAAGGGATTTCAATCAAACTTGTTTATTTTTAGGACAGTGAACGAGGGCATCTACCTGTTGTGGGACTATGTGGACTGTGGAGGCATATTGGCAACAAAGTCGCATTGTTCTAGTTTCATACTGATCAGATCAAGCGTTGTACTTGTTGAATTATGACGTCATAATGAAGGCACCGATGACATCATCATTAACATATCTTGTTCCCCATGGGGATTACTTCACAATGAGCCTTGTTTCAATTTTTTCCATTGAGTTGTTTTGGAGATATGGAGGTGCAAAATTTTTCCAAGATGGCGTCGATACCACGTGACCTATGACGTCATAATTATGAATACAAATTTTCTGCAGGCGGAGGCGCTCCTATGGTTACATTTCGTGTCAATCGGACCAACGGTTGCCGAGAAAATGAATTTTATAAATGCGGACACATGTATGCAACCGAATGCCTAACCCTGCTTTTCGCTTTGCGAGCGCAAGGTAACAATCTTGAGTCCAAGTTTCCATACAGAAGGTGGCGGGGGAGGTGGTGGAGGAGATGGTTATTTTTTAACCCTTTCATTATGAAAAGTTAATTATTCCCAAGCCTTCTGAAAAGTTAATCCCACATTGAAAAGTTAATTGACGGGGAAACGTATTACCATGGAAGTGTCGTTGTGCAATCACCAAACACTGTGTTGTGGGGACGGATCCTTCATTATAGCAAATGAAGACCTTTGTTAAGTGGGGGTTAGCTCAAAATGAAACCATTCGTTCCAGCAAACCTTTGCTATTCGAACGTTCGTTAAATGGGGGATACCTGTACTGTATATGATGAGCATCAAGCAAGGAAATGGCACGTAGCATTTTTCAAGTCTTTGGTACAACTCAGCCAGGATGTGTATCGGGACTGCTGACCTCCCAAATTCACAGAGGACGCTGTAGCCATTATGCCAGGGAGTCTGGCCCCTTGCTTTCTTTGTCTTTCCAGAAAGGGACATTATGGGATGAACTTGAACGCCTCAGAGACAGGGGAAGTGTCATGGAGGAGGAGCACATCTCTCAGATTTTACATGGAATTTGCTCTGGATTGAAAGCGATTCATGACTGTGGATATGCGCACAGGTATGTTGCGTTATCCACACTGCCAGCCTGTACGCTTACATACCACATTCTGGGATTATATTATTGTAATATATTGAACATCATATCAGGAGCCATTAAATACATGTGCAACTAGAATGATGCTTGGTAGAGCGCATGCCTTCGCAGGCTGAACAGTCTATGTTTTCTATCCACTGATAGACCGGATCTGATTCGGACCTGAACCAAAATTAATCGGCTTGTTCTTGTCACCAAACCAACTCGTCCACCAAGTTTAGTCATAACTTGTCCACCAAGTTTAGTCATAACTTGTCCACAACTTTAAAAAAACATGTTATATATCGATTTTCGCCCTATCTCTCAATGGTGAAAAATCACTTTGAAATTTAATAATTCTCATATCCGAATCCATATTCAGATCTTCACCAAAATCTAATCGATTCGTCCTTGTCACACACTCAACCGGTCCATCAAGTTTTGTCCAAATCCATCCATAATATTTTGAGATATTCTGCTATGTATTGTTTTTGGCCCAATCACTCAATGGTGAAAAATCACTTTAAAAACTCTCTGATCCGGATCCGGATTCGGATCTTCACCAAAATTGAAGCAATTCTTCCTTGTCACATACACAACCTGTCCACCAGGTTTTGTCCAAATCTGTCGACACCTTTTTGAGATATCCTGCAATATATCGTTTTTGGCCCTATCTCCCAATGGTGAAGAATCACTTTAAAAATTATACTAGCCGGATCCGAATCCGGATCTTCACCAAAATCTAATCATGCACTACCTCTCTGCCAAATTTCGTCCGAATCCGTCCACAACTTTGAGACATATTGTTCACAGATATACAGACGGGTGAAAACATAACCTCCATCCACCTTCGGTGGCAGAAGTAATAAATGATTGCATAAATGTAAAGTCTCACTTAGAATCCATTAAAAATTGTAATCATAAACTTTCTTCATTCAGCACATGTGCACATTGTGTTGGACTGACAGATTGGTAAACGAGACACCATATTGGCATGCAATGTTCGGAACGTAGTTTACAATTAATTAACTAGATGGTATTCATAGAATACTTACCCTGCGCAGTCAACTTATTTGAACCAACTCTTCTGTTTTTGAACATTTTTTTGCTTTGATCCAATATGGCTGCCAGACCACGTGAGCGAAGACATCATAAATTTATATTCTCTAAGATAATTGTTGCATAGATCATGCCCTATACATTTCAAACTGATCAGACTTAGCGTTGTCCCTGTCGAATTATGACTTTGTAGCGGTTACCGCTGGATGTACATAATCGCCTTGCACCGGCCAGAACACGGCCAGACGCGCCTCTCCCGGGCATGCCCGGACTCACTGTTCCCGGGCACGCCCGAACCTCCCGGGCACGCCCGGTCTCGTCTTTCCCGGGCATGCCCGCTCTCGCCTTTCCAGGGCTCGCCCAGAGCGTCCGGGCATGCCCGCTATCGCCTTTCCAGGGCTCGCCCAGAGCGTCCGGGCATGCCCGCTATCGCCTTTCCAGGGCTCGCCCAGAGCGTCCGGGCATGCCCGCTATCGCCTTTCCAGGGCACGCCCAGAGCGTCCGGGCATGCCCGCTATCGCCTTTCCAGGGCTCGCCCAGAGCGTCCGGGCATGCCCGCTATCGCCTTTCCAGTGCTCGCCCAGAGCGCCCGGGCACGCCCAGCCTCGACTTGCCAGGCCGCAGCCAAACACGCCCGGGCAGGTCCAGACTCGCCTTTCCAAGGCTCGCCCTTGATACCCGGGCATGCCCGGTATAGCTTTTGCCGGGCAAACTTCCCGACATAAATGTGTATATATATTGTTGCCCGAAAAACGGGCTTGTCAGAATACCTGAGCTGTTTTGTTTCAATAAAGCAACTCGGACGAATTCCGTCTTTGGTCACGTCAATTCTTTCGACTCGCGTTGGAGCGCAGTTCCTTCATTGGTGACCTACCGACATGGATACGGCAGTGACGCTTAAACTGCCTACCTTCTGGGAGACTCACGCGGCTGTTTGGTTCGCCCAGGCGGACTCCCAGTTCGCCCTGCGAGGCATCACCGCGGACGACACCCGCTTCCACCATGTTGTGGCGGCGCTCGGTTCCACCACCGCGGCCCGCGCCTTGAGCCTCCTCCAGCACCCGCCGGCTGCTGACAAATACGACGCGCTGAAGACACTCCTCCTCGGCGCTTTCGCCCTCTCACCGGCAGCACGCGCACGGCGCCTGCTTGACCTGCCCGAGCTCGGCGACACGCGCCCGTCCGAGCGCATGGACTATATGCTCTCGTTGCTCGGCGAGCACTCTCCGGCATTCCTGTTCCGGGAGCTGTTCCTCCGTCAGCTGCCTAACCCGGTACGCCTCGCCCTGGCTGGCACGTTGATCACGGATTCCCGCGCCCTCGCCAGGGAAGCCGATAAGATCTCCTCGGCGGGCCAGCACATCGGCGCGGTTACCTGGAGCCCACCGCCGTCCGAGGCGACGCCCACGACGCCCGAGCGCCCTGCGCGGTTGGAGGCCGAACTGCCGGTGCAACTGGCGGCCGCCACGCCGCACCGCCCGCTTCCGACACGACGGCCGGGGCCTCCACCTGACCGGGCGTGGTGTTATTACCACGCCAGGTTCGGACACAAGGCTCGGACGTGCCGGCCCCCGTGCACTTTCGGCAGGTCGGGAAACGGCCGGGCCGGCGTTCATTCCCAGCCATGAGCGCCGGCCACTCGGGCAACTTGCTGTTTATTCGGGACAAAGCGTCTGGACGGCGTTTCCTGTGCGACACCGGCGCCCAACTGAGCGTCATACCTGCCTCCGAGCAGGACAGGCTGGACGCAGTTTGCGGCCCCTCTTTGGTCGCTGCTAATGGCTCGGCCATACGCAATTTCGGCCCACGCGTCGTCACCCTCTGCTTCGGCAGCCAGCGCTTTCAATGGACTTTTGTTACCGCCAGCGTCCCCGTGGCTTTGCTGGGCGCCGACTTCCTCTGCGCGCACGGGCTGCTGGTCGACGTCAAACGACGTCGCCTTGTCCACGCCGAGACCTTCAGCTCCCTGGCGTGCACAATGAACAACTCCGCGCCGACCGAACTGGCGTGCGCCCTCCCGGCAACGAACGAGTTCGCTCGCCTGCTCGTGGAATTCCCGGCCCTCACGCGGCCGACGTTTTCGGCCGTCGCGGTGCGGCACGGGATCGAGCACCACATACCCACTACGGGCCCGCCGGTCTACGCCAGGGCCCGCCGCCTCGACCCAGCCAAGCTCGCCGTGGCAAAGGCCGAATTCGACGCGTTGAAGCACCTCGGCATCGTGCGGCGCTCCGATAGCGCGTGGGCCTCGCCACTGCACATCGTGCCAAAGCCGGGGGGTGGATGGCGCCCGTGTGGCGACTACCGCCGTCTCAATGACGCTACCACCCCCGACAGGTACCCGATCCCGCATATTCAGGACTTTTCCGCCCGTTTGGCGGGACGGGTCATCTTTTCAAAAATTGACCTGATACGGGGCTACCACCAGGTACCTGTCCGGGCGGCCGACGTCCCGAAGACGGCCGTCATCACGCCGTTCGGCCTGTTCGAATTTTTGCGGATGCCGTTTGGCCTCAAGAACGCGGCCCAGGCGTTCCAGCGCTTGATGGATGGCGTGCTGCGCGACCTGCCGTTTCTTTTCGTCTATCTGGACGACATCCTCGTCGCCAGCACGTCCCGCGCCGAGCACCTCCTCCACCTCCGAACACTGTTCGGTCGCCTCAGCGAGCACGGCTTAATTGTCAACCCGGTCAAATGCCACTTCGGCGCGACGACCGTTGACTTTTTGGGCCACCGCATCACCAAGACCGGGGCCGTGCCGCTGCCGACCAAGGTCGAGGCCATCACCACGTTCCCGCGTCCCCGTTCCATCAAGGCCCTCCAAGAGTTCCTCGGCATGGTGAATTTTTATCACCGATTCGTGCCCCGCGCTGCTCAGCTCATGCGGCCCCTTTACGAGGCCCTCCGGGGCAAGCCGGCCAAGCATGACATTGTTTGGTCCGTGGCCATGGACGCGGCCTTCGCCAGTGCCAAACGGGCCCTCGCCGACGCAACGCTGCTGGCTCACCCGGTGCTCAACGCGCCCATCGCCCTCACTACGGACGCCTCCAACTACGCGGTGGGCGCCGTCCATGAGCAATGGGTGGACGGGGTTTGGCAGCCACTCGCTTTTTTCAGCCGGCAACTCCGGCCGAACGAGTTAAACTACAGCACGTTCGACCGCGAGCTGCTCGGGCTATTCCTGGCCGTTCGCCATTTCCGACACCTCCTGGAGGGCCGCCCGTTCACGGCTTTCGTCGACCACAAGCCGTTGGTCTACGCAATGGCTAAGGTCACGGAGCCGTGGTCGGCCTGCCAGCAGCGCCACCTCTCCGCCGTGTCGGAGTTCACCACGGACATCCAGCACGTCGCCGGCAAAGACAACGCCGTGGCCGACTGCCTTTCGCGGGCCAGCGCGAACGCGGTCCACCTCGGCGTGGACTTCACGCTCATGGCGGCCGACCAGACCACCGACGCCTCGGTGCAGGCACTCCACGTGGCGGACACGGGCCTCCGCCTGGCCGACATCCCCTTCGCGGGCACCGTCCTGCTCTGCGACGTCTCCCAGGGCCAGCCTCGCCCCATCGTGCCCGTTTCCTGGCAGCGCCGCATCTTCGCCTCCATCCACGGCCTTTCTCACCCGGGCCGGAAAGCTTCTCAGAAGCTGGTGTCGGCGCGTTTCGTCTGGCACGGCCTTCGACGAAACATCCGCGACTGGGCCAACGCCTGCACGGCCTGCCAGCGAGCCAAGGTCCACCGCCACACCCAGGCCCCGCTGGCACCTTTCGCCGTGCCTGAACGGCGTTTCGACCACGTCCACGTGGACCTGGTGGGTCCCCTGCCCCCCTCGCGGGGGTTCACCCACCTGCTCACCATGGTGGACAGGACCACCAGGTGGCCGGAGGCCGTGCCCCTCACCTCCACCACCACCGCCGACGTGGCGCAGGCGTTCATCGCCACCTGGGTCGCGCGCTTCGGCGCACCAGCGGACATCTCATCCGACTGCGGCCCACAGTTCACGTCTGAGCTTTGGGGCGCGGTCGCCCGTTCGTTGGGGGTCACGCTGCACCGCACCACGGCCTACCACCCCCAAGCCAATGGGTTGTGCGAGCGGTTTCACCGCTCCATGAAGGCCGCACTCATGGCCGGCCTTCAGGACGACGGTTGGGCCGACCGGCTGCCGTGGGTCCTTTTGGGCCTTCGCACGGCCCCCAAGGAAGACCTCCAGGCGTCCGCCGCCGAGCTCGTCTACGGCCAGCCACTCCGCGTCCCGGGCGAATTCGTGCCTGACGCTACCAGTCCCTGGTCCGCCGCTCGCCAGCGCTCGGACCTCCAGGAGGCCGCCCGACGATTTGCCCCCGTGCCGACGTCCCGCCACGGTGGCCCCCAGTCCTACGTCCCCCCGGCGCTTCGCACAGCGGAGTACATCTTTGTGCGTCATGACGCGCACCGGGGGCCACTCCGGCCGCCGTACGACGGGCCCTTCCGGGTCCTGCGACGGGGCGACAAGTCTTTCATCGTCGACTTCGGCGGCCGGCCGGACCGGATTTCTGTGGACCGCCTCAAACCGGCGCACATGGACGTCGACCGACCACCACGGTTGGCCCTTCCTCCGCGGCGAGGCCGCCCCCCGTCCACAGTTCCCCCCGCTCGACCACCCACCACCACGTCAGACCCCTCCCCACGACCCTCCAGGGGTCGCTTCGGCCAGGTCATCCGGACCCCCCTTAAATTGACCCTGCCGGTGCAGGTCGATTCTGGAGGGGCGTGTGTAGCGGTTACCGCTGGATGTACATAATCGCCTTGCACCGGCCAGAACACGGCCAGACACGCCTCTCCCGGGCATGCCCGGACTCACTGTTCCCGGGCACGCCCGAACCTCCCGGGCACGCCCGGTCTCGTCTTTCCCGGGCATGCCCGCTCTCGCCTTTCCAGGGCTCACCCAGAGCGTCCGGGCATGTCCGCTATCGCCTTTCCAGGGCTCGCCCAGAGCGTCCGGGCATGCCCGCTATCGCCTTTCCAGGGCACGCCCAGAGCGTCCGGGCATGCCCGCTATCGCCTTTCCAGGGCTCGCCCAGAGCGTCCGGGCATGCCCGCTATCGTCTTTCCAGTGCTCGCCCAGAGCGCCCGGGCATGCCCAGCCTCGACTTGCCAGGCCGCAGCCAAACACGCCCGGGCAGGTCCAGACTCGCCTTTCCAAGGCTCGCCCTTGATACCCGGGCATGCCCGGTATAGCTTTTGCCGGGCAAACTTCCCGACATAAATGTGTATATATATTGTTGCCCGAAAAACGGGCTTGTGAGAATACCTGAGCTGTTTTGTTTCAATAAAGCAACTCGGACGAATTCCGTCTTTGGTCGCGTCAATTCTTTCGACTCGCGTTGGAGCGCAGTTCCTTCAACTTCATAATTATGGCACCAATGACGTCATCATTAACAACACCTATTCCCCATATGGAGTTCTTTACAATGAGACATGTTTCCATGCAGCGGCTTTGGAGATATAGAGATACACCATTTTTTGGTTTTTCCAAGATGGCGCCTGTACCACATGACCTATGACATCATGATTATCATTAAAATATTCTACAGGAGAGGCGCTCCTATGGTGAAAATTTCATGCCCATCAGACCAACAGTTGCTGAGAAAAAAAAATTCACAATGATCAGATAAGTGTACTTGTCGAATTATGACGTCATAACGAAGGCACAGATGACATCATCATTAACATATCTTATTCCCCGTTTGTTTGTCTGTCTGTTTGTTTGTCTGTTTGTTTGTCTGTTTGTCTGTCTGTTTGTTTGTTTGTCCGCACTGAATAAATATGATTTTCTCTGTAACCGTTGGTCCGATTGACAGGAAATTTTCACCATAGGTGCAACTCCACCTGTATAATTTTTTAATAATAATTATGACGTCATAGGTCACGTGGTTCGGCCGCCATCTTGGAAAAAACGAAAAACTTTGCACCTCTATATCTCCGAAAGCGCTGAATAGAAAAAATTAAGACATGGCTCATTCTAAAGAACTCCCCATAGGGTATAACATATGTGAATGATGATGTCATGCGTGCCTCCATTATGACGTCATAATTCGACAAGTACAAAACTTCATCCAATCAAGATGAAATTTCTTGAGCATAATCTCGGGATAAATTGGTGAAGGGGAAAAAAATGATGACGTCATCGGTCACGTGGTTCGGCCGCCATATTTGTTTTATCACAAAAGCCTTAAAACCAACATCCTGTTGTTGGAAAATACATCCTGACGAGGGTTTGCAATCTCTGATTGCTTTTTCTTGCTGCTGTTGTCTCCATTTATTCTGTTTTTCAAAGGGATTGTTACTGTTGATCCATGGCCCTTCCGTTCTATCAAATGCCATTCTTGAAAGGTGTATCCGCCAGTTAGGAAATAGAAATGGCCAGCACAGGAATTGATAGAAATAAAATTGCATCCGAGAACGACGTTCCACTGGTAAGGTCACAAGCTGGAAATTGTCGATGTTTGTCTTTGTGATCACGATTAGAGGACGGTCTATTTTCAGGGCCATTTGCACTGAGTGGAATTTTTTTTAAATTTATGGACTGAAAATTATACTGCGAAACTTCAACATTGGCTTAATAGATATTACATCTTTGATTTGGCATTTAAATGAGCATTTGAAAAGGACTGCTTGAGCCCATTAAGGCTTGAACTTGGGGCAAATGTAGTGGGATGTTCACAACAATCAAAGTACTTGTACCAATTATGTTTCACTTTGACGCCAGTTTTTGCAAACGCCTCCCTTCATATTGTCTTAGCCGACTAATGTTTCAAAATGGAGGCAAGGTTAATCATATGTTTGTGTTTAGATAATTATGAACATGTAACATACCTGTTCCACCACACCGTCCCCACTCATTTAGAAAGGGCCGGCAGGACGACCTCGAGGTGTACACACACCTGTATGGGTTGTCTAGTCTGGGTTAGAATCTCGACCAAGCTACAAACTGTCTCCCTGGTGTTTCACATGCAGGACGAGGCATAAATGCGTGCACCGTCCCATATACGAGTATAAATACGTTAATCCGGACGACCCGTCTGCCAACACTGGTCACTGGTGAACGTTTAATATCCCACGATGTCTTTCGCGAAGAGAAGGAAAGCTCTCGCCACCACCCTGAACAAATGATAAATTCCTGCCCTGACCAACTGCTGCGAAGGCAATGGCAAACCACCAAGCCAAGCAACTACTGTGGCAGCACCAATGCCCTGTCAAGAGCATGGTCATTTTATTTGATATCTATGAAGTGCACAACTGCACAACTTGTGCACAACTTGTCCTAAATGTGCACAACTTGTCTTTTTTATGTCATTGCTTTTATGTGGATTTGGTTAGGGACTATAAAGTTAATACAAAAATATTTGAAACTTTTTGGATAATTACTTGTGTCATATCCAAACCCATTACCGATGATCTCTTAAAACCCCCTTCTTACATTTAACATCCTTGTATTATTTTCGCTGAACATATACGGTGCATTCAGAAAGTATTCAGATCCCTTCACTTTTTTCACATTTTGTTATGTTGCAGCCTTATGCTGAAATCGTTTAAATTCATTTTTTCCCTCATCAATCTACACTCAATACCCCATAATGGCAAAGAGAAAACAGGATGTTAGAAAATTTTGCAAATTTATTAAAAAGAAAAAACTGAAATATCACATTTACATAAGTATTCATACCCTTTGCTATGACACTTGAAATTTAGCTCAGGTGCCTCCCATTTCTCTTGATCATCTTTCAGATGTTTCTACACCTTGATTGGAGTCCACCTGTGGTAAATTCAATTGATTGCACATGATTTGGAAAGGCACACACCTGTCTATATAAGGTCTCACAGCTTTATTTATTTATTTCTGTATCTTTGGATGTCATTTCTTCAAGTGTTATCCAAAGATGTCTGTCCAACAGTGACTGTCTGTATTTACTATTTACCCTATTTTCGGCTGTCCCATTTGCTTTGCCCTCACTTGCCTGTCTTCTGCCTCATTTAACCAGCCTCGGTGATGTAATGGTTGGAGTATCCTTCTGAGTCTAGGAGGTCGGTGATTATAACCCCGACCGAGCCATGCCAAAGACCTTAAAAATGGTCCGTGCTGCTTCCTTGCTTGATGCTCAGCATTTAAAAAGGCTAGAGCACAGACAAACAACCATAAGTTGGTATAACAATAGCGCAGGTTTTGATAGTCCTCATGGCATCCTCCTGCGTCGAAGTTCCTTTTTGGGTATTATATTATTACCCTCGCCAGAGAAGAGAGTATTGAATTTGTGTCCGTTTGTTTGTCTGTCTGTTTGTCCGCACAGAATGAGTATGCTTTTCTCTGCAACTGTTGGTCCGATTACCAAAAAAATTCACCATATAAATTTTCACGCCTCCTGTAGAATGTTTTTATAAGTATGACGTCATATGTCACGTAGTATGGGCGCCATCTTGGAAAAAACGAACAACTAAGCACCTCTATATCTCCGAAACCGCTCAATTGAAAAATGTGGAAATATGGCTCATTAGCAAGTACTTCCCATGGGGAACAACATATATTCATGATGATGTCGTCAGTGCCTTCATTATGTTGTCATAATTAGACAAGTAAAACATTTGCTCCGATGAGTTCGAAATCTCTTGAACATGATCTACACAAAAATTATATGGGAGAATTAAATTGATGACGTCATTGTTCACATGGTTTGGCAGCCATATTGGATTGATCATAAATCTACATTGTCAATAAACCACACAAATACAGCAGCTGATAAATACCCCACAAAATACACCGCACAAACACGTCCTGGCGAGAATATGCAATTTCCGATTGCTCTTTCTTGTTAATATTGAGTGGTGTGTGTGTGTGTGTATGTGTGTGTGTGTGTGTGTGTGTGTGTGTGTGTGTGTGTGTGTGTGTGTGTGTGTGTGTGTGTGTGTGTGTGTGTGTGTGTGTGTGTGTGTGTATGTGTCTGCAACCCTTCTTCTCTTGCCTGCCTTTCGCCTGTTTATCTGTGCCTCTTGTCTACATGCTCCTTTCTGCTGCGTTGTCTTTGCATTGGCCTCCCACCCTATATTGTTTAGGTCTTCCATGAACCTCGGCATCTGCATAAAAAAGCAGACTGTACCCACTAATAATACCAGAATCAACTGGTTGACAGGCAAGCACATGACCTTTTGAGCAGCTACTGTAATGATGTCATTCATTCCTGTTTGTTTTTCCATTCCTGGCCCAACCAGAGACATGAAGCCAACCAATGTGCTCCTCACTAATGATGACAAGCCGGTCATTATGGACCTAGGATCAATGGGAAAAGCTAAGATTGAGGTCAACGGGTCACGAGAAGCCATGGCCATACAAGTACGTTCATTATGAGGTTTACGATAAGTCTGTGTGTGATGCGGTTATGTGACCTCGAATAATTCATTGGTATGTTCTGTTTTGGATATACTAATGGTGTGTATTCTTCAGCATCTCCATCCCCACTTTTTACCCCATATCTATCCCCCCCCCCCCCCCCCCCGATTCACCCCACTTCAAATCCATTCCCTGCTGTAACCATCCCATCTCATCGATCTCTCCCTTTCTCATGCCAGGACTGGGCAGCTGAACGATGTACCATATCTTATCGAGCACCAGAGTTGTTTTCCGTTGAGAATCACTGCATCATAGATGAGAAGGCAGACATCTGGGTAAGACCTCAACTTTTGAACCTTTCTCATTTTTTATTTTTTTTCCTTCTCTCCCCTTTATTGCCCACCTACTGCTTACCCCCTCTTCTTATCCCAACAAACTTGCTCTTTTCGTCTTATTTTTCCCCAAATTATTTTTGTGTTTTCTCGACTGAGGCTCATGCATGAGTTTAAAATAACAAAACACCCACTCTGCTGACTAATTTAACAGTTTATTAACACATTGTTCCTCCTTTTCTTTCTAGTTCACTTCGCTTTGTATGCAGCACAAGGCTGCTGAGTAGCATCATTGGCTGAGGGCACAGATGTGCCACTGATACAATGCCCTCCGCTGGTTCGGGCCGGAATTTGGAATTTGGTCAGGGTACTGGCGATAGCTCGCCTACTCTTCACGAAGGACACCGTGGGATCTTTAACGTCCACCAACTAATGCTGGCAGACAGGACGCCTGTTTAACGTCCATCTGAGTGATGGCACACACATGGATGAATCATTCTACCTGTGAAACACCGGGATGATGTTTGAAACAGGGATGCACATTCAGATTACACACCTGAGAGGCGAGTTTGTGTACCATCCTATCAGCTGTGTGTGCCATCCTATCAGCCCTTTATTTCTAGTTTCTAAGGCTCATGGAAGAGCTGTCTCAACGCTCACACATACACTTACACACACGCACTTAGGCGCACACACACACACACACACACACGCTCACACACCTTCCTTCAAGTCCAAAATATGTCATCAGTATTGGGATTCAAAATGTCTAAATGATAACTCATCTTTTTTGTTGCATCTACTTCACTGTTTGGATTATGGATTGTCTTTTTCCCTTCAACTCACCCATTTGAACCATAGTCGCTGGGCTGTGTTCTATATGCCATGATGTTCCTGGAAGGCCCGTTTGATGCAATTTTTCAGAAGGGGGACAGCGTGGCACTTGCTGTGCAAAACCCTATTGTCATCCCCAACAGTTGCAGGTTAGTTGTTTTATGTCTCCTGCAAGTCAACCCGCCATCCTTTCCAACCCTGCTATATCATACTTCCACTTTTCAAACTTCATCGGTTGAACTGGAAGTGCACCAAGATAATCTTGGGATGATCAAAAGGGAAACTGTCTTTTCCAAACAAGGTTTCCCTTTTGATTATCCCAAGATTAGGTTGGCATCCATGGGGAGGAGGAAATTCCTCCTCGGGAAATGCCCGGTTAAGTGCGGTGAGAAAAGTGGTGTCATTGTTGTGATGTTGCCGGTATCCAGAAGTGATGGCACTTCCCCCGAGCTCAGTGGCTGTGTTGTTTGTCTCGTCTAACAGTTTTGTGTTGTCACATATGTTCGTGTGTGTGTGTGTGTGTGTGTGTGTGCGCGTGCACGTCAGCTCCACCCTGAGCCTTAGATCATGTTAAAAATGTTAACTAACCTTCCCAAGCATTTTCCCTCCCTCCAGGTATTCACGTTACTTGCAGGACCTGCTGACTTCCATGATGGTGGTGAATGGCGCAGATAGACCTGCTGTGGCACAAATCCTTAGCATGCTCGACAGGTGGCTCATGTCAAGCAACAACCCCATGGCATAAGTCCACCCTTGCTGCAACGCTGTTGTGTTCAGATTCCGTTGTGTATTGCACTCATGAACATTCCCAGCAATGGAAGTTTGTCTTGGCTTCAAGCTGCAGTAGATACTGCTTCTTACTCCCGAACTAATATGACTAGAATGTCCGATTCTATGGACACTACGTTGGGTGATTTTTTTTAGCATTCTTGTCATTGATGCTGCTGTTTATTGTCTGGAATAGGAATGATGAAAGGTCGATTAGACAAACATATACTGGACTTGATAAAAGGGGAATACTGGACTTTTTTGTGATTTCTGTCGACTATTGTTATAATATATTGTTGCGGATTCGGGGGTCGGCGCTCCCCTTATCAAGGGGGCGGGGGGGGGTTAATCCCCTTGACTTTTAAGCTGGCCGTCCCCCAATCCTGGAAATTATGACGCTCCTCCCGGTCGGAATCAGCTCGGGTGATTGGTCAATGAAGTCCCAAATACCTACTTACTAACCCCGAACGCGAGCAGGGAAATAACGCTCGCTCGAACCACGGATAAGATGGAATATTGCCGAGCGGTTAGCAATCCGCGATCCGAGCCGTTAACAAATGACTAAACCCGATCCTGAGCGGTTTCCAAATCGTGCCACAGGTACTTATTGAGAGAAAGGACGGAGGCAATCGAATAAGAGGAAACCAGGGTAAGGGAAGAACAAAGAGTGGGTTTATTAATTATTTACAAGACCCAAAGAAGAGGAAACGAAAGCATGTACAAGAAAGGAGAAACAAAAGGACACAGGGCAGGCTTACCTAAACAGTCTTAACTTATCACGACCCCAGGACAAACAGACAGACTCACATGGAATGGTAGTGGTAGGGGAGGAAGGTCCAGGCAGATGGTTCCAGGCTCCTCGTCTGGTCCCGACCCCGGGTCCGCGGGCGAAGAACGGCAGGCAGCTTCGCGTATCGTTGGCGCGTGACCGGACCTTACATATGCGAGGGGCTGGAATGCCACATACATATAGCGTGCCAAACGCTCTCTCTCTCCCGATCAATCAAGGTCCGTATCAAACGATGGTTCCCTGCGCAGTTCGTTGAAACAAGCGCGCCTCCGCGCTGTCCTCTGGATAACGTTACAATCAGACGTCTCCACACAATTCTGTTAATAACGACGGTCCCCTGCGCAGTCCGTGATATTCGAGCTCTCCCCGCGCAGTCCGCAAAGCAGTCCTCACGCTTGCGCTTATATAACGTGCTTTTTTTTTCTTTTTTCTTTTTTTTGTATACAAGATCGAGGCTTGTGAAAGAGCTAACAATAATCACACAAAAAGTCAAACCGACACACAAAACACAAGGGGAGCGGCAGACAAGATGGGGAGAGAGGGGGAAGGACACAAACACAACATTTGAGAGCAGGGACATCGGGAGGACTTGGGGGGAGGTGGGAGAGGTATAAAACATATGAACACTGCAAGGACTTTGGGGTGAATTACCGGGGATAGAAAAAATCAAGGTTTTGGATGGGGGAAGATAAGAGATTGTGGTGAACAGCTGTTTTAAAGACATGAAGGGAGGAGTGGGATTGAAGGGAGCAGGGGAGTTTGTTCCAGAGGTGGGAGAAAAGGGGAATGAAAGAGTGAAGGTGAGCAGAGAGCCTAGATTTTGGCAGTTTAACCATAAGAGGGTTGCAGGCAGATCTTGTGCGACCTGAAGGAATATAGGGGGGACAGAGCACAGAGAGAGCTGGGGGAGCAAGGCCGGAGAGGAGTCGGTAGAAGACAGAAAGACCACCAACCTGCCTGCGGTGAGTGAGTAAAAGGCCCTCGGAGTTGACTTCATCGCAGGAGATTCCAATGATTCTGAAAGCTTTGGCCTCAACAGCGAGAAGCCGAGCTAGGTGTGAGGCAGGAGCACCAGCCCAGAGGGGGGAACAGTATTCCATTGAGCTGCGGATGAAAGCCTTGTATGTGGTGAGGAGCTCAGGTGTGCCAAGGAAGGACTTCGCACGACGGAGGATGCCCAGTCGGCGACTGGCTTTGGAGGCCAGCTTGGAAATGTGGTTTTCCCAAGAAAGATCATGGCAGATAGTGAGACCCAAAGCTTGATCGACAGAACTTCTTGGAGAGGATTGTTGAGAAAGTAGATGGGAGGGTTTTCCAGTCGGTCCTTTCGGAGAAACATTGTAAGAGTGTGAGATTTGTCAGGATTGAAAGACATGTTCCACTTGTTTGACCAGTCTGTGATTTTGTCCAGGTCCGCAGAGAGTGAGGAGGCTGCAGACTGCTGATCTGAGGGATGAGGAATGGAACGGCAGAGATTGGAGTCATCAGCAAAGAGATAGAGAGGATTTTCCCAGAGAGTCGTAGAGATCATTGATGAAGACCAGAAATAGCACAGGGCCCAGAACACTACCTTGGGGAACTCCAGCCAGAACAGGAAGGGGAGATGAGAGAAATCCATTCAGGGCCACACGTTGCCTACGACCAGAGAGGAAGTACGCAAGCCATGAGTGGAGATTTCCCTGAATACCATAGGAGGAGAGGTTGGTGAGCAGAGCTGGGTGCCAGACCGTATCGAAGGCACGTGATATGTCAAGTGAGACAGCTATGATTTCCTGTTTGGCATTGAGGACCTCCATCCATTGTTGAGACAGCAGAAGCAACATGTCCAGAGTAGAATGACCTGGTCTGAATCCAAATTGATGATCAGAGATCAAGCCATTGGAGAAGAGGAAGGATTTGATATCCGAAGCAATGATGGATTCCATGACTTTGCTGATAATTGGGAGCAGGCTGATTGGTCTGTAGTTGCAAGGATCTGTTTTTGCACCTTTTTGTGTAAAGCGGTAATGTTTGCTGATTTCCAAGATGCTGGCAGATGACCTTGAGCAAAAGAGAGGGTGAAAAGAACAGAGAGAGGGTGAGATAGAGCGGCAGAGCAGGTTTTTAGGACCTGTGGGCTGATGCCATCTGGTCCAGTTGCAGAATCAGAGTCGCGGTTTGATAAAAGCTTCTCCACCTTGTCAGGAGAGAAGGACACAGAGTCCAGGAGCAGTTGGGTTCGACTGGGAAAGGTGGGAACAGAGAGAGATGGGTTTGGGACACAAGATTTTGAGGCAAACACAGAGTTGAGGCATTCGGCTTTGTCACATGCGGTGTCAACTGTGTAGCCATTTGAGGTAAGGGAGGGGATGGAGGGGGAACAAACACTAGAAACGGATTTGACCAGACGCCACCTAAGGGTTTGGAGGAAGGAGACAGGTTTGAGAGTTCAATCTTGAGTGTGGAGAGATAGTGCTTCCTGGCACTCCTGAGGGTAGAAACACACCTGTTTCGAGCTTGGTGGAAGGAACTGAGATTGCCTTCAGTTGGATTTGCCTTCCAAGACGCAAAGGCAAGTTGTTTCAGGGCAAATACCTCACCACAAGATTCAGTGTACCATGGACGGGAGGAAGGGTAAGACAATTGAAGACGAGATAGGATAAATCTGTGCATGAGATAGAGCAGTTTGCTTTGGAAGAATTCCCAGGAAGAATTTATGTCAGAGGCATTAGAGATGGGAGACCAGTCCAGTTGATTGATGGCTGCTTGCAGACCGTGCGAGTCGGCCTGAGTGAAATTCCAGACTCTTCGGCGCTGAGGAGGCTCTCTGGGAATGGCCAGAGAGATGTCCACTTTAACAAGCACATGATCAGAAGAACCGATTGGAGCAGAAGAAGAGCACCAGACATTTGCAGGGAAGTTAGTCATAACCAAGTCCAGAAGAGAAGATACTCCATTGACTGAGATCCGGGTCGGGAAATTGACAGATTGTGTCAGTCCCAATGAGTCGCAGAAGTCCTTTGCTGAGGTGCCATGGCTGGTGAGAGATAAACCCACACTCAGCCAGCTGGCATGATGACAGTTGAAGTCGCCACATATGAGGAAGATAGAGTTTGGATGAGTTGATAGAAGTTGGTCCATGTTGTCCGACAGCGAAATGTAAATGGAGTCATCACTGTTTGGAGGATGGTACAGAACACATATGAACACAAGGTGGGAGCAGAGAGGAAGCCGTAGCCAGAGGTACTCCTGTGGGTGGGGTGGAGAGAGGGCAGTGCAGGGAGAGTGAGGAAGAGAGTTTTTGATAAAGATAGCCGCCCCGCCACCAGGATGAGGCTCAGGTCTATCGTACCGGAGGAGGGAGTAACCAGGAAGAGATATTAAGGAATCAGAGACATCTTGAAGGAGGAAAGTTTCTGTTAAACAGATCAAGTCTGGATTGTCAGAAGCAACCTGAATGGAGAGATCAATCAGGTTTGAGCGAAGGCCCCGGATGTTTGAGGTCCATACCATCAGTGAGGAGAGAGGGGGAGCATCGGGTGCAGGACAGGGGAGGTGAGGGGTAGGGTCAGATGAAGGGTGAGAGGGGCATGTAGGAAGAGCAATTGATCGTGTGTCAGAGATTTCAGAAGAGTTACAAGAAAGGGAAGGATGAGGACGAAAGGTTTGATGGTGATGAAATCTTTGAAATCAATGCGCGCTTCATAGAGACACGCCTGCCAGTGTGCTCACCTCAGCCCTGGTTGGATAGTGAGGGCTCACCGGCTCCGCCCTTGACGGCTCGTTGACAGGGCCACGCCTCGTTCTTGGCGCTCCGCCCCCTTCTTCTCCAAGCTTGACCGCATGCGTAATGGCGTTTGGAGCGAGGCAGCGAACGCTGCTGGGCGAGCAGAGGCGCGTAACCCAATTTGGAGAGAGAGACTGGCAAAATGGATGGAATGGGGCCTATCTTATTTAATTAATGCAACGCAGATTCAACTATTGGGAACACAGCCTTATCTGAAACACATACTAAGGAAATAACTGACAGTCCTCTGGTGTCCTACGTGTTGCATATGGCCTAACTATAGGTGCGACCTTTGACCTTTTAAATGATGGAATATTTACAAGAAGTGATTATTTATTTACAAAGTGAGGGGCTCTCAAAACCACAACAATATATATATATATATACAGTCACGTGAAAAAGTAAGTACACCCCATGTAAAGTTTTGACTTTTTCAACATATTTCAACAAACAGCTATTTGATCTTCATTTCAACAATATTGATAGATAAAGGTGATATAATATAACAAATATCATGAAACATTTACATTTTGTAGTCCATTGTATAATTTAAATAAACATAAATTTCGCCTGTGGAAAAAGTAAGTACACCCTTGGCTCTCATAGGTGGTATTGCCCCCTTTGGCAGAAACAACCTCAAGTAGGCGTTTCTTATAATTGTCTACCAGTCTCTGACATCGACTGGGAGAAATTTTTGCCCACTCCTCCATGCAGAATTCTTTCAGCTGTGCGATGTTTGAGGGGTTTCTTGCATGCACAGCTCGTTTCAAATTCCCCCACAACATCTCGATGGGATTTAGATCCGGGCTTTGACTTGGCCATTCCAGAACCCTCCATTTCTTTCTTTTCAGCCATTCCTTGGTGGATTTACTGGTATGTTTAGGGTCATTGCCATGTTGCAAGGTCCACCTTCGGTTGAGCTTCAACTCTCCGACAGATGGCCTCACATTATCCTCAAGCACCCTCTGGTACAATGAAGAAATCATAGTGGATTCTATGATGGTGAGCTGCCCAGGCCCTGATGCAGCAAAGCTGCCCCAAACCATAATATTTCCACCACCATGCTTTACAGTTGGTATCAGGTTCTTGTGGTCAAATGCTGTCTTTTGTTTTCGCCAAACATGTCTTCTGGTACTGTGGCCAAAGAGCTCTACCTTTGACTCATCTGTCCAGAGCACATTGTTCCACAAGTGCTGCTCTTTGCTTAGGTGTTCATTGGCAAACTTTCGTCTTGCCCTGATGTTCTTTTTGGACAGCAAAGGTTTCCTCCCGGCACACCTCCCATGTAGATCAAATTTGTGCAGCCTCTTTCTAATGGTAGACTCGTGCACTTTGACATCAACAGTGGCAAGAGCTACCTGTAGGTCCCATGATTACATTTTGGGGTTCTTAGAGATTTCTTTCAGCATCTTGCGGCCTGCTCTCGGGCTGAACTTGCTGGGGCGGCCTGGCCTGAACAATTTGGCAGTTGTTTGGAATCTTTTCCACTTGTACATGATCTTCCGGACAGTCGAATGATTGATTTCAAATTGTTTGGAGATCTTTTTAACTCCCTTCCCAGACTCGTAGGCATCTATAACCTTCTTTCTGAAGGCCTTAGAGAGCTCTTTTTATCTCGGCATGGCGACGCTGCACACTTTAACAACAAAGAGCAAACCAAACTAAATGTCTGAGGTTTAATTAAGACAGGTTCCTCCACGATCCTCTCTAACGATGTTCTAATCATTTGAACCTGAGCTGGTGCACCTGATTCTAATTTTAGGTATTTGAAGTAGTGATAAATGTAGGGGTGTGCTTACTTTTTCCACATGCGAAATTTGCATTTATGTTTATTTAAATTATACAATGGACTACAAAATGTAAATGTTTCATGATATTTGTTATATTATATCACCTTTATCTTTCAATATTGTTGAAATGAAGATCAAATCGCTGCATGTTGAAATATGTTGAAAAAGTCAAAACTTTACATGGAGTGTACTTACTTTTTCACGTGACTGTATATGTATGCCATAATGTTTTTTCAAGCATTACCTTTACTTATGCAAACACAAGAGTTTGGATACATGTTATTATAACGTAACGTTCCAGGTTGAGATGAGGACTATGTATTGGTTGACGTCATTACAACATTACAAATTTTCGGTGCGGTCAAAGGGGTCTTGGCAAATGATATACCGGATAGTTTGCCATTGCATTTGCATTCGTAGTACGGGCAGGAATTTGACCAGAGCATTGGCACACAATGACCTCTTTGCAAAAGGCACTGACTGTGGGATATGTAACGTACACCAGCAGGAAAAAGCTGGCAGATGGGACTCCAACTTGGTCTTACCCGATGAACGGTACAACCATTTGATGCAACGCCGTGCCTGCGGAACACGTGGATAATGGCTTATATTTTGGTAAGGAAGCGGGACTGGTGACAGCACACTCACCTCTGAACTATCTGGTAATGGTTAACTCCTATAGTTTGTATTGTCCTATCTCCACATCCTTCCTCTCCCCATCTCCAAGTTGTAGTGAAGTGAGATAGCTTTGCATACAGTTTATGGACATATCCACAAAGAGCTTGTCTTATAAATATGAACAATATTCATAAAAGCCGTTTCATTAAAGGTCAGGATTTTTCCCTGAGCTGCAAACATTCCACCACCGGCTGGCGTGACCTGAATTTTCCAAACCCGGTCTCCGCGACCACCACGTATTGAAATTGAGACAAATAGCAGTCATCGATAAATATTTTAATGTCACGACATTGCTGAATTATTTATCCTTTGTTGACAATGGTTGATCTTTTTCCATATACATACATGAGGAATGGTGAACACCCATGAACACACACCCACACACAAACACAAACAGACAATATGGAGCTTGCTGATCTATAACCTAGTATTGCTTTACATCACAGGGGTTTCAACAGCAAAGGAAATGACCCATTCTCTTGGGGAATAGCAGCAACAGCAGCATCGGGGAGAATGCACATGGTTTGAAAATGGCACTTTCACGTTAATATACGTCATGTAAGGCTATAAATTAAACCTCTGGATAAAGGTCAGATACAGTAAAATGTTTAAACCTCCGGATAAAGGTCAGATACAGTAAAATGTTTAAACTTCCGGATACAGTAAAATGTAGCGGCGTGTGGCATCAACAACCATATGCAGTGCTTTAAAAACAATCTACCACACGTATGTAATCGTTTTGATTAAAGGTACACAGTGGGAGTCACAGTTGAGACCTATTTAATCACGTGGCTTATAAACTCAGGCGATTAAGGTTGTCTAAGCTTACACTAATGAATCGACATAAGGGCACAAAGAGGGCAAACAGTCGGGTTGCTCTTTCAGATTACAAAACTATAAGTCCCAAAGGCTATGTGCTTGCTGGTCCCCTAGTGGACCTGTGCGACATTCCAAGTGTACTCGATACGTGGCATACTTGCATATGTTTTCCCACCAATATGGGTTCAAATTCGCAGGAAGATTTAGTAATGAGCATGGTGGATGAGCCAGAGGAGAGGAGGCTTGGAATGAGTCTGAAGCCAGCCATCTGCCAAGGAATGCCCCTTAAAAAGGTCATACTTCGCCATATTATGTTTTCCCTGTCTATATAGTATTTTTTTATAACCTGATGCTGGAATTATTCAATTTGGATTAATGCCATACCTTATCTATGGGGTACGGGACTGCGAAAGCAGTTTCCTGTGCCTAGAAATGTATTGGGTGGTTTTCCAATTCCTTCGTGCAGTGGTAATAGGCCCGGGGATGAATACTATATAAACCTAGATTATGGGCTGATAGATTTTTTTTGCATTCACTTGTGGGCTTTATGCAAATCTAAAGTTACAGTTTGTCTTTCATGCTTTAACTTGATTTATCTGTCAAGATATTTCTGCCATTATCTGGCTCCATACTTCTTGCCTACAGCTGTTCTATGGTGCCCACAAAAAGCAATGAACGAGTGTGACAGTGGATGGGTGGGGTGTCGGAGGCAGATGGAGATGACGGGTGGGTAAAGAGGGAGAGTGGGATGTAGGGGGGATCTCTCCAAACATCTGCTCAAGAGAAGCTCAGCATTTTAAGCATCAGTCTTGAAAGTGTCTTTGCTTTCATTAGCAAGACAACAATTGGTTAAAAATTCAGATGGTACAGACCAACTTGTATCCTGTTTGCTACCACATAACATATCGAAGCAAAGTGAAGCAGAATGCCTTATTTGCATAACTCTATGCATCATAAGTGATGTCACATTTTGCATTTAAATTGGATTGGCCAATCAATAGAAAAGTGAGATGAGAGAGAAAGGAGGGAGAAGATTTAAAATGATGTAATTATGGTATTCTTCTTTGGATTGCAATTCCATTGCACCCTTGACCCAAGTTGGAAGCAAATGTCTCAAACCCACAGATACAAAAATATCAATGCTGGCATTTATGTTAAATATCATTTGTGAAACACTTTTGGTATTCTTGATCCACATTGGTCCAAAAAAAATTCTGCTAAATGTGACTTGATACAACCTAAGAAAAAGCCAACATGATGGGTTTTTAACGAAACCATGGCACAAGAAAAAGGGAATAAAATAAATGGAGAAATGATGAACAGTGAAAGGAAATTGGTGAGAAAGAAGTTTAGAGATTCATGTGAAAAATAATTTGATTTTTTTTCAATTCTGTTAACCCTAACCTTGTTTTATACACATCAGCACTCTGCTTCTCCGCTCTGTAGCCGCAATTTGCCTTCCCGTCAAGTTTGGCACAACTGCACAAACATGTTGCCAACACCATCAAATGGTCGGTGCCAACCCAGTTATAGTGCTTTACCCCTTTATTGCCAATGGACAATCTTGAAAGTGCAGTGATCCCTGTAACATCTTGCACGTCACTTTGGCAAGGACTTGAGTATGGAATTCACCTCCTCGGCCACTGCAGTCAGGCAAAAAGCAAACTGCTCCTGCAAGCAGCAAAAAATGTCAGCGTATTAATAACACTACTTTCCGACACCGCCACGATGAATATATTGGTAATACCACAAAATTTCCGGATTTGAAACGAAGATATCTATTACCAATAGCGGTGCATCAATGCATTGGCCCGGAATCTCTAAACACATCATTTCACCAAACGTGAGAGCAAAACGGACTTTTTAACGAATCAGTTGAACAGCTGAAGGTTTGTAATCAAGTTGATTTGATATGTAACACCCATTGCACCTTCTCACTTCCCCCACCCCTTCCCTTGCCACACTCATTTCTCTCCACAGCATGTCCTTACCCTGACCGTTAATTAGTCCCCTACCGGTGTACACCGGAGGGGACTATAGGTTTGCACTCCGTCCCTCCGTCTGTCAGTCTATCAGTCTATCCGTCTGTCCGTCCGTCACGCAAAGAACAGTTTTCCAGACTTTTTTCTAAACTCTTAATGCTAATGATTTCAAACTTGGCACATGGTTTCCTCATGATAAGTTACAGATCAAGTTCGAACTTCACGACGTTTCGATCATTTTTGACAAAGTTATGGCACTTTGAACTTTGGGAATTTCCCCAACAGTTTTCCAGACGACAGACTGCCGGAAGGGGACATGTATTCCAGCGCAATACTCAGAATGCTTGTTCCCCTTGCTTATCGTCATTGATTCATCTTAACCTGCGAAAGCACGTTTGGAGATTAAAGTTTCCCATTGCATAAATAATCAAACAAAGCTATTCCAACCAGTGCTCTCCTTACTGCCAAATTCATGATTTTCATGATTTTTTTCATGAAAAAATTCATTATTTTTGCATCATGAAACAACGTGTTGAGTGTTTAATATGATCGAAGTGCCGAGCAAGTTTGCGGAGAATGAAATGCGTTTTTAGTTTCTGGTGAGGTGAGATCACAGGTTAGGCCTTCTCCGTGCTCTAGCACAAAGTGTGCTGTCTGAAAAGCTAAAGAACAGCAAATGTAATACAGTATATGATAAAGTAAAAGTTGCATTTATTCAATTTCAAGACCACTCCAACTCAGGATACTTTAATGGCTCATTCTTCCCTGTAAGCTGGTACTCATTTTGCCGACCTCAGAAGGATGACAGGCTGAGTCAACCCACCCGGTGTTAATTCAACGGCATGACAGGGGAGTGAACTCACAACACTAAGATCTTAAACCAGCCACTTTAAGCCAACACCAAACTTCATGATTGAGGAACAACTTATTTATATCTAGTGTTATATTTTGAACACGAATCAGAACATGAATCGGAAGACAAGTTTGCTGTTTTACCATCTGTTGTCTGTGAATTATTCCCGATTATGCATGCGCAGAGGAGCGAGATAATATTTTTTACTCTCTTTTGTATTTATTCAACTTCTATGGGGATTAAACAAAATTGCCTGGCAATCAAACAGAATTGAAAATCATTCCAAACCGGAAACATTACTGTTTTTAAGGACATTATAAAGGACACAAACAACAGGCACGAATAACTAATGCACGTGTTAGATAGGGTGATGTAATAGACACTGGGTAAATGGCGGTAAAACCTGCAATTAATTTATTTATATGTCTTTAAACCCCTTTAAACCTTTATTCAAATTGAATTATATACTTGTACATTGTAGAACACATATAGCCTTCATCATACTACTTGGATAATTGTAGTACTTGGATATGTTCTATAGGGTGGTGTATGTAATAAGAGCTGTCAAGCGAAGCCCCTGGGAAGTGGGCGTGGCATGTGGGAGGGTGCAGTATTGGGGTGAAGAAGAGGTCGCCGATATGGCCATGTACGATGCCAATTGACACTGCGTTCTATGGTGATCAATAAAGCCTCCATCTCCTAAACTGCGATTCAGTGTCGTCTTATTAGTGTATAAGGGTGGTTTATAAGACTGCTTCAGTTGCGCTAAACTTCAGAATGTTTAAAACGATGTTTAACATCATTATTTTATTAAAATTGAAGTATATACTTGAACACTGCGTGGGGTATCATATTTTATGAACTCTAGAGTGGTGCTTCGTGTTTGGCCTTCAAGCATCACTGGTAATTGGAGAATAGGCCTGTCATATAGGAACTCCATCTGAGTTTTACTGCTTCACCAAGTTGGGGCACTATGGGGATCAACTCACATTCAACCGACTGGGTCTTGGTCACGAGTATACAATTTAATGGTATGCCATCCTGATGAGCTTAAATGAGGGTGAAACGAGGTTGGCGGCTCTGCATTCCTTTACTTGTGACCATTTAAATCTCGGTCTTTAAAGACCCGAGTAACTCAGCGGAACCCTGAGTAAATTCAGGACTGTAGAGCCTTTTTTGGTTTATTGATCACGCCCGACAGCAACTCCACCACCTGCAACCTGATAGGTGTTCAGTATGGCAGAGAATGCATTGGTGTAGTGGACTACGCTTGTTGCCAACAGGTCATGCGGAAATGGCTGTTATGGGACTTGATCTGTGTTTTGCTGCTTCATTAAGTTGGGGGGTTTAGTTCTATATACAGTGCATTCAGAAAGTATTCAGACCCCTTCACTTTTTTCACATTTTGTTACGTTGCAGCCTTATGCTGAAATCGTTAAAATTCATTTTTTCCCTCATCAATCTACACTCAATACCCCATAATGACAAAGAGAAAACAGGATTTTAGAAAGTTTTGCAAATTTATTAAAAAGAAAAAAAAGAAATATCGCATTGACATAAGTATTCAGACCCTTTGCTATGACACTTGAAATTTAGCTCAGGTGCCTCCCATTTCTCTTGATCATCTTCGAGATGTTTCTACACCTTGATTGGAGTCTACCTGTGGTAAATTCAATTGATTGGACATGATTTGGAAAGGCACACACCTGTCTATATAAGGTCTCACAGCTGGCAATGCATATCAGAGCAAAAACCAAGCCATGAGGTCGAAGGAACTGCCTGCAGAGCTCAGAGACAGGATTGTGTCGAGGCACAGATCTGGGGAAGCCGACAAAAAAATTTCTGCTGCATTGAAGGTTCCCAAGAGCACAGTGGCCTCCATTATTCTTAAATGGAAGAGGTTTGGAACAACCAGGACTCTTCCTAGAGCTGGCCGCCTGGCCAAACTGAGCAATCAGGAGAGAAGGGCCTTGGTAAGAGAGGTGACCAAGAACGCGATGGTCACTCTGGCTGAGCTCCAGAGATCCTGTGTGGAGATGGGAGAAACTTCCAGAAGGACAACCATCACTGCAACACTCCACCGATCTGGGCTTTATGGCAGAGTGGCCAGACGGAAGCCTCTCCTCAGTGAAAGACGCATGAAAGCCCGCTTGGAGTTTGCAAAAAAGCATCTAAAGGACTCTTAGACTGTGAGAAACAAGATTCTGTGCACACACATTGATGCCTTTTTCTGCCTGCAAGACACCATGGCAACAGTTTATATCTGGGCCGAGATTCTAGCCCAGGGTCGACAGCTCAAAGGTGAGTGTGCGTACCTCTAGGCCATCCTGTCAGCCCAATTGTCCTTTTGTCCCCCCAGAATAGTGTTATTAATCCTTGAAAATCGATTAATCATTGCTTTTTATTATGCCATGCCAATAATTTTAGTTCTTAGCGGTTCGGGTGCTGGCTTGGGATCCTAGGATCCTTAGTTCGAATCCCGTTGAGTTAATGCCATGTGGGGTTGACTCAGCCTGTCATCCTTCCGAGGTCGGCAAATTGAGTACCAGCTTGCTGGGATGAATGATCCCGGTGTGTACCTCGATTTAGAATAGGTACACCGTATCCCTGCGCATCGTAACAGGCGACAACGGGTTGGCATCAGGAAGGGCATCCAGCCATAAAAAAAATATTGTCTCAAACAGGGAACCATGATTGTCATGGGGCCCGCAAGGCTAACCACCGCCCTAGCGGGGAAAATGGCCTTAAAACGATCATTCATTCATGCCAATAATTTTAGTTAGTAATTTATTTATTTGAGAATAATTAATCATTAAGTCTATCATTGCGAATAGCTATAATTAAAGACTTTATTTTTTGGCATCCTTACACCAAGCTGTGCCTGAAAGTGCATCCTCTCTTCCATTGCTACTATGGGAGGCTGGGGAGAAAATAACCTGGCCGATACACTTAGCATTGGAAGAGTGAAGAATACTGTGGGCCGACGCTGGGGACCCATCTGCTGGTGTTAGCTGAGTGGCAACGGAACAGGCAGCCAAAATTGCTGCCATTAGTTGGGACTATTCCAAGCCCTGATAAATTAATATTAATTTGGTTTATCATGCACATGCCATGCTCCTACCTCAGCAATCAAATTATATGATGTGAATTGAATACTAATTGCTCATGTGAGGATCAGAAAGCTAAATGAAAAGAAGGGAGGTAGAAAGGGGCAGGGGGAGGGAGATGGTGTTGAGAAAGAGACAGCTGCAAGTTTGCAATAATTGTACTGGAACAGGAAAACAACCATTGTGGAGTAATTTTATCATTTGTTTAAAATAATGAGCTCAAACACGATGGCAATCACGTCTGTAATGACCCCCACCTCCAAACATCTTCTGCTATTTGTATTCCTTCCCCTATTTGTATTCCTTTTCCCCTACATCCCCATACATTTTCCACCCTCCCTTCCATGTACACTACATTTTGTTCCAGCTTATCTTCCCAGTCTGCCCTTTCTCCGCAACACTCCGCACTCACTCTTGTTACCCCTTTTTCTTCTCCTGCTCTTCTTTTCCTTAATTTTCTTTTTTTTTAAATATCATTTTCTTCCCAAATTTTCTGGCAGGATATCCGAGACCTAGAGGTTTCCGAGCATGGGTTCGAATATCGACCAAAGCTATAAACTGTCCTGGTGTTTTACAAGCAGGTCAATTGGTCAACCTGGCATCCTGGCCAAATTCGAAATTCCTGCTCTAACCCACAGGGGCACTGCATTTGTGGCTTAGCGCACATCCAGGAAATGGTGTTACCCACAGCTATGTACTGATTTCTGAAAGAAGAAAAGATGTCCTCATCTTCCCTCCCACCCCCTTTAGTTTTTACCACCATTTGTACATGTATTCTGAAATCAAGCAATGACCTTTTGCATTTCATCATATTAACATGAATGTTCTGGACATGCACTTGCCTTGTGTTATTTTTTTTCTCCAAATTAGCACAAGACCAATTTTGTAAGATCAATTAACCAGTAAGGATGCATGAAGGCATGGATAAGAGGAACCGGATGGAAACAGGTTTCGCAATACAGGAACATGATCTCATGGCGGATGTGCAGACTTTAACAATCTGAGGGGGTGGTTTTGAAACTGGAATGCATTAAGTCCAAGCAGATGCAAATGCATTCCTGGTGTCAGGGAAAAGGGAAAGGTTGCGCTGCACTTCAAGTAAGGACGCTCGAAGGACAGGTGGATGGATAGCAAATAAGTGGGTTGTGGGTGGGCTGGATGTGGAAGTGGGCGACAACAAGAATAAAAGAAAGTGGAATAATGGAAATACAGGGATGAAGGAAAAGGCCGCAAGAATTAGTTCATACCTCGAGCTTCAGATAGAAGGAAATTGAGCGCCCACGGCATTTCGCGATTAAGAAAATATCTGTGCGCTGGAGCTATGGTAACGACAGGTATTTCAGGCCTCTTTCCGCATCTTCACCCTGGTGATGATTTCCTCACCCATTGACCAATGGTCTTTCATACCACCGTCAATCCCCTCCCCCATCCACACCCTAACCCCACCTCTTTCCAAATTTCCAGTTTTTTTTTTATTTCTGAGAGTTTACTTATGTATCCATCTTGTCCGCTCCATGTGTCCTCATTTTTCCTGGCCACATCCCTTATTTGGCCAAGTCTCCCTCTATTTGTCATTCAACCCTGCTGTTGATTTTTTTCCTTCTCTTTGTACTGTTCCTTTTGTTCTATTTAGCATTCTGATCCATTCTGTGTTCCAGCTCTTCCACAAGCTTTGACTTTGTGCACAAATAATAAATAAAACGGATGCCAAGGTTGCCATCAGATGTGTTTGTGAAAACAAAATTGGGCCTTAAATTCATTTTGGATAAAGCTGTGGAGTATATTTGAAGGCTTGTAATGGAGGTACACCACCAGTAACGAGGTCTTATTCTGATGTTAACTTTGCAGAAAGTGATTTGTAGCCCGACATAGAAGTAGAATGATAAAATAAAGACGATTTGTTCAATTAAAAGGTGACAATGATAGTGGAAGGGATAAAAACAATCAATTTTTGTGAATGTCAGTTATTGCCTCCATCATGCATGACAAGGACAAATTAATTATCTGTTGGTGCAGATCCGGATTGGGATCCGATAATTTTTCAAATTTTAAGTGTTTCTTCACCATTGAGAGATAGGACCAGAAACTATACATTGCACAATATCTCAAAATGTTGTGGACGACCTATGACAAACTTGGGGGATGGGTTTGAATTACGTGACAAAAGAAGCCGATTCTATTTTTTGGTTCAGGTCTGAATCCAGATCCGGCCTATCAGTGGGATATAAAACGTAAACTGTTCAGTATGGCGGAGGTATGCGCTCTACCGAGTGCCGTTCTAGTTGATCATATAACGCTTGGAACTTATTGATAACACCTTACAAGTGTTTAATATTTTGATTAACCTTTTCAAAACTTTTTGCTGCCCCGTTTAGTGTAATCAGGCTCAACAATGGCGGAGCTCCAATTTAAAGTGCCATTTACCTTGGTCTCTACCATCCTGGCCCGTTGGTCACGTATGAATTCCAACGTGGCTGCAATGTCAATCTCCTTAGTTCCTGTTGGTAGGATTGTGTTAAAATGAAACCTGAATGAACCACAAGTCACCAAGTTTTCCATTCTCTCTTATAATCAGACAAATAATGACCAACTTCTGATAAAACAACACATTCTGTAGTGCTGTGGAACATGTAAATGTTCAGGTGGAAGGGGGTTGTGGTGAGTGACAACGAAAGAGGTAGTGTGCATTACTACTGTAAAGTAAGCAATGCAGCAGTGAACTTACCTTTGGCTACACGATTTAACACCATGTCTAGTAGTATATATGTGCCTGTATGACCTGACCCGTCACTGGGGGCAGGAAATGGAGACAGAGAACGAGTAGAACCAGAATTAGGCTTTACATACATACATATATATATATTATATATATATATACATATATGTGTGTCATTATATGCATGGTCTTGCTGCAACACAGATTATGCACACACATCTATTATAAATGGATGAGGTGTGTGTGTGTGTGTGTACGCGTTTGTGTGTACGCTCGTGTGTGCCTGTGTGTATGTATATGAGTGTGGGTGTGCGTATGTGTGTATGAGTATGTGTGTGTGTGTGTGTATGTGTGCATCCATTTGGGAATGAAGAGCATCAGTGTTCGTCATTCAGAGCCAAGTGCTTCTAATATGATCCAATATTTACTCCGCTGCTCTTTAGCACACGTTCTCAAATGAAAAGCAAATTTTCTCTTTTTTAAACAAACAATAACAACAGCATTTCCTTTTCAGACAACATAATATAACATGCACAAGGTTTTCTCTTTTTCCAAAATGCACTTTTGGGAACAAGAGGCCATATTTTGCCATGTGTTTGATTTGATGAAATTGGAGCATTCATGAAAGATCAGCAATGATTAAATGTTATTGTTAAGTCTCATGTATGTATACAGCATAGGAAATAATTGTGGAAACATACAAGCAATGCAATGTACACGCAGAATTCTCGACCAACGAACTGGGTGATGAATGGATTTTGGGTAAAATTTCTTATGGAGGAAAACACAAAGAAACGTCAATAAGTTATACAATTCACCATATTATTGTTTTTACATCACACCTTTGCTTTACAGAGGATCACACCTTGCTTACGTGTGATATTGCTTATCAATGTATAATTGTGAAATGCCCAATGGCCCCATTTCTACTGATCTTACATCAAGCTTCACTGTAGTTGCTGTCCACTAACTATGTGTTATTGTCATCTCAGTTGTTCGTGAAACTCTTGATCGTTGCTGAACGATTCGAACTCGGAATCTTCTAGAAAGGTCTTTCATCTTCAGCTTTACTCATACCGTTATTTGTGATCTGATGTTTATTACTCATCTTTGGTAAATGGGATATGTCTTTCAATTCAGGCAATTCTCAAATTTTCACTCTGTCTCTTCAAAAGAATTGTTCAGCAATTTCTCCAATCTACGTTGTTGATCAACTACTGGAAAAACAACTATCAGGGATGCCTCTTCGTGGTGGTTGTACTCCCCAACGCAAGCCGGCGGCCAAATCTTCGTCATTCTTCTCTGCTGCCCGGATACGTCAGGGTAGTGCGATTACAGTCAGAGTGTCGATCGGTCGCCTTGGACTGGCCCTTTCTCTCTCGTCTCTGTGTCTTTTCTCTCTGTGTCTTTTCTTTCTTTTCTTTCTTTCTTTCTTTCTCTCTCTCTCTCTCTCTCTCTCTCTCTCTCTCTCTCTCTCTCTCTCTCTCTCTCTCTCTCTCTCTCTCTTTCTCTTTCTCTTTCTCTTTCTCTTTCTCTTTCTCTTTCTCTTTCTCTTTCTCTTTCTCTTTCTCTTTCTCTTTCTCTTTCTCTTTCTCTTTCTCTTTCTCTTTCTCTCTCCCTCTATCTCTCTCCCTCTATCTCTCTCCCTCTATCTCTCTCCCTCTATCTCTCTCCCTTTATCTCTCTCCCTCTATCTCTCTCCCTCTATCTATCTCCCTCTATCTATCTCCCTCTATCTCTCTCCCTATATCTCTCTCCCTATATCTCTCTCCCTCTATCTCTCTCCCTCTATCTCTCTCCCTCTATCTCTCTCCCTCTATCTCTCTCCCTCTATCTCTCTCCCTCTATCTCTCTCCCTCTATCTCTCTCCCTCTATCTCTCTCCCTCTATCGCTCTCCCTCTATCTCTCTCCCTCTATCTCTCTCCCTCTATCTCTCTCCCTCTATCTCTCTCCCTCTATCGCTCTCCCTCTATCTCTCTCTCTCTCTCTCTCTCTATCTCTCTCCCTCTATCTCTCTCCCTCTATCTCTCTCCCTCTATCTCTCTCTCTCTCTCTCTCTCTCTCTCTCTCTATCTCTCTCCCTTTCTCCCTCTAACTGTCGTGGCCCTGACTTTGTGAATGCGGGGATACACAATCCTGGATGTAGGGGATCTCTGGGTCGCTCCTGGGAGATCGATTGGCTATCTCCGTGCCGCAGGCTTGTTCGAGAGAACTGCCCGGGCCTATACAACAACAACAACAACATCAACAACTACTACTGGAAAATGTTCAAGTGTCTTGAACTTCTGCACCTGACCATCAGCGATGGCCTCTACTGGGCAGACCATATATCAAAGTTGGCCTCCACATCCAGCTGCAGACTCAGCATTTTCCATTGTGTCAAGTCGTTCCTTGGTAAATCTGAACTTCTCTGAACGTCTCACAACCTTTAAGACCTTTGTCTGTAGCTTAATGGAGTACGGTTCTCCCTTGTAGGGTTTCTGTCCCCACTTCACCTGTCTCTCCTGAACGCTGGGGAATCTAAAGATCACAACATCATTAGTATCTCCCACAGAAAAGTAGAAGCACAAGGCCTCAGGGCTCAGGCTGCTATCTCATCACAGACAGGACGCTTATTTTGAACCTCCTCTCATCTGGTCTTTCTCCCACTGCTATTTCAATCCTCCGAGCTTCCCTAATCCCTTCAGATGCCCATTGCTCTTTCTTTGACCCTTTCATTAAAATCCCCAAATCTAGGCTTACGGTACACCGCCACTACCTTGGTCATCATCACTATATTTTCTACTGTTTGTCAAACTGTCTATCAAAACAAGTTTAATCCAACTTTACCCTCTAGAGTTTCAAATTAGCAGCACACCACCATCTCATGTCATCTTTCATCCCCATGTCATCGTCCACCTCATGTCATCGTCCATCTCATGTCATCGTCCATCTCATGTCATCGTCCATCTCATGTCATCATCCACCTCATGTCGTCTTCCATCCCATGTCGTCTTCCATCTCATGTCATCTTCCATCTCATGTTGTCTTCCATCTCATGTCATCTTCCATCTCAAGTTGTCTTCCATCTCATGTCATCGTCCACCTCATGGCATCGTCCACCTCATGTCATCTTCCATCTCATGTCATCTTCCATACCACGTCATCTTCCATTTCATGTCATCTTCCATCTCATGTCATCTTCCATCTCATGTCATCTTCCATCTCATGTCATCATACACCTCATGTCATCTTCCATCCCATGTCATCTTCCATCCCATGTCATCTTCCATCTCATGTCATCTCCATCTCATGTCATCCACTATCTCATATCATCTTCCATCCCATGTCGTCTTCCATCCCATGTCGTCTTCCCTCTCATGTCATCTTCCGTTTCATGTCATCTTCCATCTCATGTCATCTTCCATATCATATAATATTCCATCCCATGTCATCTTCCATCCCATGTAATCTTCCATCTCATGTCATCTTCCATCCCATGTCATCTTCCATCCCATGTAATCTTCCATCTCATGTCATCTTCCATCTCATGTCATCCACTATCTCATGTCATCGTCCATCTCATGTCATCTTCCATCTCATGTCATCCACTATCTCATGTCATCGTCCATCTCATGTCACCTTCCATCTCATGTCATCCACTATCTCATGTCATCGTCCATCTCATGTCATCTTCCATCTCATGTCATCTTCCATGTCATGTCATCTTCCATCTCATGTCATCTTCCATCCCATGTCATCTTCCATATCATATAATATTCCATCCCATGTCATCTTCCATCCCACGTAATCTTCCATCTCATGTCATCTTCCATCCCATGTCATCTTCCATATCATGTAATATTCCATCTCATGTCATCTTCCATCTCATGTTGTCTTCCATCTCATGTCATCTTCCATCTCAAGTTGTCTTCCATCTCATGTCATCGTCCACCTCATGGCATCGTCCACCTCATGTCATCTTCCATCTCATGTCATCTTCCATACCACGTCATCTTCCATCTCATGTCATCTTCCATCTCATGTCATCTTCCATCTCATGTCATCGTCCACCTCATGGCATCGTCCACCTCATGTCATCTTCCATCTCATGTCATCTTCCATACCACGTCATCTTCCATCTCATGTCATCTTCCATCTCATGTCATCCACCATCTCATGTCATCCACCATCTCATGTCATCTTCCATCTCATGTCATCTTCCATCTCATGTCATCTTCCATCTCATGTCATCTTCCATCTCATGTCATCTTCCATCTCATGTCATCTTCCATCTCATGTCATCTTCCATCTCATGTCATCATACACCTCATGTCATCTTCCATCCCATCTCATCTTCCATCCCATGTCATCTTCCATCTCATGTCATCTCCATCTCATGTCATCCACCATCTCATATCATCTTCCATCTCATGTCGTCTTCCATCCCATGTCGTCTTCCCTCCCATGTCATCTTCCATCTCATGTCATCTTCTGTTTAATGTCATCTTCCATCTCATGTCATCTTCCATATCATGTAATATTCCATCCCATGTCATCTTCCATCCCACGTAATCTTCCATCTCATGTCATCTTCCATCCCATGTCATCTTCCATCCCATGTAATCTTCCATCTCATGTCATCTTCCATCTCATGTCATCCACTATCTCATGTCATCGTCCATCTCATGTCATCTTCCATCTCATGTCATCCACTATCTCATGTCATCGTCCATCTCATGTCACCTTCCATCTCATGTCATCCACTATCTCATGTCATCGTCCATCTCATGTCATCTTCCATCTCATGTCATCTTCCATGTCATGTCATCTTCCATCTCATGTCATCTTCCATCCCATGTCATCTTCCATCCCACGTAATCTTCCATCTCATGTCATCTTCCATCTCATGTAATATTCCATCCCATGTCATCTTCCATCCCACGTAATCTTCCATCTCATGTCATCTTCCATCCCACGTAATCTTCCATCTCATGTCATCTTCCATTACATGTCATCGTCCATCTCATGTCATCTTCCATTACATGTCATCGTCGATCTCATGTCATCTTCCACATCATGTCATCTTCCATCTCATGCCATCTTCCATCTCATCTCATCTTCCATATCATGTCATCTTCCATCTCATGCCATCTTCCATCTCATCTCATCTTCCATCTCATGTCATCATCAATCTGATGTCATCTTCCATCTCATCTCATCTTCCATCTCTATATCGACGATCCTTTCTACCCCCATTTTCCTTCCCCTAATAAGCCATTCTTCTACTTGCTGGCTGCTATGTTTTATTCCATCTCCTCTTCTCCCGTTTGTTCATTGTGTTGCTTTTTGCATCTGCCTGTTGTCCCACTGCCCATCTGCCTGTACATTGCCTCTCTACCCTCCATCACCTCACCCTTCCACGAACGTAAATTTTGTACACAATAAGAAAAACACATGAAGATGCATTTGATTCGTTTGGAACTTACCTGCAGTGAACGATGATGGGGCATGAACGACCTCGGAAGCATTTATTCACTTTCCTGTAATCACACACCAATACAAATCTCTGATACACTTGCCTTGCATTAATTTCCCAAAATGGAAATACATCACAACTTACATTTTCGAAAAAAAACAAATTTGATAGCTATTGAGTCTCGTAGAAGAGACAAAATGACATGGGGTGTGGTGTCCGTTTGGTGTGATAGTAGTTGTGGTGTCCCCATGGGTAGATTAATTGGAGAGGATTGGCTACCATCCAGAAAGACTGGAGGGATGGTTGGCCTGTTTAGCATTCCTGTCTGTAAACATACCTCTTGATGCAACAAATCCAGGTTCAAATGGCATATACTATATATCTATCCATCGTCTACTAATTCATGTCGTTGTAACCTTGGCCAATGCAATAAATAAATTAAATGTTTTATTTTTTCAAGGACAGACTTTGGGTAGCAATTCCATAGATGATGGAAGAAGTGGCAAAGGAGTGATGGTAAGTTGAAAGTTTACACCTGGATAAGGCAACAATGCATCCTGAACATTTGTTTGTAATGTGGAATATGAAACCAGAGCAAAATTATCATGTAATATCGAGTAATCTTACGATAATTCACCAAATGTCTGTCCGTCTGTCTGTTCCCAGGTACCGCAAAAACGGCTGAACAGATCGCAACGAAATTTTGGGTGGGTAATCCTGGGACCCCCTGGAGTAAAATTGGCTTTTAATTCCAAAATCCAAAATTATTCCAAAATTGGCTATGTTGTTTTTCCAATTTTTCCCCAATTTCCAATTTTTCCAATTTTCCAGTTTTTCCAAACACGATGGAATAATATTTACCGATATGAACAGTGATGTGGCTTTGTTGAACAGTGATCAATGTTTCAATTCTACTCATACTTGTTGGTTCAAAGCTCCAAAGCCTGGTGTTAGCTTAGCGGTTAGGGTGCTGGCTTGGGATCCTAGGATCCCGAGTTCGAATCCCGGTCGATCGTTAAATTAACACCAGGGGGGTTGACTCAGCCTGTCATCCTTCCGAGGTCGACAAATTGAGTACCAGCTTGCTGGGATAAATGATCACGGTGTGTACCCCGGTTTAGAATAGGTACACCGTATCCCTGCGCATCGTAAGAGGCGACCAAGGGTTGGCGTCAGGAAGGGCATCCGGCCATAAAAACATTGCCTCAAACAGGGAACCATGATTGTCATGGGGCCCGCAAGGCTAACCCCCGCTCTAGTGGGGAAAATGGCCTTAAAACGATCACTCATTCATACGGTTTAGATTTTGATGATTAAACGGATGTTTATATAAATCGTTTAAAATAAAAAAAAACCCTTCAATTTCTGATATTTTGCCTTTTCATTTGGGCCTCCCAATTGAAGCCCCGCCCATAGGGCAGGTACCGTTGCTAGTTATATTAATGCAACACTTACCTTGTCTCCAAAATAGGAAAGCCTGAATTGCATGACAAATTAATTATTTCTCCAATGACCAGCTGGTGTCACCAATTCATCAAATCAAATGCAACTGCTTCAGCTGGAATTCCTGACAAAATTGCATCTCCTGCTCATACCTAAGAAAAACAATGTCATTGTGTGATCCCTGGTGTGCCATACCATCGTGATCAATGTTTCACCAAGAGTCGGCAAGCTATGTCACCCTGGCCTGTCACCCTGTCACCCTGCTATGTCACCCTGTCAAGCTATGTCACACTGTCACCCTGGCGTCACCCTGGCCAAATTCAAAATTCCAACACCATTACCTACTGCATCAGTGGCACAGCCGCGCCTTCAGTCAATGATGTCACCTGCAGCCTTGTGCTGCATACGGAAGAAGAAGAAGAATGTGCCTCAAAGACAATCTTGCCGAGCTTTGGCCCATCCTCCAATGATCACTTTTGTGACTATGCAACTGGATTCGGTAACGGAGCTGCACATCACAAAAATGACACTGGCAGAGGGCAGGATGGTACGTGATGATCAGCCTGCAATTTCTTGTGTAAGTTAAGTTTTTGCATTACATTGTTATTAAAGGTAAGGGGAGAATATGTGCAGGTAGGTTGCTGCATCCGGTCTTGAATATTTCGTCACATGCAATCACAAATGGCTCAATACATTCCCGACAGAAATATGAGCAGTGGAGTGGGATGTGTATGCTTCTCCTCTTAGACTCTCATGCACTTGCCTGCGGAACTCCAGCAGAGTGTATGGGGCAGATGGTACATCCTTCGGGGCCCAGCTCAGGAAGTGGAATTGAGTGACGGTGCGTGTTTCACCAGTGAGTATGTGCTTGAGATAGAAACTTCGTACCACGTACTCCTCACAGCACACATGCTCTGACACGAGATGGACCTGGTGGGAATCAAGCGTCATGTGTTCAAAAATGTCTGTCACGGCCATTTATATTTCATATGAGATTGCAAGAAGAAGAATCTGTTTCTGTTTGATCGATGGATTTAGGACTTTTTGAAGTTCACCAGAAGGGTCATTAATAAATATGATTATTATACTAGTAAAAATCCCGTCAAATATGATGGGTTGGAAAGGTTTATTCGACCGTACAGCCTTGTGAGCATGCCAAAGTTTGAAGCCTCGGCCTTGTGTCAGGTGTGCTTATATCTTTATTTATTAGACATCCTACAGGTGTAAATGAACACTCGTTTTACTCTGCATGTGTTGCACATCACGTGCAGCGAATTTCACCTCCTTGCGCCTTGTATTTATTGTTATTGAAAAAAAAAAACCGCTCTGTACACCGCCCTTGAGGCTTGGTTTCAAGCCACCATCTACAATTCTAATACTAGAAAGCATCTGAAAATTCAAAGCCCGTCTGCCTCCGTTTGTATTCAGACGTCTTCTTCCGTATGCTCAAATAACTGCATACGGAAGAAGACATCTTACAAGAAGACGTGATAAAAAATACAAAATGAAAATTGATGATTTTATACAACCTTGACCTTTGAGCTTTAGATCTAAAAAAAATAATCAGCTTCTAGCTTTTGATTGGTGAACCAATTCAGTGACCCAATATGCGAATTCTTAACATTTCAAGTCAATTAGGTGAAAATTGGCGATGTTATGTGACTTTGACCTTTGCCCAAATTATTAATTTGCCTTCTCCATATTCTCACAATAAACCTTTGTGAACATTTCATGACAAAACTCAAATGGTAAATTGAAATTTCAGGGCAATTGGATGAAAATTGATGATTTTATGTGATGCTGACCTTTAACCTTTTGGCAAAAGTATTAATTTGCCTTCTCCGTATTATCATAATAAAGCTTTGGTGAAAATGTGATGAAATAGCTCAAATGGTAAAAAGCCTCCCCCCCCCCCCCCCCCCCCCCCCCATCTCCTGCTGAGCGGACTGGCTAATAAGAGACATAATTATCCTGTTATGGAAAATGTTTTTCGGGTTTGTTTTATCCTCAAAAAGAGACCGTAGCGAACACACATTCGTGTTAAAAGATTGCACTTTAATACCGAGCCTCATGACGGGGGACAAACATCTGTACAAACATACAAACACACATTGTGTTTTATATGGTAGATTGTTACATATATTTGCATGATTATTCATAAAAATTCAAATGATATTAAATATTATCATTCCAACCCAACAGAGCCTAGTGTTGACTCATCGTATAAGGTTTTTTTTTTTTTTTTTGTTTTTTTTTGTATTTTGTATTTTGTATACATAATTGTTTTTGTATACATAATCGAGGCTCGTGAAAGAGCTAACATTTATCACACAAACAAATCAAACAGACAAACAAACAAAGTGTATCAAAAGGGGAGCGGTAGACAAGATGGGGAGAGAAGGGGAAGCACATAAACACAACATTTGTGAGGGACATCGGGAATGTGTGGGAGGGAGAGGGCTTGGTGGGAGGCGGCGTGGGAAGGAGGAGGGGGGGGGGGGGGGGGGGAAGAAGTATAAATATTTTTAATAGAAGTATTTATTTTTATAGTTTTATAGAAGTATTTACAGAAGGAAAAAGTATTTATAGAATATAAATAAATATAGAAGTATTTTACAAGTACTAATCCAATTATTGAAATGATGCACTTGCGTGGAATATCGGCGCCACAGACAATAGTTGGAGGGGATGCAGCGCATTACTCCTCATCGTAGATTGTGATCCATGTCACCTTGCATTCGATTCAGCAGCCAATAAAATTATTCATTCGAGAGTCTGCAACTCCGAATACATTTGATATTGTCATGCTTCTTCAATGCATGTTGGTGATCTTATGCATGTTGGTGAAGGTTGCTGGCTTAAGATCTTATGGTCCTGAGTTTGAGCTCCCGTCATGCCATTGAATTAACACCAGGTGGGTTGACTCAGCCTGTCATCCTTCAGATGTTGGCAAAATGAGTACCAGCTGGCTGGCAATGAGGGGGGGGAGGGGATGGGAGCAATTGCAACAATGGCCTAGCCACACCTCCAGAAAATGATGCAGCCAATCAGCCACAGGGTGCATACAAACCGCCATTAAAATCCAACCCTGTGATAATTGAAGTTGGGATTTCCCTTTACTGCACTCAAAACACACCCTCTCCATAGTGTGTTTCAGGTGCTTTAAATGGAAATGCTAAGTCAGTAAAGGATATCTCAATGACAAATACAACACCTCCAGTTCCCCAAAATTCTGTTTTCATATTAGCCATTTTAATGTCTGAGATTGATATTGATAAACCTCCCAATGTGTGATGTGAGTATCCACCTCGTAATTGTGGTAGATGGCACTTCCTTCTGTTGGCCAGTAACGAGGGCAGCAGTCCATTCCTTCGTCTCCGGAAGGGCACAGCATCACCAAAACCACACAACGGTTCTCCCACACCATCTGCCTCACACCACAAAATATCACACAGTCTGTTTTTTCCCCACACTGGACTTAACATTTCACACTGTGGTTTTGTCAAACTACCACCCAGCAACTACCAGAAACTCCGACCCAGAAACCCAGAAACTCAACCAGAAACTCACAATGTTACCTATAGTTACTAAAGCTGGAAAATAACACCTTCCCATCCACCTTTGCTGTTTCCTGTTTCCAGATTCCACATCTGCTCTCCCAATGTGACTTTTCCCCAAATCCTCTATGTAAATGTCAAAAGGGACCCAGATGGACACCATCTCAAGTGGCAGCCCCCAAATGTTTGCCTACCTGCCAGAAGTCAGATATCGTGCGAGCCAGGGGGCTTTGGGCAGCGATGTATGCTGGTGTGCGCGGATCGTGGTCTGTCTGCGAACAACACACATGTTGGTTGTCACATCATTTAAGGAGTTCTCGAGGTGATAACAATATATCTAGCAAGTGTTTCTGATCCGATATACCATATGCTAATACAGAGTGGTGGTTCTGACGAAGGGGTTTCTAGGTTTGGGGTCATGTTGGGTGGTTTGCCATCCTCCTCCCAGCAGTAGTTAGGGCAGGCATTTGTAATTATTTGTCCAGGGTCCTGGCGATGGCTCGCCAACTCTTAGCGAAGGACACAGTGGGATCTTTAACATCAACCAACTAATGCTGGCAGACGAGACGCCCAGTTTAACATCCATCCGAGGGACACATTGATGAAGTGAAACATGTAAATTGTGAAACAGCAGGATGGAAGTTTACAGCTGGGTCGACATTCAAACCCAGGCGAGACAGCCTTGAGGTGAGTGTGCGCATTTATAGAACATGTCAGCCATCTAGCAAGTGTCATGGCGATACAAATCTTTGGATGGGACTGTTTGGCATTCACATTGAAGTATGGGATGTATGATTCTGTGATGCCATATTCCAATCCAATATATGTACTTGATGGTGGCCATTTTTTACCTTAAGTCTTATTAAGGTCTTATTTAAGTCTTATTATTTAATTTAAGAGTGCAATTTTTCAAAAGAAGATCTGAGTCTGGGAGGTCGGCGACTCGAAAGCTGGCCGCATCAAACCAAAGGCTTAAAATAAAGGTACGTGCCGTTTCCTTGCTTGATGTTCATCGTTTTAAAAGGATAGAGTATGGACAAGCAACCTATGTTAGCAACCATTGTGCAGACTTTTGATTGGTTCCTCATAAGAGAACTCATCTATATAATAAGCTTGTCAGTCTGTCTGCCCCTCCAGCACATAATCGTGAGATGACGAAATCTCGCGAGATTGTGAATTAAATGTTGTTTGGATAGGGGAGGGCAAATATAATTAAATATTCCACCATTTTAATGAGGTAATGGGGAAATCTTACTATAATTCACCAAATGTCCGTCCGTCTGTCTGTCCGTCCACCTGTCCGTCCATTTGAAGGTACCGCAAAAACGGCTGAACCGATCACAACGATATTTTGGGTGGGTAAGCCCTTGAGTAAAATAGGCTATATTGTTTTTTCCAATTTCAGCTTTGGCTTCCAGCATTTTCACGTTTGGACTCCCGCATAACGTTATTTTCCCGGGTGCCGCACAAACGGCTGCACCGATCGCTGCACAGCTGTGCTGCACGGCTGCACCAATCGGACTCAGTGACCTCAGACAAACACCTTTTATAAGGACATGGGTTGAATCCCTGCTTGAGAGAATACCAACACCCTCCCCGCCATCACGGTCATCTCTCCAACTCACAATCCCACGAGATATGCGGAAAGGACGACCCAAAACCAATTATGTTATTTTTGATTCGTACATAAACATCATTAAAAGTAAATAATGATCTCGGCCAAAGTTCAAACGACGTTTAATCTCTACATAACAGAATTCCACATAGCTATTTGGGTGGTGTATACGCGAACAGATCGCTGTCTCCTATCGATCTTGCCAAGGCCGTAATACCTATCGGCTCAAAATCCTTTTAACTGTTGACTTGGTAGTTTTTACAATGAAGGAAACATTAACAACGTTGTTAAAAGTTTATTTTGTGATTAATTTGTGATTGGAGTTATGTTGTTTGCAATGAAAAAAGAGATATCGAGTTCAAGTAAATGACGACATGCCATGATGGTTTCTACCTTCTAAACGTGAACTTCGTGGATCGCCATATGCAGATTCGCCACGGACCCACGATCGATGTTTCTATACGTGAACGTACCCGTTTGTTTGTGAATGGGTACGTTTTTCATGGAAGTCCTTCACGAACTTGCTGTCCATGTCTGACGTGCGACTGAGGGTGCTACAGGAATGTGGAATTTATTGGTTTCATGCTTTAGCATTCGCCATATCTGCATTGCCTGTTTGCTTCTGGCCTTCCACCCGTGCGTAGCACGGGTATCTCACTAGTAACATATAATGACATAACAATACCCTCTTGCTTTGAAGAACGGGATGAAAGGAGTAGGGGAGGGCAGAGAGTTGGAGTGGGTGGTTTAGAGAGGGGATAGAGAGTGGGGAGAGGGGTGTTCATTGAAGCTCTGGGGAGGGTTTGAGGAGTTGCATTGGGGATGGGGGGGGGGGGGAGTTCATGACTTAAGGTGGGTTTTCACGGGACACGCGAACGGTTCGCGAAGGATGCGAATGTCGAAAAAATGGCAAAGTCCAACATTCGTATTTTAGGCTCCAAAAGTTCGCCAAACATGCGCGGGGGTTCGGAAGCGTCGTCAATTGTTCGCAGAAGTCGTTTTTTGTTCGGCGGGTATTTCAAACAGAACAATTGACGACGCTTCCGAACCCCCGCGCATGTTTGGCGAACTTTTGGAGCCTAAAATACGAATGTTGGACTTTGCCATTTTTTCGACATTCGCATCCTTCGCGAACCGTTCGCGTGTCCCGTGAAAACCCACCTTTAGGGTTGGGAGGGCGCTTTAGGACTTGGGGTTGGTTTGCGGGCATTGAGAACATGGAGTTGGGAGGTGGCATGAGGGCTCATGGTTGGGTTGGGGAAGGGTGGGATGGAGCTGAGGACCTGGGGGTGGAGGACGTTTATTTTATCAAGCAACATATTTAGGGTGCACATAGGTAAACAATATTACATTCCCATGATATTGTATACCGCCCCTCCCTATTCCATCTCCAGGCATTGCACAATGTCATCGCCGGGTGCCAAAGGCTTTTGCCGACTGGCAATGACGCAAGCCGAAAGGGTATACTCAGTTTTCACTCCATTTGTTTGTTTTCTTTCGTGTTTGTTTTCTTGTTTGTTTTCTTCTTTGTCCGGGCGTTACTTCAGCCATCCTTTGAGCTAAGAAGCTGAAATTTGGGTACAATAGTGAACAAGTGTTGTGGCAAAACCATAGTTTTTCTTTTTTGATTAATCAATTAATTTATTAATTAGTTACTTATTTATCAATGTAGTAATTATTTGATTTATTTATTTATTTATGATATTCTTCCTCGTCTGGGCAATCTTAGACACCTTTTGAACTAGGAAGCTGATATTTGGACACAACAATGACCAAGTGATTTAGTAATAAGGGTATTTTTGATTTATTGATTAATCAGCTAATCGATTAATCATTTAATTATTTGATTAATTAATTACTTAATCAATTAATTTTCAAAAAGTTACAAATTGGGAGGAAACAGTGGTGGTTTACGTATGTTATTAACCAATTGATTAAGAAATTAATTATTTTACAATTTATCTTTATTTATTTTAATGTGCAATAAATCAGTTAATCAATTATTGTATACCGCTCCATCCCAATTCCATCTCCATGTGCTGCATGGCAACATTGCTGTGCACCGAAGGCACCCCAGCAAAGTCGTGAGCTGGACATGTTATTTATTTATTTGGCATGGGGTGGTGTACTTTGAATATAGCTCTACTTGTTCAACTATTGTTTGCATAATATTGTTGAAGTCACATTTTACATCACAAGTATTTTTTTTTGCAGTATGTATACATATATATATATATATATATATATATATATATATATATATATATATATATATATATATATATATATATATATATATATATATATATATATATATATATACAATGATTACCTTAGTCCAGGTAGAATTGTAGAGATTACCATGCTCCGTATGACACGATGAATAAGAAGAACCCTCATGTACTATAAGTAGGGATCCGTTTGACCGTATGTTATGTAAGAGCGTATCTTCGTTCCAATCACGAGGGGTGGGGTTATGTTAATTAGTTAGGGATTATGGGTAATTAATCCCCTGTATGTAATTGCCTCTGTTATTTCCCCTCTGTTCTTTATGACAATGCAACACACACACACATAGACAGAATCGGCATGCATTATCACACGAAATAAAAGTAACCGGAAACAGAGCATTGAGCACCACCAATGATACTGGCGACCTGGTGATCACAAAGGCACAGGAGGTCCGTGAGGCCATGCCCCAAAGAGCAGTGATTGGTTAGGATTGTCGAGCAACAAAGAGCGGGACTCGCTGCTTGGAGCAGGCACGGGCGGCGTCGGATGACGATGACTCTCGGTTTCTGGATCTGGAAGTGAACGGTCGCTGATAAGCTCTTGCGCCAGGGACATTGGAGGTCTCGACAATTGGGAGGATGAGCGCAGCTGGAATGACCGAACGGGCGCGGCCTGCTCGCTTTGCGCACGGAACCAGGAGTGAGGGGACTGCACACGGAGACCTGTTTCCCATGTACAAACAGCGCATCCTGGGCCTGTGGTTTTTTTTCCACACAAGGACGGAGGGCTTGTGACGATCCCGGATGATCAAGCGGACCAGAGCTAAGTCACGATTACACATTTTTATTTTCACTTTTATTGTTCCCTTTGTCTGTATATGAGTCTGTATGGGGGCGCTCCATTTAGAAAAGCTAGTTTTGTCATCCATTATTTGGTTACCGGCATTTCTTCAATAAAGCCGGTAATTTTGTACATTTGAATCCGTGTCGGTTTGAGTTGATTGTCGCAGGTGCGAGGACGTCTGGTGGAAGCCATCCAGGTAAGTTTGTCATTCTCCTTTCCCTCACGTGTAAAGAACACCGCCATTTTTGACTGAATGCCTCGGAGTGTAAGCTCGATCAGCAATCCGTCCGAGACCGGTCTTTATCGGCATGGACAGGACAAATGGTGTCAGGAGTGTAGGATTCGGACTCGGTGGGTACTCGGTGTCCGAGAGTTGTGAGTCAACACCCCCGCTGGGTGTAAATTGTGCTCAGCATCTGGATACTAAATTTATTGATTGTCTCTCCCTCTCTCTCTCTCTTAGAGGGAGGATCGATTGTAGTACCGAGGCTAAAAATTGAATAGTCAATTGGTGTGCGAAGCGCAACATCACGTTTTCGAAAAATTCGGTAAAAAAACCCTTTTTCCGACATAAATTATGCGCGAGAGGAAAAACCGCTGGCCAGCACGTAATGGCAGCCGTGAACAGCATGGCTGAGCGGATGGAGGATTCTGAAGAGTACGGAGGCGGGCACACACACACGCACACACACACACACACACACACACACACACAGTCACGTGAAAAAGTAAGTACACCCCATGTAAAGTTTTGACTTTTTCAACATATTTCAACATACAGCTATTTGATCTTCATTTCAACAATATTGATAGATAAAGGTGATATAATATAACAAATATCATGAAACATTTTCATTTTGTAGTCCATTGTATAATTTAAATAAATATAAATGCAAATTTCGCATGTGGAAAAAGTAAGTACACCCTCGGCTCTAATTGGTGGTATTGCCCCCTTTGGCAGAAACATCCTCAAGTAGGCGTTTCTTATAACTGTCTACCAGTCTCTGCCATCGACTGGGAGAAATTTTTGCCCACTCCTCCATGCAGAATTCTTTCAACTGTGTGATGTTTCAGGGGTTTCTTGCATGCACAGCTCGTTTCAATCCCCCCACAACATCTCCATGGGATTTATATCCGGGCTTTGACTTGGCCATTCCAGAATCCTCCATTTCTTTCTTTTCAGCCATTCCTTGGTGGATTTACTGGAATGTTCAGGGTCATTATCATGTTGCAAGGGCCACCTTCGATTGAGCTTCAACTCTCCGACAGATGGCCTCACATTATCCTCAAGCACCCTCTGATACAATGAAGAATTCATAGTGGATTCTATGATGGTGAGCTGTCCAGGCCCTGATGCAGCAAACCTGCCCCAAACCATAATATTTCCACCACCATGCTTTACAGTTGGTATCAGGTTCTTGTGGTCAAATGCTGTCTTTGGTTTTCGCCAAACATGTTTTCTGGTACTGTGGCCAAATAGCTCTACCTTTGACTCATCTGTCCAGAGCACATTGTTCCAGAAGTGCTGGTCTTTGCCGAGGTGTTTATTGGCAAACTTTAGTCTTGCCCTGATGTTCTTTCTGTACAGCAAAGGTTTCCTCCTGGCACACCTCCCATGTAGATCAAATTTGTGCAGCCTCTTTCTAATGGTAGACTCGTGCATTTTGACATCAACAGTGGCAAGAGCTATCTGTTGGTCCCGTGATGACATTCTGGGGTTCTTAAAGACTTCTTTCAGAATCTTGCGGTCTGCTCTCGGGCTGAACTTGCTGGGGTGGTCTGGCCTGAACAAGTTGGCAGTTGTTTGGGATCTTCTCCACTTGTAGATGATCTTCCGGACAGTCGAATGATTGATTTCAAATTGTTTGGAGATCTTTTTGAATCCCTTCCAAGACTCGTAGGCATCTATATCACCTTCTTTCTGAAGGCCTCAGAGAGCTCTTTTGATCTAGGCATGGTGATGCCGCACACTTCAACAACAAAGAGCAAACCAAACGAAATGTCTGAGGTTTAAATGAGACAGGTTCCTCCAAGATCCTCTCTGACGATGTTCTAATCATGTGCACCTGAGTTGGTGCACCTGATTCTAATTTTAGGTATTTGAAGTAGTGATAAATGTAGGGATGTACTTACTTTTTCCACATGCGAAATTTGCATTTATGTTTATTTAAATTATACAATGGACTACAAAATGTAAATGTTTCATGATATTTGTTATATTATATCACCTTTATCTATCAATATTGTGGAAATGAAGATCAAATAGCTGTGTGTTGAAATATGTTGAAAAAGTCAAAACTTTACATGGGGTGTACTTACTTTTTCATGTGACTGTATATATCGATACGTTACTAACATAATTGCCTTCGATAAGTAGTCTCGAAATCAGCGAAGGCAATTATGTTCGTAATGTATCGATATATACATATATGGGAAATTTCTGAGGATATCCCGAAGACTCAATAGCTCAGTGGGTTGTCACCGCGTAATTTACGTCCTGTTTATAAAATTTGTCGATGAGTTCATCTCCAATGCACTTCCACAAACATTTACATACACATACACATACATACACTCACATCTGGGGTCTACCTAGCAGGCCCGTCAGACATCGGCCACTATATAGCTCACAGCGTTCATGTGGGAAATTTCTGAGGATATCCAGAAGACTCAACAACTCAGTGGGTAGTCACCACGTAAGTGATGAGGTCCATGGGTTTGAGTCCCAGGTTGTCAGAATTTTTTCACACTAGCCCCCACGCAGAAATTTACTCCCTTACTTACTTTTACCACGTACTTACTTTTTCCACATGCGAAATTTGCATTTATGTTTATTTAAGTTATACATGGACTACAAAATGTAAATGTTTCATGATATTTGTTATATTATATCACCTTTATCTATCAATATTGTTGAAATGAAGATCAAATAGCTGTATGTTGAAATATGTTGAAAAAGTCAAAACTTTACATGGGGTGTACTTACTTTTTCACGTCACTGTATATAGATATATATATATATATATATATATATATATATATATATATATATATATATATATATATATATATATACAGTATCTCTATATATAAAGGAGGAGTGTCTGTCTGTCTGTCTTGATGTCCGCTTATAACTCAAGAACTACACATCGGAGAAAAGTTTTAGACACAGATTCGGAATCAGCATAAAATCCCGGTGGTTATAGGCGACTTTTTATTTTAATATCAATGGTTTAAAAAACCGCGCCAGCTGCAATTCCGTGGTGTAGTTTGTGGCGGCGAATTTGCCCCTTTCCGATCCCATGATGCATTGCGGTTCCGATTCGCGATGAGGTCTATGCGCTATCACCGACACTTTTCCACCTTTTCCATACCTTTTAATCAGATTTACCTTATCGTCCATCGTAACCACATTACGCTTGGAAACACTAGCATTATCCTTCTTCGGACCCATGGCTAACACAGACAGAGTAAAGGAATACTGTACGTCGCCTCTGTTGTGAATGCGAAGCAGCGGTTGCGCGTACGTACAGTATACTGTACGTACATATTTATATATTTTTAATGTGCTTTTTATTGTATTTTAAATTGTTTTTTAGCTTCTTTTATTGTTCATTTATGTACTATTTTATTTATTTTAAATATATTTTTAAGGAAAACAAATGTTTTCACGTCCGTAGGAGTGACGTAAAGTTGCACATAATGACAAAATGCGCGCCATTTTTTCGCGCCAAGAACGAATAAACGGTTTTTTTTTTTAGTTGAGATTTTATTCGAATTCAAATTTCATTAAATTCCAACTGTTGGAAACAATAATTATTTCAACTGTTGGAAATATTTTTTTGGTTAACCAACGACGGTCGATTTAATCTCGACCTTCCCCAAATGCGGAAGAGTGCGGCGCTGCAGGAGCGCAGGTGAAACCCAGGAAATGCACGTTGGTGTTCACAGTGGAAATGCCCATGGACGGCATCGTGGTTAACAGCATCGTGGTTAACGGCATCGTGGTTAACGGCATCGTGGTTAACGGCATTGCTACGAATTCCTTCTGGGAATCTGACTCAAGCCACAATCTCCCAAACCAATATCCGTGCAAGTCCTTCTCTCCCAGACACGGTAATGACTAAAGTACACTCCGACCTCCCCTCATCCTGCTTCCAGGCTCTGGGCTCCTCTGGCTTTGCCGATTGTGAGAGTCCAAAGCTTTTTAGCTCCAGTCAGAGCTGACTCGGTGCTGCAAAGTCTGCCATTTCAATCATTGTGGGACGGGTCGGGTGTTGTGGGACGGGTCGGGTGTTGTGGGACGGGTCGGGTGTTGTGGGACTGGTCGGGTACTGTGGGACGGGTCGGGTACTGTGGGACGGGTCGGGTACGTGGGACGGGTCGGGTGTTGTGGGACGGGTCGGGTGTTGTGGGACGGGTCGGGTGTTGTGGGACGGGTCGGGTGTTGTGGGACGGGTCGGGTGTTGTGGGACGGGTCGGGTGTTGTGGGACTGGTCGGGTATTGTGGGACGGGTCGGGTATTGTGGGACGGGTCGGGTATTGTGGGACGGGTCGGGTACTGTGGGACGGGTCGGGTACTGTGGGACGGCTCGGGTACTGTGGGACAGGTCGGGTATTGTGGGACGGGTGATGTTGAAGCGATCGTCAGAACGATGTTGTATCGAGACCAGAATCCCGCTCGGTTGACAGTCACACTGCCAAAGATAGGCAAAAGTGTCCTCAAGAGGCGGCTGGGAAATCACACCTTCGGGTATGGACGTTCAACGGCTCCCAATCGACGAACCGCAAATTCCCACTCAAAATCCACGTTACACACACACACACACCAGGTTAACGTCTGGATGGTTGTGAAAATGGTTGAAGCGAGGTGAAGAACCTGGAGCGATGCGAAATCAGGCGCGAGACAAAACGTCATGTAGGAAATGTACTGTGATATTGCTCTAAAATATACATGTTCTTTTCATCATATATTTGTCTTATTCTTATTCAACCAGTGCGAAGCCGGGTACCTCAGCTAGTATATATATATCCAATCGACATACGTGGGAAAATTATGCACCCAAAATGGGAATCGAGGAAGGTCCTCTGATGAGCCGTACCAGCTTGGCCGGGACTGAACATAAAAAGTGCTGTTGTTCGACATTGACAAAAACATATATATGCACAGAAATGCCGAGAAATAAAACCCGAAATTCTGCACTCTTACCTCGTGTTCATCCTTTGATCTCGATTCCAAATTTCTTGAGTATTTTACGAATTTGACTTCACTGTTCCAATATATATATATAATATTACATCCGAGTTTTCACACAACATCAACAGGAGCGTTTAGTCAGATATACACTCTCTTCATTCAATGTGAGCTAGTATGTTTGAATATTTTTAAAATGTCTGCTACTCAACCTTCAAAAAAATGTAGTGAATTTAGTGTAATCATTTTTAATGGACTTAATTTTCAACAGGAATATAAAACACAGGAAATTACATCCATGTGTTTTAATTTCAACGTGAAAAGGTCTGGGATTTATGCCAGCGTATATCAGTTTTGCAGGAGAACCGATCTCATATGAATTTGCTGACCGCTCGCATATGATCACCTATGTTTCGAATCGATGAATCATCACAGTTTATAGCCGTTCTAACACTCGGGCTGATAGCGCACCGATACTTTAAAAACCTCGTAGAACATCACAGAGAACATTTATTTCCATGTAATTTATTTATTCTCTTGATAAAAGATATTCCCTCTTGATATTTACACTGATGTTCCCTTTTGATGAAAAACTACTTTATCTACAAGAAATCTCAAGGTAAAATTTTATTACACTCATTATAGCTTTTTCACCCTCTTTATATCAGAATTCAATAACTTTATCAAAGTGACATCAGAAAAATTTGGAAAATATGGTTATATATATATATATATCATGATGTGACTATTTATAACAGGGGTATAAATATGAAAAAAATATTTTCAAATTATTTTTACAGATCAGTGATTGAGTTCCAAGATTTGAATTATGAATTTTGGGGAATTTTGGGGATTTTGGGGAATTTTGGGGATTTTGGTGAATTTTGGGAACATCTAAAAAAAAAAAAGATCACCGTATTTTAAGGGTTGGCAGGATGGCTTGGAGGTATGTGCACTTATCTTTGAGTTATCCAGTCTGGTTTTGAATCTCAACCAGCTATAACATTTTCACTTTGGTATTTCACTTGCTCGGTGACGTATCATATCCCTTCCCTCATTTAAATGGCACCATAGCCGACTCTCCTCATGAAAAGGCCGAATCCCTCAATTCTGTGTTTGCTTCCAAATGTTATGCTTCCAACCCTCTCTGTACCCATCCTACCCAGGTGCACCCAACTGCTCCTGGACTCTTTTGCATATGAGAAGGTAGAGAAGTTTGTTGCACCCCAACTCTGACTCTGCAACTGGACTGGACAGCATCAGCACATGTGTGTTTAAAAAAACTGGTCTGCTGCACTTGCACATCCTCTTTCTGCTCTGTTCAACCTTTCATTTACCCGAGGTCCTCTTCCATCAGTGTGGAGGTCAGCCAACATCACCGCATCACATAAACAAGGTGCAAAAATCCATCCGCCTGACTAGAGACCGATCAACTTGCTTCCAATCATCAGAAAGGTCATCATCACAGTCCTTCCTTATCTCCAACAGTCTTATCTCAAACCATCAGTTCGGTTTCAGACCCACTCATTCTACACTGACCATGCTGCTTCTACTCTCTCAAAATTAGATGGAGGCCCTCAATCTCAGACATGAGATCACGATCGTTTCTCTGGACACATCTCGAGCATTTGATACAGTCGGCATCCCGCCCTGCTCTTTAAAATATCTGCCTATGGCATCCAAGACCATCTCCACACATGGCTTACTGACTTCCTGCACTCTTGTTGCCAATACATGGCTCTCAACAGCATCCTCTCAACATCTCTCCCTGTCAGAATGGAGTGCCCCAAAGCAGTGTTCTGGGCCTATTCCTATTCATAATCTTCATAGATTATGTCTCTGACTCTCTGGAAATCCTCTTTATATCTTTGCTGAGGATTCCAGCCACTGCCGTTATATCCTTCCTCCTTCACACAGGCATGCAAGAGCCTCTTCTCTCTCTTCAGACCTTTATATAATCCCAAGCTGGTCAAGCACTTGGAATATGTCAAGTCTAGGCCTTTTACTTTCCCATCAGACACGTTGATGGTCTCTCTGTCTTTGACTGCATCCTTTCTGGTCTTGTACCCTCTGCCCTTTCCATGCTCTGTCGCCCCCTTCCCTCCCCCAGGTTTCTGCAATGTGCATGCAGTCCTTTAGTAACCCCCTTGTGGGGAAACTCCCAAAATCTAGACTCGTTGCTCACCTCCACTCACTCGTACCTCTTTCTTACTCACATGTGGAACCAACTTCCTCAGCTTGTTCAAACTCACCTTTTCCCTTCACGGCTTCAAGACAGTTGCTCACCACCATCTGAGGTGGTTAGCCATGATCTTTTTACTCAAATTAACCCTCCACAAGCCCACCTCTTTCTGGGTTTCCAGGTTAATATGTCTCTCCCTATGCTCTTGCCCTCCTCTTCATAAAAAGTTATTATATTTGATTTGATTTTATGTTGTTGTGTTTCATTTCAGTTTCTTCCTCAGTTTTCCATTCCATTTCTGTGATTGAGAGTTTGCAGATGTATCCATGTTGTTCCCCCTTCGTGCCTTCCCATTGTTCTCATTCTTCTGCATGTCCCTTATTCTTCCAAATCTACCTCTACTTTATCCCTCCATTTTGCTGTTGGTTTGTTTCTTACCCCCCTCCCACCCTCATACTTGGCCCCCAATATTTCTACTGTGATTTTCGTTCTGTTATGTCCTGTTCCATGTTGTGTTCACAGCTGCTCCTCTATGAGCTTCGCTTCTACATACAAAAATATAAAATTAAAAAAAAACTGTGTGCACCATCCATCTGAAGGGTGTTAAGCTGAAGAACTTGTCTGTTGGACGTTGGTCGAGGTTAAAGACCTTTTTTTTGGTATACTTGGTCAAGGCTCATAATAGAGCTAACCCATAGAACATAAAATAAAAGGAGTGGGAGAGAAGAGGTGAGAGAGGGAAGCACAACAACAGTAGAGAACAGGGGCATCGAGAGATCTGCGGAAGAGAGAGGGCTGGGGTGGGTACACAGGATAAACAAGATGGACCCTACAGGGGCTTTCAGGAAACAAAACGGAATTTGATGGAGGTGGATTTGGGTGGATTAAAGGAGGTAGAAAAGATCAATGTCTTTTGTCAATGTCAAAGTCTTTTGTGAAGACTTTCTAAGTTATCTCCAGCACCCTGAACCAATTCCAAATTTCTGCCCTTACTCACTGCTGGGCAGGCAACGGCAAACCACCTGGCATAACCATTGCTAAGAGACTGTTTTGGCAGCACTGACGCTCTGTATAGAGTATGAAATGATGATGAGTGTATTATACACCGCTCCTTTCCTATTTCATCCCCAGGCGCTGCATGACGTCATCGCCGGGCACCAAAGGGGGCCCAGCGATGACGCGCGCTGAAAGGGAGTACTCAGTTTTCACTCCGGTTGTTTTCTTTATTTTTCTTTCTTGTTTGTTTGTTTGTTTGGGCAATATCTCAGCCATCCTTTGAGATAGGAAGCTGAATGTTCGGCTTAATAGTGAGCAAGTGCTTTGGCAAAAAGGGTATTTTTTGTTTTTTGATTAATCAATTAATTGATGAGTTACTTGATTATTATCGATTTATTAAGTACTTATTTATTTCCTTTCTCATCTGGGCAATATCTCAGGCACCTTTTGAGCAAGGAAGCTGATATTTGGACATGACAATGACCAAGTGATTTGGCTATGAAGGATATTTTGATTTATTGATTAATCAATAAATTGATTAATTCTTCAATTATGACTTGATTTTTTTTTAAATTACAGATTCGGATGAAATGGTGGTGGTTTAGGTATTCTATTAGGCAATTGATTAATAATTTAATTATTTTATGATTATTATTTATTTATTTTCGTTATTAATCACTTATTTATTTTCTTTCTCATCTGTGCAATATCTCAGGCACCTTTTGAGCTAGGAAGCTAATATTTGGACATGATAGTGACCAAGTGATGTGGCTATCAAGGATATTTTTAATTTATTGATTGATTATGTATTGATTAGTCAATTAATCAATTAATTATTTAATATTCTCGAGTAATGACTTTTTAAATTAATTTTCGAAAAGTTACAGCTTTGGTTGAAACACTGGTGGTTTTGATATGCTATTAGGCAATTGATGAAGAAATTATTTTACGATTATTGTTTATTGATTTAAAATTTTGCAAATAATAATCAATCAATTATTGTACACCTCTCCCTCTCAATACTGTCTCTATGTGCTGCACGACGGTATCGCCGGGTGCCAAAGGCGCCCCAGCAATGCCGTGCTGGAGGATGTTATGTATTTATTTGGCATGGGGGCGGTGTACTTTGCATGTATCTGTACTTGTAATTGGTTATTTTTATGCCTCCACCGACGAAGTCAACGGAGGCATTGTTTTCAGGTTTTCTGTCCGTCCATCCTTCCGTCCGTGATAGGTTTTTGTTACTGCGATAACTTGAGAATGGCTCACGAGATCGTAGTCAAACTTGGTGCAGGTATGTATAATGAGGTAAAGATGAACTGATTAGATTTTGGGGTTAAGAGGTCAAAGATCAAAGTCTGTAATCAGTCTATCACTTGAGAACAGCTAAAGGGATCTAATTCAACCTTGGTACAGATACGTATAATAATGTAAGCATGAACGGATTAAATTTTGGGGTCAAGAGGTCAAAGGTCAGAGGTCATGTCAGGTAAAAATGTGATAACTTCAGAACAGCTGAATGGATTTAAATGAAACTTGGTGCAAGTATTATAATGATGTAATAATGTGGGCAGAGGCATATTGGTCGACGTCGTGACATTGAAGATAATTATTGTTCTAGTTCTATCTTCTAAACCCTTTTTCCAATCCATGACCTATCTCCACAGTCCTCCCTGCTTCTTTTCCTGACTTTTCTTTTCCATCATTCTCATTAAAATGTAAACATTCAATGTCTGCTTATAGTGGAAGATCATATAATTTGATTATTGTCAAGCATGATAAAACAAACAATACGAGTTTAATTATTATTCTCTCTCTCTCTCTCTCTCTCTCTCTCTCTCTCTCTCTCTCTATCTCTATCTCTCTCTCTCTCTCTCTCTCTCTCTCTCTAGATCTCTCTCTCTCTCTCTAGATCTCTCTCTCTCTCTCTAGATCTCTCTCTCTCTCTCTCTAGATCTCTCTCTCTCTCTCTAGATCTCTCTCTCTCTCTCTAGATCTCTCTCTCTCTCTCCTAGATCTCTCCTAGATCTCTCTCTCTCCTAGATCTCTCTCTCTCCTAGATCTCTCTCTCTCCTAGATCTCTCTCTCTCTCTCTCTCTCTCTCTCCTAGATCTCTCTCTCTCTCTCTCTCTCTCTCTCCTAGATCTCTCTCTCTCTCGCTCTCTCCTAGATCTCTCTCTCTCTTTTTTTTTTTTTTTTTTTTTTTTTTTTTTTTTTTTTTTTTTTTTTTTTTTTTTTTTTTTTTTTTTTTTTTTTTTTTTTTTTTGTATACAATATCGAGGCTCGTGAAAGAGCGAACATTAATCACACAGAAAGACAAACCGACACATAAAACATATAACATATAACATAGGGAGCGGTAGACAAGATGGGGAGAGAGGGGGAAGGACACAAACACAACATTTGAGAGCAGGGACCGAGAGACATGGAGACATCGAGAGATCTGAGAGAGGGCGAGGGCTTTGGGGGGGGGGGGGCGTGGGAAGGGGGCAGTGGGAGAGGTATAAAACATATGGACACTGCCAGGACTTCCAGGAAAGAAGTTGGAATTTCAAACAAGGTGGATCTGGGGTGAATTAGCGGGGGTAGAAAAGATCAAGGTTTTGGATGGGGGAAGATAAGAGATGGTGGTGAACGGCTGTTTTAAAGACCTGGAGGGAGGAGTGGGATTGAAGGGAGTGAGGGAGTTTGTTCCAGAGGCGGGAGAAAAGAGGAATGAAAGAGTGAAGGTGAGCGGAGAGCCGAGATTTCGGCAGTTTAACCATCAGAGGGTTGCTGGCAGATCTTGTGCGACCTGTAGGAATATTTGGGGGACAGAGCACAGAGAGAGCTGGGGGTGCAAGGCCGGAGAGGAGTCGGTAGAAGACAGAAAGACCACCTACCTGCCTGCGGTGAGTGAGTGAAAGGCCCTCAGAGATAGCTTCATCGCGGGAGATTCCAATAATTCTGAAAGCTTTGGTTTCAACAGCGTGAAGCCGAGCTAGGTGTGAGGCAGGAGCACCGGCCCATAGGGGAGAACAGTATTCCATTGAGCTGCGGATGAAAGCCTTGTATGTGGTGAGGAGCTCAGGTGTGCCGAGGAAGGACTTCGCACGACGGAGGATGCCCAGTCGGCGACTGGCTTTGGAGGCCAGCTTGGAAATGTGGTTTTCCCAAGAAAGATCATGGCAGATAGTGAGACCCAAAATCTTGAGCGACAGAACTTCTTGGAGAGGATTGTTGAGAAAGTAGATGGGAGGGTTGTCCAGTCGATCTTTTCGGAGAGACATAGTAAGAGTGTGAGATTTGTCAGGATTGAAAGACATGTTCCACTTGTTTGACCAGTCTGTGATTTTGTCCAGGTCTTCAGAGAGTGAGGAGGCAGCAGACTGCCGATCTGAGGGAAGAGGAATGGAGCGGCAGAGAGTGGAGTCATCAGCAAAGAGATAGAGAGGATTTTCGAGAGAGTCAGAGAGATCATTGATGAAGACCAGAAAAAGCACGGGGCCCAGAACACTGCCTTGGGGAACTCCAGCCTGAACAGGAAGAGGAGATGAGAGAAACCCATTCAGGGCCACACGTTGACGACGACTAGAGAGGAAGTCCGCCAGCCATGCGTGGAGATTTCCATGGATACCAAAGGAGGAGAGTTTGGTGAGCAGAGCGGGGTGCCAGACCGTGTCGAAGGCACGTGATATGTCGAGGGAGACAGCTCTAATTTCCTGTTTGGCATTGAGGACCTCCATCCATTGTTGAGACAGCAGAAGCAGCATGTCCAGAGTAGAGTGACCTGGTCTGAAACCAAATTGATGATCAGAGATCAAGCCATTGGAGAAGAGGAAATATTTCATATCAGAAGCAATGATGGATTCCATGACTTTGCTGATAATTGGGAGAAGGCTGATTGGTCTGTAGTTGCTAGGATCTGTTTTTGCACCTTTTTTGTGCAAAGCGGTGATGTTGGCTGATTTCCAAGCAGATGGCAGTTGACCTTGAGCAAAAGAGAGGGTGAAGAGAACAGAGAGAGGGTGAGATAGAGCAGCAGAGCAGGATTTTAGGACCCGTGGGCTGATGCCGTCGGGTCCAGTTGCAGAATCAGAGTCGAGGGTTGACAGAAACTTTTCCACCTTGTCAGGAGGAAAGGACACGGAGTCCAGGAGCAGCAGGGTACGACTGGGTATGGTGGGTACAGAGAGGGATGGGTTTGGGACACAAGATTTAGAGGCAAACACAGAGTTGAGGCATTCAGCTTTTTCACGTGCGGAGTCAGCTGTGTAGCCGTTTGAGGTAAGGGAGGGGATGGAGGGGGAACAAACACCAGAAACGGATTTGACCAGACGCCACCAGGATTTGGAAGAGGGAGACAGATAAGAGAGTTCGGTCTTGAGAACGGAGAGATATTGTTTCCTGGCTCTCCTGAGGGTGGACACACACTTGTTTCGGGCTTTGTGAAAGGAAATGAGATTTCCTTCCGTTGGATTTGCTTTCCAGGAGACGAAGGCAAGTTGTTTCTGGGCAACAGCCTCACCACAAGATTCCGTGTACCATGGACGGGAGGAAGGGTATGACAACTGAAGACGAGATGGGATAAATCTGTGCATGAGAGAGAGCAATTTACTTTGGAAGAATTCCCAGGATGAGTTGATGTCAGAGGTGGTAGAGATGGGAGACCAGTCCAGATGATTGATGGCTGCTTGAAGACCGTGCCAGTTGGCCTGAGTGAAATGCCAGACTCGTCGACGCTGAGCAGGCTCCCTGAGGATGGTCAGAGAGATGTCCACTTTAACAAGGACATGATCAGATGTTCCGATCGGAGCAGAAGAAGAGCAGCAGACATTTTCAGGGAAGTTAGTCATAACCAAGTCCAGAAGAGAAGATGTTCCGTTGACTGAGATCCGGGTCGGGAAATTGACAGATTGTGTCAGTCCCAGTGAGTCGCAGAAGTCCTTTGCTGAGGAGCCATGGCTGGTGAGAGAGGTACCCACACCCAGCCAACTGGCATGATGACAGTTGAAATCACCACATATGAGGAAGAGAGAGTTGGGATGAGTAGATAGAAGTTGGTCCATATCATCAGACAGCGAGATGTAGATGGAGTCATCACTGTTTGGTGGACGGTACAACACACATATGAACAAGAGGTGGGAGCGAAGGGGAAGCCGTAGCCAGAGGTATTCCTGGGGGTGAGGTGGAGAGAGTGCAGTGCAGGGCGAGTGAGGAAGAGAGTTTTTGATAAAGATAGCAACCCCGCCTCCAGGACGAGGCTCAGGTCTATCATACCGGAGGAGGGAGTAGCCCGGGAGAGATACTATGGAATCAGAGACATCATAAAGGAGGAAAGTTTCTGTTAAGCAGATCACGTCTGGTTTGACAGAAGCAACCTGTATGGAGAGATCGGTTAAGTTTGAACGAAGGCCCCGGATGTTTGAGGTCCATACCGTTAATGAAGAGGAAGGGGGAGCATCAGATACAGAACAGGGGGGAGGAGGGGTAGGGTAAGATGTGGAAGAGGTGGAAGAGGTAGGGAGAGCTGTTGAAGGTGTGTCAGAGATTTCAGAATAGCTCGGAGAAAGGGAAGGATGGGGCGGACAAAAGGTTTGATGGTGATTGGGTGAGCCACAATGAGGTGTTATTTGAGGAGGGGGAAGAGCGAGGCAGAAGGTTGGGGGAGATGGAGGTGAGAGTTTGAAGGGGGAAGAAGCGGGGAGGACGCTTTGAGGAGGGGGAGTGAGCGGGGGGAAATTGAGAAGCAATGAGGGTGGGGAGATTTGAAGGGGAGGGGTGAGGGGGGAGTTTGGGAGGGAAGGGACAAGGGGAGGGATTTGAAAGGGATGGGATATGGGGGAGATTTGGAGGGGAGGGGTGAGGCAGGAGTCTAGGAGGGGAGGGGCGAGGGGGCGTCTTGGCGGGGAGGGGTGAGGGGGTAGTTTAGGAGGGAGGGGGCAAGGGGGGAGATTTGAAAGGGATGGGTGATGGGGAAGATTTGGAGGGGAGGGGTGATGGGGAAGATTTGGAGGGGAGGGGTTATGGGGAAGATTTGGAGGGGAGGGGTGAGATTGGATTTTTGAAAGTGTACGATTTATGGGAAACGAACATTTATTGCAAAATGAGTTTCTTGTGACCTTCGAGTTAAAAATACGTTTAAGGACGCTGGATGGAGGATGGAGTGCAGGAGAGTTTAGGGAATGTAGAACAAAGGCACTATAGGAGATGGATATTTTTTTTGGGATGAATTGATTTGGTGAGCAAGTCGAAAGCAGCCTTTTAAAGAAGAAGAAGAAAAAGGTGTTATAAAATATGACGGAATACATAACTTGAGGGGAAAGTGTAAACATTGAAGGTTAAAGAGTGAAAACTATCTGGGGAAATGGGGGAGAAACACGTGGTCGAAGAACGAACGAACGAATAAGAATGAATAAACGAATGAGAACAGAGAAGGAAATGTTTTTTTTTTTGTTTTTTTTTGAGTTGAGATTTACACAAGGAAGTAGGCTATGGGTGAAAAGACTGGGAATACAGAGAACGAAAGTTATTGGATCACAAACGACGGACCACTGAGAGAAAAACAAAGCCTCAAGGTTGTACAGTGCACACTGTACAAGGCCTTGCTCGCGACACGGCAAATAGACGATCAATTTATGAAAGATAAACACCGAGAAACAACCAAAGTTGCACACAATAACTTCATACACCGAAAGATAAATACAGTTTCGACAAAATACAATTGTGAACAGACTTAACTTCGAAAAACGTGGAGACCGTGTGGAGCTTCGAAAATCCCTGCCGCCGTCTCCAAGATCTCGCAAGATCTCGCGAGATCTCTCCTCTCTCTCCTAGATCTCTCTCTCTCTCTCTCCTAGATCTCTCTCTCTCTCTCTCTCCTAGATCTCTCTCTCTCTCTCTCTCTCCTAGATCTCTCTCTCTCTCTCCTAGATCTCTCTCTCTCTCTCTCTCTCCTAGATCTCTCTCTCTCTCTCCTAGATCTCTCTCTCTCTCCTAGATCTCTCTCTCGTTCTCTCTCTCTCTCTCCTAGATCTCTCTCTCTCCTAGATCTCTCTCTCTCCTGGATCTCTCTCTCTCCTAGATCTCTCTCTCTCTCTCTCTCCTAGATCTCTCTCTCTCCTAGATCTCTCTCTCTCCTAGATCTCTCTCTCTCTCTCCTAGATCTCTCTCTCTCTCTCTCTCTCTCCTAGATCTCTCTCTCTCTCTCTCTCTCCTAGATCTCTCTCTCTCTCTCTCTCTCTCTCTCTCTCTCCTAGATCTCTCTCTCTCTCTCCTAGATCTCTCTCTCTCTCTCTCCTAGATCTCTCTCTCTCTCTCTCTCTCTCTCTCTCTCTCTCTCCTAGATCTCTCTCTCTCTCTCTCTCTCCTAGATCTCTCTCTCTCTTTCTCTCTCCTAGATCTCTCTCTCTCCTAGATCTCTCTCTCTCTCCTAGATCTCTCTCTCTCTCTCCTAGATCTCTCTCTCTCTCTCTCTGTCCCCTAGATCTCTCCCAGGTATTTTCTGGAATAGTAAATATGAGATGAACCTGAAAGTTTTCTACTGAAAGCTAAAAAATATATATACATAAAGAAAGATTGAATGGCATAATTTGATATTAATGTAAATTAGTCTCAAGTTTTTATTACAAATTTTACCAACGACTTGCTATTTAAAAGTATGAAAACTTTTTTTTGAAACCATGTTCAATGCGTTGCTTCAATTTAGATTTTAGACTAAACATTTGAAAAAGCAAAAAAATTAAAAAATTAAAAATCTCTGCAGCAGTAGAGAATGACATGGCAGAAAAATGCTTCCTGTATCATAAACAATGAGAAAATTTAAATATATATATATATAACAATGCAAACATAAGCAGCAAAATTAATGTGAAATAAGTGAGAATTTAAAGGCAAATGGGAAATGCGAAAATAAATGAAACAAGTACACATACATTCAAAGTACACCGCCCCATGCCAAATAATTAAATATGCTGCAGCGCGGCATTGCCGGGGCGCCTCCGGCGCCCGGCAATACCGCAGTGCAGCTCATTGAGGCTGCATTGGGAGGGAGAGGTGTACACTAATTTATTGATTAATTGTATAATTAAAATCAATAAAAGATTATCACAAAATATTTTCATAATCAATTGGCTAATCGCATAACTAAACCAGTAGTGCTTCATCCGAAGATGTATCTTTTAGAAATTTAATTAAATAAGTCATTTATAAAAAATTAAATAATTAATTGATTACTCAATAAATAATTAATCGATTAATCAATAAATACTTAATAGATGAAATGATTAATCAATAAATCAAAAATATCCTTGATAGCCACATCACTTGGTCACTCATGTCCAAATATTAGCTTCCCAGCTCAAAACGTGCCTGAGATATTGGCCAAATGAGAAAGAAAATAAATAAATGATTAATAATGAAAATAAATAAATAATAATCATAAAAAAATTAAATTATTAATCAATTTGGTCAGAGAACACATAAACTACCACTATTTCATCAGAATCTGTAACTTAAAAAAAAAATTTTTTTTTGTCATTAATCGAATAATTAAATAATTAATCGATTAATTGATTAATTAATAAATCAAAAATATCCTTTGCAGCCAAATCACCTGGTCATTGGCATGTCCAAATATCAGCTTCCTAACTCAAAAGGTGCCTGAGTTAATAATGGTCAGAAGATAAATGAAATTTAATTAATTAAATAAGTACTTAATTAAACGCTAATAATTAAATAACTCCTCAATTAATTGATTATTCAAAAAACAAAAAATACCGTATTTGACAAAGGACTTGCTCACTACTGTGCCGAAATTTCAGCTTCCTAGCTCAAAGGATGGCTGAGATATCGTCCGGACAACCAAGAAAGAAAACAAACAAGTACACATACATTCAAAGTACACCGCCCCATGCCAAATAATTAAATATGCTGCAGCGCGGCATTGCCGGGGCGCCTCCGGCGCCCGGCAATACCGCAGTGCAGCTCATTAAGGCTGCATTGGGAGGGAGGGGTGTACACTAATTGATTGATTAATTGTATAATTAAAATCAATAAAAGATTATCACAAAATATTTTCATAATCAATTGGCCAATCGCATAACTAAACCACTAGTGCTTCATCCGAAGATGTATCTTTTAGAAATTTAATTAAATAAGTCATTTATAAAAAATTAAATAATTAATTGATTACTCAATAAATAATTAATCGATTAATCAATAAATAATTAATAGATGAAATGATTAATCAATAAATCAAAAATATCCTTGATAGCCACATCACTTGGTCACTCATGTCCAAATATTAGCTTCCCAGCTCAAAACGTGCCTGAGATATTGGCCAAATGAGAAAGAAAATAAATAAATGATTAATAATGAAAATAAATAAATAATAATCATAAAAAAATTAAATTATTAATCAATTTGGTCAGAGAACACATAAACTACCACTATTTCATCAGAATCTGTAACTTTAAAAAAAAAAATTTTTTGGTCATTAATCGAATAATTAAATAATTAATCGATTAATTGATTAATTAATAAATCAAAAATATCCTTTGCAGCCAAATCACCTGGTCATTGGCATGTCCAAATATCAGCTTCCTAACTCAAAAGGTGCCTGAGTTAATAATGGTCAGAAGAGAAATGAAATTTAATTAATTAAATAAGTACTTAATTAAACGCTAATAATTAAATAACTCCTCAATTAATTGATTATTCAAAAAACAAAAAATACCGTATTTGACAAAGGACTTGCTCACTACTGTGCCGAAATTTCAGCTTCCTAGCTCAAAGGATGGCTGAGATATCGTCCGGACAACCAAGAAAACAAACAAACAAGAAACCAGAGTGAAAACTGAGTACTCTCTTTCAGCGTGCGTCACTGCCGAGCCCCCTTTGGTGCCCGGCAATGACGATTTGCAATGCCTGGAGATGGCATAGGAAAGGAGCGGTGTACAACAAACAACCAGAGTGAAAACTGAGTACTCTCTTTCAGCGTGCGTCACTGCCGAGCCCCCTTTGGTGCCCGGCAATGACGATTTGCAATGCCTGGAGATGGCATAGGAAAGGAGCGGTGTACAAAAATATTGGCCCCAACTAATACATAACATTCAAATCATTCTCTGGTTTCAAAATATATGAAAAATAAATATTTCAGGGATTCAAAGTGATTCAGTTGAGTCACAGTTTCAAATATTTTTTAAAGCTCAGAGACCTGAAATATGTATTGAGTCCCTATAGTGGGTCTCATTTCACAATAATCTGATTAGTCTGAGGTCTTCCAGCGCGATCAATAATTAATACATCCAGTGAATGCCATCATCAAATAGCGAACAAATGGAGAGACAAAAGGTGTGCTCACAATAAGACTGGCGTTGATATAATCAGAAGCAGAAGCATTAACGTCCGAGTTGAGCACCACCCGAGCATGATCATCTGCAAACAGTGGCCAGTGTCATTAAAAGGGATACATGGGGAGAAACAAGTCAAATAAATGGAAAATGGAAAACATATGGGTATTTTTTTTCCATCTCAATTCAAATCACAGTGTGAAGCACAAAACAGAATGCACGGGGAGTTAATAACGGGCTGCGAATCTGGTTTCACTTTATACAGAAAAGCCAGAAATTGGCCTTTTATACTCTGGGTCAGCAACAACTATATTTAGGCCACATAATCCAGGTACAGAAGGTCAGTGAACATTTTTGCAAGAATGTTTCCTTCCAGAGAGAAAGGTGGCTTTCCCTAAAGCAGGGAGAGAAAAATTAAAGTCGGGCTGCCAGCCTTGCAAAAAGGTCTTGTGGACAATACTGTGTAGGGATCTATCTACTCTTACATGGTCACCACTGCAAGTGTGTCTCTGGTGAGGCTACAATTTCATACAAAGTTTGTTTTGTACATATACAATATTTTAACAAAGTGGTGAGAGAGGAGGATCGTTTGAAGAATAAAAAGAGAATTCAGGATAAAGAAGATAATGAGCTTGCTCTTGGGCTTACATGGAACAATGTCTGGTGTTCGGTTCTTGAAGGCATTTTTAACATTCTGTGCAGTTGTGCAGGAGCAGGGCTCGGCCTGATACGTGCACAGAGCCTCCCACTCACGTTGCAGACGATGCCTGTTTTGCACATGATCTTCCATGTATGCCTGTATGAAGTAAAGTAGATTAGCCACATCAACATATATATATATATGTATATATATATGTATGTATATATATATATATATATATATATATATATATATATATATATATATATGTATTATATATGTATATGTGTATGTATATGTCAGGTACATAATCCAGTGTGTGTATATATATATATATATATATATATATATATATTGTCCTGTCCGTGGCCAGTGGAGACTGGCCTCAGACGAATAGCTGAAACGAGCTTTAACTCCGAGGCATACTTCGAAGCTTGGCGGGATTGTCTTTGGCACGTGCGGGAAAGCCCGAAGCCATACATAATCGGGAAGGCCGACACTGGGTTAATCCGAACCCACAAACACATAGACGGGACAGCAATATCCACAATACAAGAATGAAATGCAAATATAAAGGATTTAATGAAAATAAATGCAAGAGACAAAAATGAAAGGCGAGGTAAGAACTATAATTCCCAATTGAGATGTCTCCACTCAGACTTGTATACAAACAGGGGGGAACGAAAGTTGAAGAAAAGAAAAAATGGCCTTTTATATAGTGCCGCCACTTAGCTTTGTGTCCCCAAATGGCTGGTAAGGATTGCTAGTCGTCGCCTCAAACCACGCGGGAAATGCACAAGATGGCGCAGAATCACGCCCGTAGCCAGCCGCCGGCGTGAGGCAAGCAGGCAGAATGCTTCTTTGCTAACACGGCTCCGATGATCTCTCATGATCTCATGTGTTCGTTTGGTGGGTGTGTTAGTTGGGTGCAGGTGTTGGTTTGGTAGATGTGGTGGTTTGGTGGATTTGTTGGTTTGGTGGATGTTTGCTTGCTGAGCTTGCTTGCTTGATGATGCTTGCTTGCTTGTTTGATGTTTGATCAAATTTGTATGATGACGATGTTTGATGATGTTTGATGATGAAACTTGTTTGATGATGTTTGCTTGATGATGCTTGAACTTGCTTGTTTGATGTTTGCTTGCTGAGCACACAGAAAGCGCCCGTCGTCCTCCCATGCAAAACAACCAAGTGACCGCCTCCAACGAACGCCAGGACCGAGAGAGCAAAATGCGACTGCCTCCAACAACCGCCAGCACCAAGAGCCATCAAGATGGCGAGAGATGTCTTTTTCCTCCAGCTCTCGAATGTTCCACGCTGACGTCACACTCTGTCCAAGCATCGAGCACTACTCAATCATCCCATTGCGCCTCCACCAATCACGAAGGCCGGGGCATGGCCTCCTCATTACGAATCGTCGGGGGGGGGGGGGGGGTGTGGAGTCCAGTCATTGTTTGGGAATGTTCAGATGACGTTGTGGTTTCCTTGCCGATCGGCAAATGCTGTTTCTGTCGGCCCTCACGGCGCTGTGAGCGAATGAGCGTTTGTGGCATGGCTTTTTATATCTATATATATATAAAAGAAAGTTTTTGTTTGTTTGTTTGTTTGTTTGTCTGCAAGCGCGAATCTCCTGAACAGTGAAAGATAGCAGGAAACCTCTGAAACATAAAATGTTGGGACGGGCCCCGAGAAGGTTATAGGCTAGGTGGTGAGGCCGGTCGAGGCCGTCTCGGCCGGGCTGGGCCCATTTCGCAATTAAAAGCTGAGCTGAATTATAGTAGTCAATCTTCTACGACCGCGAGTAAAAGCTGAATTATAGTAGTAAATTCATTCAAAAAGAACTAAAAATGTTGGGACGGGCCCCTGGAAGGTTATAGACTAGGTGGCGAGGCTGGTCGAGGCCCATTTCACA
>NC_136261.1:191251399-191266943 GCF_964187855.1 Myxine glutinosa
TGCTGTATCATTAAGATGCTTTTTTGCAAACTTCATAAAGCTTTTGGATGCATCTTTTACAGTAATGGCTTTTTTCTTGCCACCTGTCCATCGAGGCTAAATTTGTGAAGGGAACGGGGTATTGTTGATTGATGAACACTGACTCCCATCTCAGACATAGAGCCCTGCAGATCTTTCAAAGTCATTGCTGCATTAAAAGTGACATCCCAAACCAGTTTCCTGTTTGCCTGGCTGCTGAGTTTATATGGGCGACTTGATCTGGGTGGAGTCTGGGTGGTATGATATCTCTTTCACTTCTTAATGATGGATTTCACCGTACTCAAAGGGATAATGAGTGACTTTGAAATCTTCTTATAGCCCTCTCCTGAATGGCGCTTCTCTACCACTTTATGTCTGACTTTTTTGGAAAGCTCATTGGTCCCTGGTTTGCTTTGTTGGTTAACCATGCAAGTTGCACCTTAAAACTCCTTAGCTAAGGGGGGAGCTTAATTTTTAAGTTAAACCACTGATTATAAACAGATGAAACTTATTGTACTTGTTTTGTAACCTTTAAAACAAAAACATTGCGCCTGAAGTGATTTTTGGTGAAGTACGCAAAGCGTTTGAATACTTATGGAACTGAGAATCATATGATTTTCTCTATTGATTTAACTTATTCACATTTTATCTGCATTTTTTTGAAGCTTCATCACTTTGGAGCAGTTTGAGAAGACTATATAATTATTAAGTTTGATTTGAAAGCATCGTGAAATAAACTCAGGTGGCTTCAAAATGTGAAAACTTTGGAGGAGGTGAATACTTTTGTAGGCCACTGTATATTAGAGTTTATAGTTGGGTTAGGAACCAAGCCCACAACAGATAGCTGAAAGGTATATGTGCTACCTCTGTATCATCTGGTCAGATTAAAAACGTATTTAGCGAATGAGTAGACAAAAAAGTAAACTAGAAAGCATCTAAAAATGCAAAGCCCGTCTGTGTCCGCTTGTATTCAGACTTCTTTTCCTTCCATATGCTAAACGTGACGAACACAGCTAAAAAATACAAAAAGACCTTGACCTTTTGACCTCAAAAGCAATCATCTTCAGTGACACAAAATGCAAAGCTTGCTCAAATTTCATGTCAATCAGATGGAAATTTATGATTTTGTGAACTTGACCTTTGACCTTCTTGACAGAACACAGGTTACACTCGATGAATTGGGTTATATTGGGTCACTGACATTTTGATATTTTAGATAATCTTTGACCTTTGATCTTCAATATGACCTTTGACCTTTTGGTTAAAAAAAAATCAGCTTCTAGCGTTTTATTGGTGAACCAATTCAGTCACAAAATATGCAAATTCTTACACTTTCAGGTCAATCGGATTAAAATTGATGATTTACAGTGATGCTGAGTTTTGACCTTTGGACAAAATTATCAATTTGGCTTCTCCATGTTCTCATAATAAAGCTCTATTGAAAATTATATGAGAAAAGGCTGAAATGGTTAAAAAGTTACAGCCCAGACACACGCACGCACAAACACACACACACACACACACACACACACACACACACACACACACATCTCGTTTTTTTTTTTCATTTCTGTTCCTCACAATTCTGTCTCTTATTCACAGACACACACACACACACACACACACACACACACACACACACACACACACACACACACACACACACACACACACACACACACACACATCCACACACACATACATCCACACACACAAATATATATGCACATATATACACATATATACATCCACACACACACACACATATGATTGCAAAACCCTGTCACCCGCTGTGCAGGGCATGGGATAAAAATTTACGGCCCGGACAGACACACAGACAGACACACATACAGAAGTTATTGTGAAACACCGTCTCCCGCTATGCGGGACGGGCTAACTAAAAGGTATGGAGCAAGGGGTTAAATGCAGGAAGAGGGTAAAACAATGAGTGGAATAAAGATTGGTGAGATAAGCTGAGACTTGCAATGTGCAGAAGAAAATAGGAAAGGAAACTGCTTGAAGCAACACAACAACTATTCCACACCAAACATAGGCCTCGACAACATAGCGAGTGTGATGTTATCGCACCTGGTAATCTGTTGGATGGTCAGTGCCAGGTTCCGTGTCCAAGCTTGTATAATCAGCCCTGCGTTTCCAGGAAGCACGTGAACGAGTAAAAAAGACCACTGCAGTGCCTGAGACTATGGCAAGTGCCAGCAGCACACAGAGAGTCAAAATGAGAGCTGGACGAACGCCACCATCTCTGTGGCCAGGCTGTGCCAGCCCCATGGTAATGGCGTGCTGTGGAAACAGTTGGGGCTTATTCAGATGAAGACATGACGATACTATGCACACAGTGTCTTCGGCTAACAGAGGGGTCTCAACATATTAAATCTCATGGACAATTGAGACATTAACAGATGTAATAATGTACTTTATAAGATAACTGTTGGTCTGTCTGTCTGTGTCTCCATTTTTCTCATAAACGTATGAACGGATCTTTGTAAAACTTTCCGAGGTTCATCAGTGAGTGCCTGGGAGTGTTTTAGGCCCAAATTTTTTTTTTTTTTTTTAAGGTTAGTTTTTTTGGATTTAAAAAAAAATCACTTTCGTGCCTAAGCTTTTTGACTAATGACAATTATATACAAGTACACATTCACATAAATAAATACTAAACAATTACCAGACATTTGAACATAAATAATAAAAATTCTGGAAGCAGTCGAAGTGGGTGGTAAGGCTTCTTCTTCTTCCTGAACCTCATCATACTTAACTCAGAAATGTGATCAACGGTACATTCAGCAGCATATATTCAACGAAAAGGTAAAATGATGATTTGACATTTGTGATGGATTCCGATTTGGATGTAATTGCTTTTCCATTATATTTGCCCTCATTTAAAATATGTTAATTAAATGTTTCTTTTTAATTTGAGCAATGCCGGGTACTCCAGCTATAAACACTTATATACTTTACTCGGGGTACAAATACAACTTTGTCTGGGGGGTAACATAGGCTACCTCATGCAGGGGTGTGGGGGACCAGGAGAGGGGTTTAAATTTTCCATGAAAATGTGTACCGTGTAGCACCACCTGGTGATGGTGGCAGAGGGTATTACAATTTCCTTTTTTACCTGTGCAACACTGAGGTTAGAGCACTCTGCATGGGTAAATTTTTCCTCCTTCCCTTCCACCCCTTCTCCAAAATAGAGGGGCCTGTCAAACCCCTCTCCCCCCCAAACATGTATATGTAGTATAGCTTGCCTTTCCCATCCCTTTCCCCTCACCTCTCTCCCCCGTCCCCTCCCTTCCTACTTCCACTCCCCCCACTCCCTTCCTCACACCTCCCTCTTCTGTTTCATCAATGGCGGTAAATTTCTAGGAAATTTACCGCCATTGATGCAGCGTCTTCTACACCACCTTATTTAATACATTACATGAGTTATTCGTGTATGTTGTTTGTGTCCTTTATGACATCCTTCAAACAGTAAATTTCCTGTTTGGAATGATTTTAAAATTTGTCTGACAGACAGCAGACAGAGTAAAAAAACTTGCACCTGTGCCTGAAGGAAGCGGTTCAGTTTGTCATTTTTAATATGAAATAGGCAAAGCCGAGAATGAACAAAACCCTTTAACATTACCTTTTAAAAACTTATAATTACCATTTAGAACCCTTTAGAATTAAACACTGTGGGATAGAAGGTTCTTCTTCTTCATTTTCTTACAGACAGATGGATATAGCCAAATAGTAAAGCGGCTTTACCGTTTAAAAATTATCTCACTTGTCTGCGCATGCGCGATCGGAACGAATTCAGAACCAAATTTCTGCTAAACTCCAGGTTTGTTTTCCAATTCGTGTTCAGAATTAAACATTCAATTTGGAATTAACTTCCTGGTATTAGGGGTTTTGCTCTGCCATGGTTTGATTCTCTCCTTATTAACCTCAGTCACCCTCATCAATCAATTTATGACTGTCAATAACAGTGATTACAGCTGGAAAGCCATTCTAAATGGAGTTCCACAGGGCTCTGTCATTGCTCCTCTCCTTTTTCTGCTGTTTGTTAATGACTTGCGTACATTCTTCTTCCCTTATGGTTAATGCTTACTCCGATCTAAAGAAGGTCTCCTCCTGGTTCAAATCAAACACACTTTCTATAAACCATAATAAAAGCAAGTGCATGCTCTTTTCCAATTCGATTAGATCTACGAACAGCACAAACCTTATTTAAACCGACAATATTCCCATTACTAAGGTTCACTCTGCTCAGTTTTTAAGAGTGATCATTGATGATAAACTCATCTGGTCTGACTACATCTCCTTTATCATGAAAACTGTTGCTCGTAACACAGGTGTTTTATATAGTTTACGTTCATTTATACCTTCTATCACTTTAAATTATCTTCACAATCCCCTGGTTTTACCTCACCTCAATTATTGTAATACTAGTAAAAAGCCCGTCAAATATGATGGGTTGGAATAGTTTATATGATGGTGCAGCCTCGCGAGTGTGCCAAAGTCTGAATCCTTGGCCTAGTATCAGGTGTGCTTGTATCTTTATTATTCATTAGACATCCTACAGATGTAAATGAACACTCTTTTTACTCTGTGTGCGTTGCCAATCGTATGCAGCGAATTTCACGTCCCTGCGCATTTTATTTATTGTTATTTTTAAAAATGCTTCTGTACACCGCCCTTGAGGCTCGGTTTGCAAGCCACCGTCTACATTTCCAATAGAAGAGACATAATTACTCCTTTATGGAAAATGTTTTTCGAGTTTGTTTTATCCTCAGAAATAGACCGTAGTGAACACACATTCGTGTTAAAAGATTGGCCTTTAAAACCCACCCTGATGAAGGGGGACAGACATCTGTACAAACACACAAACCGACATTGTGTTTGATATGGTAGATTGTATGGACACATTCCAACAACAAAAAGCTTCACTCACTCATTGTAGCTCAAAAAAGAGCCTTGAGGGTTTGTACCTTCTCTCATTTTCAAGACCACACTGCACCTGTTTTCGCCAGGTTTAACACACTTCTCACAATGATTTTAACAAATTGCACACAGCGGCCTGGGGTATTCATGTATAAGTATGTTGATCCATAACATTCTTCCCTGCACCTTTTCTTTTTACTTCACCTCAACACACAACACAGACACACATACTGTACTTATCACACCAAACCCTGCAACAATTTCTTCTTACCCAACACTCGCAAGTCATACTCAATGAATACAATGAGATTTTATGGTCTTCATCTCTGGAATTCTCTGACCGATTCCCTGATTCCCATTGTTTCAACGATTTCACAATTCCCATTCCACAATTCCCATGATTCCCTGACCGATTCCCATGAATCTTTGCTTTGCGACCTTCACTTGCATTACTATAACTAGTGGGGTCACCCGTGGGAATCCCACGGGCATGGATGTATACCGTTGTGATCGGTGCAGCCGTTTTTGCGGTACCCGGGACAATAAGGTTAGGCGGGAGTCCAAACCTGAAAATGCTGGAGACCAAAGCTGAAATTGGAAAAACAATATAGCCTATTTTACTCCAAGGGGTCCCAGGATTACCCACCCAAAATATCGTTGCGATCGGTTCAGCCGTTTTTGCGGTACCTGGGAACGAACGGACGGATAGACGGACGGACGGACATTTGGTGAATGACAGTAAGGTAGTTAAGGAATGTCGCCAATGTAATACCGAGATTGTATTATTGTATTATTTGTATTATTGATATAAATTGTATTATTGATTGCATTTATAACTGTTAAGTGTATGTATGCGTAAAAAGGGTCCTGGCAAATAACAAAGCGACGGACAAGTGAAACTGCAGCCATTAGCGAATGAATTAAAATTTTCATACAATAACTTTTTCATATCCCAATATGTAACATGTATGTCGATAGCATGAAACATTCCCCTGATGATGTTTCAAACAATTCTTGTATTTCAGTATTTTGTCCATTCTTGTGTTTACTTTTCCTCATAGTTCTTGTCTGGTAGTTGATAGTCTGTTGTTTAAGGCTTTAGCTTTTTGTGTCACAAATTCTGGTTAGTTTTGCGTTAATTTTTTTAGTGGTTTTTTGTGAAACTTTTTGTGTTTTAGCTTCTTGTGTCGCAAATATGTAAATTATTATTCCTTTTTACTTACTCTTGTACAGAGAATGGGAAAATAAATGGCTCATTCATTCAAATATAATGTTGCATACAATAAACAATTTGAAGCTACCTCTACATATTGCATGGGGAAAGTGATGGGAGGAGAGAGGATCAAAACCGGGGGCAATGCCACGTAACACGACTTTCAACCTAGTCTCATGTTTCTGCAAACACCAGCTTAAGGAAGTGCGTTTTCTGGAATTCTCCGTCTTATTACAGCCGCAACCTGTTCTTAGTTGACCATAGAGCCAAGCTGGCAGCCAAAGTCTGGCATCGCTGATGCATTCTTTTATCGGCTCAGTCCTTTCTAATTAATGCTCCAAGGCCTAAAAATGGTGCTGGTTTTTATTGCTAAAGTGTGATCAAGTGTGCTTCCTCACTATGGACTCGTGGCCTGACAAACCTATTTTGTGTTTCTGGGTTGTACATGCTAATCTGCCACCCCTTACTTATCTGATCCCCCAAATATCTATCTATATATATATATATATATATATATATATATATATATATATATATATATATATATATATATATATATATATATATATATATATATATATATATATATATACACAGTCACGTGAAAAAGTAAGTACACCCCATGTAAAGTTTTGACTTTTTCAACATATTTCAACATACAGCTATTTGATCTTCATTTCAACAATATTGACAGATAAAGGTGATATAACATAGCAAATATCATGAAACATTTACATTTTGTAGTCCATTGTATAATTTAAGCCTAGTGTTGGGCTAGCGGCTAGGGTGCCAGCTTAGGATCCCAGGATCCTGGGTTCGAATCCCGGTCGATCGCTGAATTAACGCCAGGGGGTTGACTCAGCCTGTCATCCTTCCGAGGTCGGCTAATTGAGTACCAGTTCACTGGTAATTCCCTGCTTGTCGTAAAAAGCGACAAAAAGGGTTGGCGGCAGGAAGGGCATCCGGCCGTAAAACATTGCTTCAAAAAGGGGACCAAAAAACAACAACAACCATGGTCCCCGTCCCAACCAACCCCCGACCCCCGCTTTGCGGGGAAAAATGGCCTCTAAATGTGGTTATTTTTTTATATATATATTGTATAATTTAAATAAAAAATAAATGCAAATTTCGCATGTGGAAAAAGTTAGTACACCCTTGGGTCTAATAGGTGGTATTGCCCCCTTTGGCAGAAACAACCTCAGTAGGCGTTTCTTATAACTGTCTACCAGTATCTGACATCGACTGGGAGAAATTTTTGCCCACTCCTCCATGCAGAATTCTTTCAGCTGTGCAATGTTTGAGGGGTTTCTTGCATGCACACAACACAACACACAACATGCATTTTAAAGGCCATTTTCCCTGCTAGAGCGGGGGTTAGCCTTGTGGTCCCCATGACAATCTTCTCCATTTTGCCCTATTTTCTGCATCTCTCCTTGTTAACCCCCTTGCCCGCATTTCTTCTTCCACCATCTTTAGCCAAGTCTTTCTCGGTCTTCCCCGTCTTCTACTTCCTTCTACATTCATTTCCATCACTCTTCTCAACCAGTCACTTTCATCCTTCCTCAACACATGACCAAACCATCTCAACCTGTTCCTCTTCACAGCATCAATCACAGGCTCTATTCCCATCATCTTTCGCAATTTATCATTTGTCTTCCTCTCTCTCAACGATACTCCGCACATCCGTCGAACCATTCGCATTTCCACCCTTTCCAACCTTCGTTGCTGCTCTACGTTCATTACCCATGTCTCGCTCCCATAAATCATAACACTTCTCACACATGCAGCATACACCTTTCCCTTCAGCTTCAACGACACTCCCCTCATCATCAGCACGCCACTCAATTCCCGAAACTTTTTCCATGCACATCTCACTCGAGCAACCGTTGCCGAGTCTGATCCACCTTCTCCATTCAGCATGTCTCCGAGGTAGCAAAATGTTTTCACACCTTCCAGCTTCACGCCATCTCCAAGATCCAACTCAACATTTCCTCCATCTGCAGCTCCCTCTGTGCACACCTTACATTTGAATGTAGCTGCCACACTGGTTAATGACCCTCTCAGACCACTACATTTTTGATGAACCCACTCAGCGCACATTGTGCACTGAATGGAGTTCACTCCGACACCCTTCCTACACACAGCACAGGGCCACTTCCCAGTTCTTTCCACCTCACCACATGCTTTACCACTTGCCATCACCTTCGTCTTTCCGATATTCACTTTCAGACCTTTTGTCTCCATACATTTGTCTTGTCTTTGTCTTTGTCTTGCATGCACAGCTCGTTTCAAATCCCCCCACAACATCTCGATGGGATTTAGATCCGGGCTTTGACTTGGCCATTCCAGAACCCTCCATTTCTTTGTTTTCAGCCATTCCTTGGTGGATTTACTGGTATGTTTAGGGTCATTGTCATGTTGCAAGGTCCACCCTCGGTTGAGCTTCAACTCTCCGACAGATGGCCTCACATTCTCCTCAAGCACCCTCTGTTACAATGAAGAATTCATAGTGGATTCTATGATGGTGAGCTGCCCAGGCCCTGATGCAGCAAAGCTGCCCCAAACCATAATATTTCCACCACCATGCTTTACAGTTGGTATCAGGTTGTTGTGGTCAAATGCTGTCTTTGGTTTTTGCCAAACATGTCTTCTGATACTGTGGCCAAATATCTCTACCTTTGACTCATCTGTCCAGAGCACATTGTTCCAGAAGTGCTGGTCTTTGCCTAGGTGTTCATTGGCAAACTTTAGTCTTGCCCTGATGTTCTTTCTAGACAGCAAAGGTTTCCTCCTGGCACACCTCCCATGTAGATCAAATTTGTGCAGCCTCTTTCTAATGGTAGACTCGTGCACTTTGACATCAACAGTAGCAAGAGCTACCTGTAGGTCCCGTGATGACATTCTGGGATTCCTAGAGACTTCTTTCAGCATCTTGCGGTCTTCTCTCGGGCTGAACTTGCTGGGGCGGCCTGGCCTGAACAAGTTGGCAGTTGTTTGGAATCTTCTCCACTTGTAGATGATCTTCCGGACAGTCGAATGATTGATTTCAAATTGTTTGGAGATCTTTTTAAATCCCTTCCCAGACTCGTAGGCATCTAGAACCTTCTTTCTGAAGGCCTCAGAGAGCTCTTTTGATCTCGGCATGGTGACGCCACACTTCAACAACAAAGAGCAAACCAAACTAAATGAATGAGGTTTAAATAAGACAGGTTCCTCAAAGATCCTCTCTGACGATGTTCTAATCATTTGCACCTGAGCTGGTGCACCTGATTCTAATTTTAGGTATTTGAAGTAGTGATAAATGTCGGGGTGTACTTACTTTTTCCACATGTGAAAATTGCATTTATATTTATTTAAATTATACAATGGACTACAAAATGTAAATGTTTCATGATATTTGTTATATTATATCACCTTTATCTATCAATATTGTTGAAATGAAGATCAAATAGCTGTATGTTGAAATATGTTGAAAAAGTCAAAACTTTACATGGGGTGTACTTACTTTTTCACGTGACTGTATATAGATATATATATATATATATATATATATATATATATATATATATATATATATATATATATATATATATATATATATATATATATATATATATATATATATATATATATATATATATATATATATATATATATATATTGTTACGAATTTGGTAGAGCAGAGTAGATCTGAGTAGGTAACATGCTTTGAGATGTCGCGATAAGGAACACTTCCTGTAATAAGTCATGTGTAGGTGTTTGTCGGGTTAAGATGTATGATTGTGAATCTACCAGGAGAGTCGTGTGTTAGTTAGTGTAGGGAATAATGAGTGGAGCCCTTGTCTGTCTCACCTGGTAGTCAAACCTTTGTCCATTATGGCACTGCAGACCACATAAACATTAGTTATGACCTTTAGTACAACACTAAATGACGCCCTTCCCCCCTGACATGACTTAGGAAGAAATCAGGCGAGAACACCGCCACAATTGGCCGCCACCATTTACACCTCTAAGAGGCCTACCCACCTCGCACAGCACATGCTATAACGCAAGGACCACGGAGTGGGGGACGAGAGTTGGAGTGATGCAGTGGGCGTGCACAGGGGCGAGTGTTTCTTTCTTTAATTCATCTCCCTCGTCTCGTGTTTGATATCTGTTGTGTGCGGGATCCCGATTTAGCTACCTTATTTTATTACCGGCGCATGTTTTTCCTGTCCTTGCCCTTTTCCTGAATAAACCCTTGCATTATTTTCTGTACATACTTGAATGCAGTTTACCACCTGATTGAATTGATCGTTAAGGCTGCAGGGACTTGCGCTGCTTCCCTCCATTCCGCGCGCTTAGGGGTTTTACATTTTGGAATCCGCCATTGAGCTTCCGCCTCGGAGTTAAAGCTTCGTTATCGGCATCCGCGATCGCCAGATATTAATTTCGGCGGTTGCGCGACAATATATATATACATAAACCACCTTTTGAGGTCATTTTTCCCCACAGAGCGCGGGATGGACAGCCGGATGCCCTTCCTGCCGCCAACCCTGTTAGTCGCCTCTTGCTACACGCAGGGAATTACCAATGCGACCTCTGCAACACTCAGGGAACTGGTACTCAATTTGCCGACCTCGGAAGGATGACAGGCTGAGTCAACCCCGCTGGCGTTAATTCAGCGATCGACCGGGATTCGAACCCAGGATCCTAGGTATCCTAAGCCAGCACCCTCACCGCTAAGCCAACACCAGGCTTAACTATATACAGACTTGGCATTAATATGGAATATTTTTTTTGTGTGGGTGAATTTACTTTTCAAGATGTCTTAGAACCAAAAGTTCATTGGAATTATGTTGAAATTATTCTAGATTTTGTCAATGTGACCTTTAAAAGAAACAAAAACCACATTTGACATTTCGAAACAAATAAATTGATCCTTGAAAGTGATGTAAACTGATATCGAACTCAATTCATGGACAGTACTGTGTTAAACTTCTGTACGTTTTCCAGAAGTATCTCTTTATTTTGCACATTAGCCAAAAAATTTTTTAACAAAAACAAAAGTTAAATTACGACTGGGATTACGGACAGTAAAATTACAGTTCAGTACTTCGTGTAACCCCCACGAGCATTCAGGAGAGCACGTACACGTTGAGGCATGCTGTTCACGAGATTTGCCAAGGTTTGGACAGGAATCGCTTGCCATGCAGTGACAATAGGCTGCTGCAATTCACGCACAGAGGTCAGCTGCTGGTCCAAGTGGTCGATTTGACGCGTTAATTCTGCCCACGAGTTCTCCATCGGATTCATATCCGGGGACATTGCAGGCCACTCCATATGTTCTACACCACGGTCAGCAAGAAAGTGTTGGATCATGCGAGCACGATGAGGCCGTGCATTGTCATCTTGGAAGACAAAGTTTCCTCGAAAGGCTGCACGAGCAAATGGAAGCAATGTTTCTTCCAGAATGGCCATGTACTTGAACTGGTTCAGGTTTCCATTCAGAACAACCAGGTCAGTTTTGCCCCCTGCATGAAAAGCAGCCCAAACGGTCACCCCACCACCTCCACCTTGGACTCTTGGCACTATACAATCTTTGTTGTAGGCTTCATGCACTTGTCTGCGCACCCGGACGTGGCCATCTTGACGATGGACCAGAAATCTAGACTCGTCACTGAAGATCACGTGATTCCAGTGTCCTGGCTGCCATTGACGGTGCTCTCTGGCCCACTGCAATCGGCGCTGGCGGTGTTGTCTGGTCAGGGGTGGCTTTCTCAGGGGACGCCTGGCACGATAACCTGCTTGAACCAGTCGTTGGTTGACTAGCCTTCTGGATACAGGCTCATTTGTCAGTGGCTGCCACTCAGCCCTAAGCCAATTAGCTGACTTGGTACGGCCATTGCGGACTAACCGGTGCAGCTGGCGATCATCCCTCCTTATGGTTCTGCGGGGACGTCCTGGCCTCGGTATTGGAGAAGGGACACCCCTCTGAGCATTTCGTTTCAGGATCTTTGATACCTGACCTTGAGTGATGCCATACTGCCGAGCAATAGCACGCTGTTTCATGCCGTAATTTCGTAAAGCCACCACTCCATGACAAACAGCATTGTCGAGTTGACGGACCATCTCCAGAGGAAGCGGCAATAACTTTTGGAGACGTGCAGCAGTTGTTTTCCACTAATACAGAACGCAACAACCCTTGTATACCCGACTGTGAAGCCAATCATCAAATGCACCTGTCCGTACATTTTGCCACGCCACCTGTGATATAATCCTGTTGTTGACTTCTTGCTGCGACAGACAATCAGTGACATGGTTCTTTTAACAAATAAATCACCAAAGTGTAAAAGAAACTCACCAGATTGATATACTGAGTTAAGAAAGTAAAGCCAAGTCAAGAAAGAAAAAAAATTCCATATTAAATGCCAAGTCTGTGTATTACCTGGGCAACACTGGGGCATGTATATATATATATATATATATATATACACAAAGAATTAAGTTAAGCACCCCCCCGTTTTTTTACAACCTCGCACATTACAAGTTTGTTGTCGTCAAAACAGTGTAATATACCCATGATATTGCTATATTTTCTGGAGAAGTGATATTATGGTCACATAAAAACATAACAATCATGCCGTTTTCAATATTTTATTCTGAATAATTTAAGGTGAAATTTTTTGGGAATTTTAGGCATATTTTCACCTCAATTTAAGTATGGAGCTATAGGTCCATCACGGACAGTGTGGATGACGTTTATGTTTTCTAACGTACAGTCATTGTTCTGAGAAGACCTCTAGCGATCTTTGCGTCAATAACGTGTGTAGGACCCACGTGATCGGATGGAGCAAGGTGCTGTGACAACCATCCCCTGGCCTGCGTACAGTCCTGACCTGAACCCCTCGAGCACGTTTGGGACATGTTGGGACGACAAATTGCGAAGATGGTCCCTCCAATAGCCAATCTGGATGAATTGGAACGTGCATTACATCGGGAATGGAACAACCTGCCACAGCAACGCATACGACGGCTTACAGGGTCTATGAGACGTAGGGTTGAGTCAGTGATCCGATCACGTGGGTCCTACACACGTTATTGACGCAAAGATCGCTAGAGGTCTTCTCAGAACAATGACTGTACGTTAGAAAACATACACGTCATCCACACTGTCCGTGATGGACCTATAGCTCCATACTTAAATTGAGGTGAAAATATGCCTAAAATTCCCAAAAATTTTCACCTTAAATTATTCAGAATAAAATATTGAAAACGGCATGATTGTTATGTTTTTATGTGACCATAATATCACTTCTCCAGAAAATATAGCAATATCATGGGTATATTACACTGTTTTGACGACAACAAACTTGTAATGTGCGAGGTTGTAAAAAAACGGGGGGGTGCTTAACTTAATTCTTTGTGTATATATATATATATATATAATGTTTCCATGGTTTTGCTTCTAATTGAAAAAGGAGGTGCATACATGTCATATAACGACGAATTTTACAACTGATCAATCAAATCACCATTTAGTTTATTATGCCAATTTTTTACACTTTTTATTGTGAAATTAGCATCTCCATTGATGTAAGGAAGATGTTTGTAACCCTATGAAAAAGCCTGTAGCCATATTTGTTCTCATATCTGGATTTTTCATGAGTTGTTGATGATTAACAGCCAGTATGACAAAATACAAGGGCAGACGGGTGTGGTTTGGAAAATGCTCCATTATAAATAACAACACTCATGCTGAATAAGGCAACCTTCTGCCTAATTAGCGTCACCCCACAATCCCCCGCAGGAGGAGTTCTGCCTTTGATTAATGGTGAGCTGGGCTTGGGCCCTTAGTATGTAAGGGAGGTCTGAATTCCCTGGTGGCCTAAGTAATCTGAGGATTATGGCACTGCTGGGAGAGGAAGGAGGAGAATGGGTGAAGGGGAGAGAATGAATGGGGGAGAGACAAAGAGGGAGGAGGGAGGAATGGGTAGAAAAAACAGGGGCAAGGATGTGGAAATACATTCCTTGGAGTCAATAGAGGTAATGAGGAATGTCTTTGGCAATACGAGGGTTGCTCAGGAATTGATTTTTGTGGCGAAGGAGGGTTCAGGGAGTTTTACTTTATCTATATGTGTATATATATATATATATATATATATATATATATATATATATATATTGTTGCGGTTCTGAGAAAGTGTACATATTTGATTAATAAAGGTTAAAGGTTTTGCCCCCATAGTTAGTCCACATGCAACATGTAGGTCACCTTAGAACGTTAGTCATTTCTTAGTATATGTGAGATAAGGCCATTTCCAATAGTGATACCTGCATTGTGTAAAATAAATCAATAAGAGTAGGCCCCGTTCATTTTACAGCCCACCATCCAATCGACCTCATTGCACACCATCCAGTCTGCGCCCCATGCCCCATTGCGCCCATCCAGTCTGCACCCCATTGCCCCTCGCATTAGGATGCTCAAACCAGTCCAAATGTCACGAGGTAAGGCCTGAAAAGGGGGCGGAGCGCGAGGTCGGGGATGTGGCCACGTCAAGCAGACATCAAGAGCGGAGCCGGTAAGACCCCAACAACCAACCAGGGCTCAGTGGGCATGGCCTAAGGGGCGTGGTCAGTGCGCGTCGGGCACATTCCAGAGGGTTCGCGGGGCGGCGCTATATAATCATGCACGCAAAGCCCTTCCACAGGACTCGCGTGATAAGGACTGTGCGGAAAGGACTGATGAGCGAGGGGCTTTGTAAGAAGATTTATGCGGTTTATGAGCACTTGAGGATATTCGCGCATTACAAAGGACTGGGGAGTATATGCGCTTTACAAAGGACTTGCACGATTGCGGTGTGATCAAGAGGACTATCATGTTTGGCACTGATTGCAAGAACTCGTTGGGGGTTTGGCTTTGGGCTTGCTGAGACCACCAGTATAACTGCCCAGCCGGTTCGTTTATTACGTACGCGGCTAAGCCGTGGAATAACCACCCAGCCTAGCTCACCTTTCCCATATAATTGCCCGATCCGCGCCAACGACACGCGGAGAGCTTGCCTGCCGTCTACCATCGTCTTCGTGGTACGAGTCGGGGACCGGAGCGAGCTGTGGACGCGATCCTTTGGACCATCGTCTGACCATCTACAAACCCCGTGTGAGTCTGAGTGCGAACGGGCCCATGTCTGGGATTAAGTATAAGACTGTTATTAAGGCTGCACTGTGTATTCTGTACTTCTCCTTCTTCCTGTGTAAATAATTAATAAACCAATCTGTTCTCCCTTTTCCTCTTGATTCGACCGTCTTAGTGATTTCTCCATTGGGTAAACGTGGCACGATTCGGAACCGCTTGGATCGGGTTAGTTCCTGTTAACGGCCCGAATCGCAGCTCGC
>NC_136261.1:191267143-191329643 GCF_964187855.1 Myxine glutinosa
GCATGCTTATTGCTCATCCCCCAATGTAACGCACACATACATAAACATACACACCACACGACTCTGCAAACGTTTGCCATGATGTAGCGCGGAAGGGAGACGATCAGGAAAAAAAGGTTTAGCAAATGTCTAGATAATTGCTGTGCCCTCACCTCCACGACTACTATTGACTGTCGAAAGACAGTTGAACATTACAGATTGGATCAAGATGAGAGCACCGATGCAGCATGTACTGTTAAACAATAGAGTGCTGTCTTTGAATAAACGATAAATACAATGAATACAACAAACAAGAATAACATTCGTCATTTTTTAAAGACAACATATTCGAAATATCCAATATAAAATCGAAAAATATTTACAACTGATAGTACAGTGTCCACAAAGTGAATGATGTAAATATGCTGCGAAATGAAGATTTGAAAATGTCAGAGTTGTAGCAATTAAGTATACGGTGCTGTACTTGACTTTTAATCAATTAAAGTCCTTTTAGAGGTTCAAGCCGATTAATACCATAAAAAATCAGATCTGTAGTTATAAAATATTCCTTATTGTCGCTATTCATTTTGAGCCCTTAAAACATGTCACATGCAATGACAAGTACAGTACCGGTATTATAAATACATTGTGTACATACATGTTTGTTGAATATTTAAAGTAAAAAAAGTTAAAATTCACAGATATTTTAGCCATGATCCTTTCTACAGGAATACAGCACCATGTGGACACATGACCTATGATAACCAGGTATAAGTGCACTTTTTAAATAAGTCTGATCATGAAGTTTCATTACAAGTCCAGATTTACAAAGCAAAGTCGTTTGAATTCACAAAACTAAGAAATTCCAAGTGCAGGCATTTGGTGATGTAAAAGTGATGTATAGTTTGCCATTCAAAATATGAACAAAGAAAATCCTATGTAATGTGCTAATGTGATTGTACTCGGCCCTAACTAAGGCCATCCTCTTCTACTCCTCCGTGTTTTTTTTTCCTTCAGGTTTGCATCCACCTCGATGTTTAACAACTCTGAGGCAAGGTAAGCAGAAATCCACTAACTAGCAGTGTTGCTTTACTGTTACTAGCAACGGTACCCGCCCTAAGGGCGGGGCTTCAATTGGGAGGCCCAAATGAAAAGGTAAAATATCAGAAATTGAAGGCTTTTTTATTTTAAACGATTTATATAAACATCCGTTAAATCATATTACCCGCAAATCATGAAAATCTAAACAGTATTTGTAGAATTTCAACAAAAGCCACATCACTGTTCATATCGGTAAATATTATTCCATCGTGTTTGGAAAAACTGGAAAATTGGAAAAATTGGAGAAATTGGAAAAAATTGGAAAAACAATATAGCCTAGTTTACTCCAGGGGGTCCCTGGATTACCCACCCAGAATTTCGTTGCGATCGGTTCAGCTGTTTTAGCGGTACCTGGGAACAGACGGACGGACAGACAGACGGACGGACATTTGGTGAATTATAGTCAGATTACTTCGACCACCGAAGGTAGCCGGAGGTTATGTTTTCACCCCTGTCTGTCTCTCAGCAAGATATCTCAAAAATTTATTGACGGATTCAGATGACACTTTGTGGACAGGTTGGGTCAATGTTGGTTAAAATCTGGATCCGGATACTCCATTTTTTAAGTGATTGTAGCTTCACCATTGAGAGATGGGGTCAAAAAAGGAGATATAGCACGATATCTCAAAACGTTATGGACAGATTCAGATGAAACTTGGTTGACAGGTTGGGTCAATATTGGTGAAAATCTGGATCTGGATACTCCATCTTTTAAGTGATTGTAGCTTCACCATTGAGAGATGGGGTCAAAAACGAGATATAACACGATATCTCAAAAAGTTATGGACAGATTCAGATAAAACCTGGTGGACAGGTTGGGTCAATATTGGTGAAAATCTGGATCCGGATACTCCATTTTTAAAGTGATTGTAGCTTCACCATTGAGAGATGGGGTCAAAAACGAGATGCAGCAAGATATCTCAAAAAGTTATGGACAGATTCAGATAAAACCTGGTGGACAGGTTGGGTCAATATTGGTGAAAATCTGGATCTGGATACTCCATTTTTTAAGTGATTGTAGCTTCACCATTGAGATATGGGGTCAAAAACGAGATGTAGCAAGATATCTCAAAAAGTTATGGACAGATTCAGATAAAACGTGGTGGACAGGTTGGGTCAATATTGGTGAAAATCTGGATCCGGATACTCCATTTTTTAAGTGATTGCAGCTTCACCATTGAGAGATGGGGTCAAAAAAGGAGATATAGTACGATATCTCAAAAAGTTATGGACAGATTCAGATTAAACTTGGTGGATAGGTTGGGTCAATATTGGTGAAAATCTGGATCTGGATACTCCATTTTTAAAGTGATTGGAGCTTCACCATTGAGAGATGGGGTCAAAAAAGGAGATATAGCACGATATCTCAAAAAGTTAAGGACAGATTCAGATGAAACTTGGTGGACAGTTTGGGTGTGTGACAATAAAAATCCGATTCGATTTTGGTTCAGGTCCGGATCCAGGTCCGCTCCATCAGTGCGAAGCAAAGCGTAAACTTTGAGTGCCCATTCTAGTATTACATTTAATTATCCACACAAGGACATAAAATGAAAAACGAAATAATACGCATATGTAGTTTGTTCTAAAAAAATTTAAATTTGTTTTTAGTTGGTTTCAGTGCAAGAAAAAATAATTAAATCAACACAGTATATTTCAACTGAACCCGAAATTACCCCAGCATGAGACAAGTATGCCAACCAAATTACAAGATAATATTCACTCCAAAATATAGTTCATAGTCCTTCAATAAAGTGTTCCAAGACGTGTACACAATGGCTAATTCAAAATACATATGGCAGCTTGCACCAGGACAAAATCATGGAAATAGAAGAGAGAAACCATTCATGTTTATTTGGGTGGAATTTTTTGGGTGAATTGTTGCCAATTTTTCTGCTCTGCAATGTGTGAGAGTTTGTATGGCTCCACAATATGCTGCATTGTCTTTTAAAAAGGCTTTATCAGCTTGTGTGACGCAGATGTTCAGCAAGAGATACACACAAGAATGTTTGAGGATTGTTGCTGGAGATCTGACATTGGTTGATTCTGCAGACATTTCCTCCAATAATAGGATTATTTATATGGACCGACATGGCCAGTCAGTCTCTTTAATATATACACAAAGAATTAAGTTAAGCACCCCTACACAACGAATTAAGGTAAGCACCCCCTAATATATATTCTTTGTGTATATGTATACATTGGCATATATTCTAAGGTATGTGAGATCAAATAATGATTGGTATGACATTAGCAATTATCCATTGATGAAATTGAGTGATCAAAGTGAAAAAAAGTGATTGGTTGAGTCAGTGATCCGATCACGTGGGTCCTACACACGTTATTGACGCAAAGATCGCTAGAGGTCTTCTCAGAACAATGACTGTACGTTAGAAAACATAAACGTCATCCACACTGTCCGTGATGGACCTATAGCTCCATACTTAAATTGAGGTGAAAATATGCCTAAAATTCCCAAAAAATTTCACCTTAAATTATTCAGAATAAAATATTGAAAACGGCATGATTGTCATGTTTTTATGTGACCATAATATCACTTCTCCAGAAAATATAGCAATATCATGGGTATATTACACTGTTTTGACGACAACAAACTTGTAATGTGCGAGGTTGTAAAAAAACGGGGGGGGTGCTTAACTTAATTCTTTGTGTATATTGGTGGATTGGCAATGTCAGTATAAGAAATATAACATTTGTTTGAGATTGAGATTTAGAAATACAGTGACATTTGTTGGTGGAATATATTGCAGATTACCTTCTTGAACATGTCACAATACTGGAAGAAATGAATCAAAGAAAGTTTGTCAATCATTGGTAATTTCCATTGAAATGGTGGGATGGCCCAGAGGTACGCACACTCGCCTCGAAACTATCCAGCCTGGGTTCGAATCCCGATCCAGCTATAAACTGCCATCCCGGTGTTTCACAGGCAGGGTGAGTCATCAATGTGTCCCTAGGATGGACTTTAAATATCCCACCGTGTCCTTCGTCAAGAGTAGGCAAGCTATCGCTGGCACCATGACCAAATTCCAAATTCCTGCCCCAACATTAGGCGAACGTCAGGCATGGCCTGGATAATAGATTACAACAAGATTCGTTATAACAGGGATATTTTTAAAATTGAAACTTGATTGTACCTATCTCAATACCCTAGTGGCCCAATGAGTTGGTAATGCCGGATTCTATTTGACATGATTGAGTCAAAGCCTGAAAAGAATCCAGATGGTTTCATGAATAACTGTATATTCAAATAGGCCACAAATGTCACCTTTGCTCAAAAGAGTACTTGCACAAATGTCAGCGGATATTAATCAGTCCAAGTCCATGCAGCATTATCTACTATAAATGGATGAGGTGTGTGTGTGTGTGTGTGTGTGTGTGTGTGTGTGGCATACTTTTTGAAGTCTATTAATTAATTACGTACTATTCAAATGCACCTTTTAACCCTTTAGACTGCTGAGACCCCTTAGACCTTGGAAGACCCTTTAACACTTGGGACCCAAAATATCCCAAGTACCCAAAAGTCCCAGATGACCCAAAAGTCCCCGAAGAACCAAAGGACCCAGATGACCCAAAAGTCTTTGATGACCCAAAAGACCCAGATGACCCAAGAGGACCCAAAGGATCCAAAAGACCTAAAAGACACCCCGAGGACCCAAAATCACCCAAAAGTCCCCGAGGACCCAAAAGACTGAAAAATCCCCAAGAACCCAAAATACCCAAAAGTCCCCGAGGACCAAAAAGGCCCAGATGACCCAAAAAACCAAGATGACCCAAAATATCCAAAAGTCCCCAAGGACCCAAAAGACACAGATGACCCAAAAGTCCCTTAGGACCCAAAAGACCCAGATGATCCAAAAGTCCCCGAGGACCAAAAAGACCCAGATGACACAAAAGTCCACAAGGATCCAAAAAGTCCTTGATGACCCAAAAGTCCCTGAAGATCTAAAAAGAACCAGATGACCCAAAAGTCCCTGAGCATCAAAAAGACCCAGATGACCCCAAAAACCAGATGACCCAAAAGTCCCCGAGGATGCTAAAGACCCAAAAGTCCCCAAGGACCCAAAAGACCCAGATTACCCTAAAGTCCATGAGGACCAAAAAGTCCTTGAGGACAAAGCTACCCAGATGACCCAGATGACCCAAAAGTCCCCTTAGGCTAAAAAGACCCAGATGACCCTGATGACCCAAAAGTCCCCAAAGACCCAAAAGTCCCCAACGACCCAAAAGTCGAGGACCCAAAAGACCCAGATGACCCAAAAGTTCCTGAGGACCAAAAAACGACCCAGATGACCCCCAAAAACCTAGATGACCCAAAAGTCCCCAAGGACCCAAAAGACCCAGATGCCCCAAAAGTCCCTGAGGACCAAAAAGACACAGATGACCCAAAATACCCAAAAGTCCCCAAGAACCCAAAAGACCCAGATGACCCAAAAGTCCCTGAGGACCAAAAAGAGCTAGATGACCCACATGACCCAAAAGTCCCTGAACACCCAAAAGTCCCAAAAAACCCAAAAGTCCCCGAAGATCCTAAGTACTTAATGCTCAAGTAGTACAGCAAGCAGGTAGGTATGCTACAAGGCCATGAATACCAATGAAAATTTGGTCCAATGGACCAATGGGTCCCCTAGTTATTATAAAATTATGCACCAACACTCCTTGCCGACTTTACCATGGTAATAAAATTTTTTTTTTTACATCACTGTTAGATTGATGACTATCCTGTTAGCCAATATACACAGTTAATCCGAAGCTGGTATTCTGCCCAGTGTATCATTCAAACAAGATAGACATCATGTTTGTGGACTATCCCGCTAAAAGTTCCACCTCGCTAATCCTCATATCTTCCAACACCAGCCTCTAGAAGAAGAGTCCTTTGAGTCCTAACTACAGGTACGATCTGTTATTATATGAGGACATTTTCAAACTGACTTGTAAATTAATCTGGGTTCACTGGGCTAAGTCCTTTCATGACACTATTTAACTGGCATGTAAAAGTATGAGCTGATTCTCATATTCGAATATCTTCACCAAAATTGAACCAATTCTTCCTTGTCACACACCCAACCTATCCAAAAGGTTTCGTCCGAATCCGTTCACAACTTTTTAGATATCCTGTTGACAAACAAACAAACAAACAAGAAATATGTAAAGCATAGCATGATACTTGCGAAATCACCAGAATAAGTTGTTCAACTTTGGCCGATGTTGCCCTCAAAAATAATTAATTGGTGGTTGAATTCAGTGATCTGATTTGCAAACCCTCTTCAAATTTCAAGTCAATCGGATGAAAATTGAGGATTTTAGAAATTCCACCAAAGTTGGTTCCATATTCTGGCATGAACATCAGCCCATATTTTGGCAAGAACATCAGCTCATATTCCAGTAAGAACATCAGCTCATATTAAAGTAAGACCATCAGCTCATTTTCTGGCATGAACATCACCTTATATTCTGGCAAGAACATCAGTACTTATTCTGGCATAAACAGCTCATATTCCAGAAAGAACATCAAATCATATCCCAGCAAGAGCATCAGCTCATATTCCAGTAAAAACATCAGCTCATATTCAGGTACGAACATCAGCTCATATTCAGGTATGAACATCAGCTCATATTCTGGCATAAACAGCTTATATTCCAGAAAGAACATCAGTTCATTTTCTGGCATGAACATCAGCTTATATTCTGGCAAGATCATCAGCACTTATTCTGGCATAATCAGCTCTTATTCCAGAAAGAACATCAGATCATATCCCAGCAAGAGCATCAGCTCATATTCCAGTAAAAACATCAGCTCATATTCAGGTATGAACATCAGCTCATATTCAGGTATGAACATCAGCTCATATTCTGGCATGAACATCAGCTCATATTCTGGCATGAACATCAGCTCATATTCTGGCATGAACATCAGCTCATATTCTGGCAAGATCATCAGCTAAATTTCTGGCATGAACAGCTTATATTCCAGAAAGAACATCAGTTCATATTCTGGCAAGATCATCAGCACCTATTCTGGCATAAACAGCTCATATTGCAGCAAGATCATCAGCTCATATTCAAGTATGAACATCAGCTCATATTCTGGCATGAACATCAGCTCATATTCTGGCATGAACATCAGCTCATATTCTGGCATGAACATCAGCTCATATTCTGGCAAGATCATCAGCACTTATTCTGGCATAAACAGCTCATATTGCGGCAAGATCATCAGCTCATATTCAGGTATGAACATCAGCTCATATTCTGGCCTGAACATCAGCTCATATTCTGGCAAGATCATCAGCACTTATTCTGGCATAAACAGCTCATATTGTGGCAAGATCATCAGCTCATATTCAGGTATGAACACAAGCTCATATTCTGGCATGAACATCAGCTCATATTCTGGCATGAACATCAGCTCATATTCTGGCATGAACATCAGCTCATATTCTGACAAGATCATCAGCTCATATTCAGGTATGAACATCAGCTCATATTCTGGCATGAACATCAGTGCATATTCTGGCATGAACATCAGCTCATATTCTGGCAAGACAATCAGCACTTATTCTGGCATAAACAGCTCATATTGCGGCAGGATCATCAGCTCATATTCAGGTATGAACATCAGCTCATATTCTGGCATGAACATCAGCTCATATTCTGGCAAGAGCATCAGCTCATATTCTGGCATAAACAGCTTATATTCCAGAAAGAACATGAGTTCATATTCTGGCATGAACATCAGCTTATATTCTGGCAAGATCATCAGCACTTATTCTGGCATAAACAGCTCATATTCCAGAAGGAACATCAGATCATATCCCAGCAAGAGCATCAGCTCATATTCCAGTAAAAACATCAGCTCATATTCAGGTATGAACATCAGCTCATATTCTGGCATGAACATCAGCTTATATTCTGGCATAAACAGCTTATATTCCAGAAAGAACATCAGTTCATATTCTGGCATGAACATCTGCTTATATTCTGGCAAGATCATCAGCACTTATTCTGGCATAAACAGCTCATATTCCAGAAAGAACATCAAATCATATCCCAGCATGAGCATCAGCTTATATTCCAGTAAAAACATCAGCTCATATTCAGGTATGAACATCAGCTCATATTCAGGTATGAACATCAGCTCATATTCAGGTATGAACATCAGCTCATATTCAGGTATGAACATCAGCTCATATTCAGGTATGAACATCAGCTCATATTCAGGTATGAACATCAGCTCATATTCAGGTATGAACATCAGCTCATATTCAGGTATGAACATCAGCTCATATTCAGGTATGAACATCAGCTCATATTCTGGCATGAACATCAGCTTATATTCTGGCAAGATCATCAGCACTTATTCTGGCATAAATAGCTCATATTCCAGAAAGAACATCAAATCATATCCCAGCATGAGCATCAGCTTATATTCCAGTAAAAACATCAGCTCATATTCAGGTATGAACATCAGCTCATATTCAGGTATGAACATCAGCTCATATTCAGGTATGAACATCAGCTCATATTCAGGTATGAACATCAGCTCATATTCAGGTATGAACATCAGCTCATATTCAGGTATGAACATCAGCTCATATTCAGGTATGAACATCAGCTCATATTCAGGTATGAACATCAACTCATATTCCAGTAAAAACATCAGCTCATATTCAGGTATGAACATGAGTTCATATTTCGATATGAACATCAGCTTATATTCAGGTATGAACATCAGCTCATATTCAGGTATGAACATCAACTCATATTCCAGTAAAAACATCAGCTCATATTCAGGTATGAACATGAGTTCATATTTCGATATGAACATCAGCTTATATTCAGGTATGAACATCAGCTCATATTCAGGTATGAACATCAACTCATATTCCAGTAAAAACATCAGCTCATATTCAGGTATGAACATGAGTTCATATTTCGGTATGAACATCAGCTCATATTCAGGTATGAACATGAGTTCATATTTCGGTATGAACATCAGCTCATATTCAGGTATGAACATCAGCTCATATTCAGGTATGAACATCAGCTCATATTCAGGTATGAACATCAACTCATATTCCAGTAGAAACATCAGCTCATATTCAGGTATGAACATGAGTTCATATTTCGGTATGAACATCAGCTCATATTCAGGTATGAACATCAGCTTAAAATGCAGCACGAAAATGATCTCAAATTGCCACAGTCGAATCAGCTATATCATGAATGCAGATCAGTTCAAATTAATGCATGGACATCAACTCAATTTCTTGCAAAATATGAGCTAAATTTTATACACAAACACCGGCTCAAAATAATGCACAAGCAGCTGAAATTCCCACACAATGATCATCTCCAATCCCGACATGATCAACAGATCAAATTCCTGCACAAACCCCAGCTCAAATTCATCTATGGATATCAAATGAAATTCCTGCAGCAGAATACACTCAAATTAATGAATGAATATCAGCCATAATTAACGCAAGAAAATCAGCTCACATCCCTGCGACACATCCAGCTCAAATTCCCACATGGACACCAGCTCAGAATTCATGCACAATCATCCATTCATATTCATACATGAAGATTAGGTCAAAACCATACATGACCATCTCAAATGCATACACAAACATGTCAAACACATGTAGAAACATCAGCTCAAATTAATGCAAAAACATAATTTCAAATCCCCGTACAACCACAATCTCAAATGCATGCACAACTAGACGGCGGCACTCGGTCGGGCACATACCTCCGCCAGGCTGAACAGTTTGCGTTTTGTATCCCACTGATAGACCCAATCTGAATCTGCACCTGAACCAAAATCTCATCAGTTTGTTCCTGTCCCCTAAACAACTCATCCGACAAGTTTTGGCCTAACACGCCCATAGCATTTTGAAATATCATGCTGTATATCATTTTTGGCCGCACCTCTCAATGATAAAGAATCACTTTAAAAATTTTTTTAAAACTCTTGTATCTGGATCCGGATCTGGAACTTCACCAAAATCGAATCAATTCGTCCCTGTGACACACTTAACATGTCCACCAAATTTCATCTGAATCGGTCCATAACCTTTCGAGATATCCTGCACACAGACAGACAGACAGACAACAGACAGACAAACAGGGGTGAAAACGCAATCTCCGTCCACCTTCGGTGACACATGTAAACATTAGGTGAATATCATGCGTGATAATCTCAAACCTACACATGAACACATCAAATTCATGCACAAACAAAATAACCTGAAATTCCCACAGGATCATTAATGGTGGAATTTGAGCTGAGCAGGAAGTTGACCTGTTTGTGTGAAGATTTGAGATGGTCATGTATGAATTTGAGCTGGTATTTGTGCAAGAATTTGAGTTAATATTAATTTGAAATTCACACTTGAGCATCGGTGGAAATTTATGCACAAACGTCATCTGAAATTCATACGCGATCATCTCAAATCTATACACCAACTGGTCAAATTAATGCACGAATAGCTTTGGTACACAAACACACACACACACACACACACACACACACACAGACAAACACACACACACAGACAAACACACACACACACACACACATACACAGAAACGCACACACACACACAAACACACACACACACACACACACAGAGACACACAGAAACACACACACAGAAACACACACACATACACACACACACAAACACACAGAAACACACACACACACACACACACAGACACACAGAAACACACACACACACACACACACACACACACACAGAAACACACATGCACACAGAAACACACACACAAACATACACACACACACAGAAACACACACACACACACAAACACATACAAAAACACACACACATATACACACATATATATATATACACACACACACACAAACATACACCCACCCACACACACACACATGACCTCACATCCTTGCATGTAAGCTATCATGGTTTGAAACGAACTTCAGGAGTAATCCAGGCAAAAACATCAGTATTAATCCAAACATGAACATTAGTGCCAATCCATTGAATAGCTTCAATTGTAATCCACGTACAAGCAGAAGCACAAATTTAAGTAACAATTCAATTCCAAGTGCCGAAATGAAAAATTACTTCCATGTCAGTCATGCTAAAGTTCCTAATAAATCAATGGAAAATTCCATCGAAAACCCACCGACGAACTCCGGCACAAATCAAACTACAATACCAGTCGGTACCATTTGAAATGCGCACACTCAACTGCATTTTGATTCACCACTCTCACTGAAGAATTTGGTGTCCCTCTGGATAACCTCACCTTTCGTTTCTCCCTACCTCTTTTCCCCACCTCTTTCCCAGGATAACAGCTTTCTGGGCCGGAGGCCTTGCCGGGTGTGAAGTCCCATCTTCTCCGTCCCTCTTCCCTCCTTGCACATCTCTAATCTCGTTACCAAGGAAACCCCAGGCTAACCAAGCCCCGAGGAGCTCCCAACCCCAACACCCCTTCCCGCTCACTTCTCTCGCCCTTCCCTGCATTTCCCACCCCCCAATAGCACTCTTATAAAAAAAACCCTCCCACTTCACACCTCTCACCCCATGCAAGCTCACACCCTCCATTGTTACGTCCTCAATTCGATGTACAACACTTGAAAGGTGTTTGACAGAAATGAACACACCTCATATTCCAGTCGGGTGTGTTTGCTATCATCATTATAAAATAAAATAAAATTTGTATATTAATCATTTGAAGTACAAGTACGGATGTTAGACAAAGCTTTTCCCCCTCCTCGTCCACTCCGCATGTCTGCCTTCTCCTTTTAGTGATCAGGTTAGAGTGGAAGAGGTCAGGGAGAGGAGCATAGATGATGACAAAGAGTAGGGTGCAGACAAAGAAAGGGAGTGGGTGGAGGATTTCAAGTGAAAAACAGAGAGAAGTCCTGCTGGTGAATTTACCAGGAGATGCATGATAATCGCTGTAATTAAAGGAGAACTCAACACGTTGAGAAAATCCCATCAGCATTGGTCGAGGCAGCTGTTGCCTCACCTTCTCATTGCCTACATTCTCAAACATGACAACCCAAACCGAAATCACTTCCGTAAGGATGCATCAGAACAACAACCTGGAGCTCAGGATATCACTTAATCTTGAGCAATGCATATGACATCCACAAAGATGACATATGATGCTCATGTTATCCAGAAAGATTCAAGCTAGTTTCATTTTTTTTTTTTAGCTGCGACGAGCAGCTCCATGAGAAGACCGCGTTGTTGTTCTTGTTGTTGGGGTGCCTTTTTGAATAGCGCATGCGCATACACTCGGACGTGCGTTGGTATGAGGTAAGAACATCGCGGACTAAAATCGCGATTTGTTTGAAGAAACCAGAATAAATTTAGCAACAAAGACAACATGAATGTTTTCATATCAATCTCGTTTCACAGAACGTGACACAAATTAGGTGTAATTTTTGAACAGCGCATGCGCATACACTCGGACTTCCCCTACCGACCAAGCCCGTTTCAAATTATCCCTCTGCCACCCAGAATTAAAATTAATAAATCACATTAATGAATTAACATTAACATTAACCGAAATAACATTCACGTCCATACATTATATGTGATCAGTTGATGAAGCATGTTGCGTCGCAAAACAAAGGGCAAGACCAGAACTGAAAGACAAAAAGACGCCAGTGCATGCGTATAATTTAATGACTGGTCGAATTTGGTAGCGCATATTGCAACGGATATCCTCATGATTCTACACGTCGCAGCAGGTGACCACACTGTGGTCATTTTACTCTTGTTTTTTTTTGTATACAAGATCGAGGCTCGTGTAAGAGCTAACATTAATGACAAAAAAAAACGGACACATAAGACAAAATAAAGGGAGCGGGAGACCAGATGGGGATAGGGTGAAGCACACGAGTACAACATTTGAGAGCAGGGACATCAGGAGATCTGTGGGAGGGAGAGGGCTTGGGGGGAGGAGGCGTAGGAAGGGGAAAAAATACAAAGGGTAAAAGAAGCACATTAAGCACATGTTTTACCGGGAGGTAAAAAAAACAAAACAAAACATGGACACAGCTAGTACTTCCAGAAAAGAAGTCGGTATTTCAGAAAAGTCGATCTGGGGTGAATTAACAGGGGTAGAAAAGATCAAGGTTTTGGATGGGGGAAGATAAGAGATGGTGGTGAACAGCTGTTTTAAAGACCTGGAGGGAGGAGTGGGATTGAAGAGAGTGAGGGAGTTTGTTCAAACTTGATTTGGTACCCACAGACCTGAAAGATTATATGTACCAAAATGTTTACATTGGCAATAAAAAAATATCGGAGCTTTCTCCAGGAACCAGGCATACAAGTCCAACACGGAGGGCCAATGGAGACTCGGCCGCATGACAAAATACAAACGGGGGCATGGACGGATCACCGACCGGATGCCATGACCACCGTGCCGGGTGAAGCCTGAAAGGTCCCCAGCTTTGTTCTCGACCTCCCACACCGACCACCACACTGCTCTCGCCTTGGCAACCCTCCTCACAATAGAGGATGGACAGCGACGCGCTGGACGAATGTGTACAAAAGGCAGATTACGAGAGACAGGGAGGAGAGGGGGGATGGTGCTGAGAGCGAGTGAATCTGGAATGTGTAGACGTTGGCTATCCGACACATCACAATGATTCCACGATAGTTATGATGCAAGTAGCGTTCACGAGTTCCTTCGATGGACATTTGACTTTCCACGCTTTTAACCACAACCTGCAATTCATCGACAAAGCTATGGGAGACACAAGGTGGTTCAGAATTAAGATAAAGCAAACACAGAGGATGTACTCAATTAGCCTTCGTGAATGAATATAACATAGCGTACAACTCAGATAATAAAACAAAAATAATAATTTGTGAAAACATTATTCTAACATGAAAAAGTCTGTCCAACTTTGGACCGAGATGGATGTTAATGGACAACTTCCTCCTGCCAGCACGACATAGCAAAACAACCGCAGCCAACGTGGACAACAAAGACTCGAATAACATCCCATGAGGCATTCAAGATAATGAAAGATGAACTTCCATAAAGAACTGAAAATGTTGAGTTTCTTTATTGCTTTCATCTAACATCTAATAAAGTTTTTTGTTGGCAGAGTTTATGATGTTGGCTCACTGTGGGCAGACATGTCGTCAGATGCATGCCTTTGGTGCAAAGCACGAAATCCATGATGCATAAGAAAGGTAAAAAGATGTACATATAATAAACAACCAAGCAGGTGTGAAGAACAAACAAAACACTCGGATTTATTTGAGCTCGATAGGTAGGTGGGCCAGGTGTGGACAGGTCGAAAATAAAAGAGTAAATTAAGAAAAAACAAGTACAGATACATTCAAAGTACACCGCCCCAATGCCAAATAAATAAATCACATATGCTCCAGTGTGCGGCACATAGAGATTGTTTGATTAAGGTGAACAATAATTGATTATTTGCATAATTAAAACAAATTAATAATCGTAAAATAATTAATTTCTTCATCAATTGGCTAATAGCATACCTAAACCACCAGTGTTTCATCTGAAGCTGTAACATTTTGAAAATTAATTAAATAATTAATAATCGGAAAAATAATTGATTAATTGATTAATTGATTAACCAATAAATAATTTATATATTAATTGATTAATCAATAAATCAAAATATCCTTTATAGCCACATCACTTGGTCATAGTCTTGTCCAAATATCAGCTTCCTAGCTCAAAGGGGGCCCGAGATATTGGCCAGATGAGAAAGGAAATAAATAAGTGATTAATAATGAAAATAAATGAATAATAATGGTAAAATAATTAAATTATGAATCAAGTTGCTACTAGAATACCAAAACCACAACTGTTTCATCCGAATCTGTAACTTAAAAAAAAAAAAATGCAGCAGTTAATTGAAAAAGTAAAGAATTAATCGATTAATTGATTAATCAATAAATCAAAAATATCCTTTATAACCAAATCACTTGGTCATTGTCATGTCCAAATATCAGCTTGCTAGCTCAAAAGGCGCCTGTGATATTGCCCAGATGAGAAAGGAAATAAATAAGTGATTAATAAATCGATAATAATTAAATAATTCGTCAATTAATTTATTAATAAAAAAACAGTATTTTCCCAAAGGACTTGCTCACTATTGTGCCGAGATTTCAGCTTCCGAGCTCAAAGGATGGCTGAGATATCGCTCGGACAAACAAACAAACAAACAATCAAGAAAAACAAGAAAACACGAAAGAAAGAAACCGAAGTGAAAACTGAGTACTCCCTTTCAGTGCGCGTCATCGCAGGGCCCCCTTCGGTGCCCGACGATGACGTCATGCAGCACCTGGAGATGCAATAGGAAAGGAGAGGTATACAATGAACAAAATTGTTAGGCAAATAGTGATTGTGTTAAAATGTTCCATGGAAGTTTCTGAGTTGTGCCTAAAGTGGCATCACACAACAGGATCTTCAGGAAATGCACGGCAGGACCTCGAAAGATGATGCGATGGACACGCCTGTGCAGCAGTGCTCATGTCAAATGAGGAAAGTCCCAGCAGGGAGTAAGCACACACATCAAGATAATGGAATACACCGTGTAAAAAAAAGAAATCTCTCAATGCACCATTCACACTTTAACTACTGCCATAACCAAGACATAATTGCCAAATGGATACACCATCTCGTATCTATGCGCGTATAAGAAAAGGCACAACTGGTATCTAGGTCATCATTCCATCAATCACATCTAGGTCATCAATCAAGATGTTATATGAGTGGATTGTGCAAATTTAGATTATAACCAATAGCCATTGTATTAATTCTGGTTCGAACTAATGCACATCTATAGAGCAATTGCAGAATTTGCTACGTAGCAATTGACTAAATTTGCTTTGCATTAATGACATCATATGCTTTCAATAATCTATGAATTCCTGGCTGAACCTGAATGAAGGACACTCACACAAAACCCGAGGAGATTAATTGAGACTCAAAATGGCCAGTCATTTGCAATGGTCTGATGTTCATACCGGAATATGAGCTGATGTTCATGCCAGAATATGAGCTGATGTTCATAACGGAATATGATCTGATGTTAATGCTGGAATATAAGCTGATGTTCGTGCCAGAATATGAGCTGATTTTCATACCGGAATATGAGCTGATGTTAATGCTGGAATATAAGCTGATGTTCGTGCCAGAATATGAGCCGATGTTCATAACGGAATATGAGCTGATGTTAATGCTGGAATATAAGCTGATGTTCATGCCAGAATATGAGCTGATGTTCATACCGGAATATGATCTGATGTTAATGCTGGAATATAAGCTGATGTTCGTGGCAGAATATGAGCTGATGTTCATACCGGAATATGATCTGATGTTAATGCTGGAATATAAGCTGATGTTCGTGCCAGAATATGAGCTGATGTTAATGCTGGAATATAAGCTGATGTTCGTGCCAGAATATGGTCTGATGTTCATACCGGAATATAAGTTTATGTTCTTGCCAGAATACAAGCTGATGTTCATGCTAGAATATAAGCTGTTTGTGCAGGTATTTGAGCTGATGTCCATGCCAGAATATGAGCTGATGTTCATACCGGAATATAAGTTTATGTTCTTGCCAGAATACAAGCTGATGTTCATACCAGAATATGGTCTGATGTTCATACCGGAATATAAGTTTATGTTCTTGCCAGAATACAAGCTGATGTTCATGCTAGAATATGAGCTGTTTGTGCAGGTATTTGAGCTGATGTTCATGCCAGAATATGAGCTGATGTTCATACCGGAATATGAGCTGATGGTCAAACCGGAATACGAGCTTTGTGCAGGTATTTGAGCTGATATTCATGCCAGAATATGAGCTGATGTTCATACTAGAATAAGAGCTGATGTTCATACCGGAATATGAGCTGATGTTCATGCTGGAATATGAGCTGATGTTTATGCTGCAATATGAGCTGATGTTCATGCTGGATTATGAGCTGATGTTCATTCTGGATTATGAGCTGATGTTCATGCCAGAATTCATGCTTGAATTGAATTCATGCCAGAAGCTCATGCCAGTTCATGAGCTGATGTTCTTGCCAGAATACAAGCTGATGTTCATGCTGGAATATGAGCTGTTTGTGCAGGTATTTGAGCTGATATTCATGCCGGAATATGAGCTGATGTTCATACCGGAATATGAGCTGATGTTCTTGCCGGAATACAAGCTGATGTTCATGCTGGAATACGAGCTGTTTGTGCGGGTATTTGAGCTGATATTCATGCCGGAATATGAGCTAATGTTCGTGCCGGAATACAAGCTGATGTTCATGCAGGTATATGGTCTGATGTTCATACCGGAATATGAGCTGATGTTCGTGCCGGAATACAAGCTGATATTCATGCCGGAATATGAGCTAATGTTCGTGCCGGAATACAAGCTGATGTTCATGCTGGAATATGAGCTGATGTTCATGCCGGAATATGAGCTAATGTTCATACCGGAATATGAGCTGATGTTCATGCCGGAATATGAGTTGATGTTTGTGTGTGAATTTGAGATGTTCATTCTTGAATTTGAGCTGATGTTCAAGCATTAATTTGAGCTGATGTTCTTGTGGGAAAGAAAAAAAACATTTATGATCATTTTATCAGTGAGCGCTCCGTCCCTGTTTCACACTCGTCAACAACGCCACATCATGTCCAGGATCACAATACTGAAGGTGCTTCGTGTAACAATGAATACCCTTCGTAAGATATGAATTAAAGACCGAGAATCCTGTAATCAATAAAGGTGGTCCAGGTTAAGCCCCGAAAGGGTGGATAACCCACGTTTGATCTTCAACGATCGGTATAACTGCATTCCCAGGTGCAACATCTAACCCCTGCCAACCTCACCATGGTGTGATCAAAAGACAACAGTGACTGTAGTGAGATCAAAACAAGAATTTACACTACCAAAGTAATTGGACAGTTTATAATAATTTGATCGTTTACATGGTTTCTACATCGCATTTACTTAACGTTTCAAGTTATTAAAAGGTCAGGCTCCGGGTCCAAATAACTGTTCTAAAGCCATCATGTGATGAGATGCAGCTCCTAGGGATGGAATCACCGAATAATTGCCAGGGTTGTCCAGATTTGATGTGCTGACGAATCAAACGGTATAAATGCTGGCAGCGGAGTAAGTTAGCAACTTGAGTTAACCTGATTTTAAATTGATTGGTTGAGCAATCGTTCAAATCAATTAAACTAATAATAGTAACTTGAAAAGCAGCCTTGGTGGTTTAATGGCTAGAAAATCCATCCTGAGACTAAGACGTTGGTGTTTCGAACCCTGACCGAGTTATACCAAATATATATTTTTAAAATGGTATGTGCTGCTTCCTTGCTTAATACTCAGCATTTATAAAGAAAGGAGCACGGACAATCAACCATACATCAGTAATAATAGTGCAGGCTTAGATGGGCCAAATGACATCCTCCTATGTCGAAGTTCCTTGTAAGGGAACTCCTATTATTATTATTGTTGGTTCACGAGTTATCAAACAGAGTGACCACTATATTCGTCATGGGTGTGTGTCTGTCTGTCTGTCTGTCTGTCCGCAGCATAACTACCCGATGGTATCATCCGATCTTGATGAAACTTGGGTGGGAGGTTGATATCATGATCTAGTTGTGTCCTGCCTAGAGTGGGCGTATTGCGCCCATTGTGGGCGGAGCGATGCCCGAAAAATATGTCTTTTTAGGGGGTAATCAAGTTGAAGCTACATCTTCTCCGAGGGGTTTGGTGGAATCTGACAGGGGTTTCGGTATTTGGTTAGGCCAATGTCATGTGTCTAGCCCCACGGAGCTCGATTTTTCATTTTCGCCCCAAGGTCAAGGTCACAAGGTCACGAAATTTAGAAAAGTCGATTTTTGATGGTTTTATTACATTGTTCGCTTCCTGATAGGGTGAAATGTCGTACATGATCTTATATTATCACATACATCATGAAATACAAGTTTTCCAACAAATTTCAGAATCTTCGACATTTGACCTTTGAGGGTCACAAAGGTCAAGGTTTCAAAGTTGTCAGAATCGAACCGAATTTTCGGTATTGTGTAGCTAACTAACCTCATAACTGATTATACATTATTTTCTATCTCATGTCAAGGTCGGTAACCTTCATTTTAACATTTCGGGGCCTGGCCTGTCCGGGCCTGTTTCGGTTATAGTCCGTCCTTTGTCATTGGATACCGCTCGCTCGTGAACCATCGTCGTCTCCTGACTTGTTGGTTCACGAGTTATCAAGTGACCACTATATTCGTCATGTGTGTGCGTCTGTCTGTGTGTCTGTCTGTGCGCAGCATAACTACCCGATGATATCATCCGATCTTGATGAAACTTGGGTGGGAGGTCGATATCATGATCTAGTTGTGTCCTGCCTAGAGTGGGTGTATTGTGCCCATTGTGGGCGGAGCCACGCCCGAAAAAGATGTCTTTTTAGGGGGTAATCGAGTTCAAGCTACATCTTCTCCGAGGGGTTTGGTGGAATCTGACAGAGGTTTCGATATTTGGGTAGGCCAATGTCATGTGTCTAGCCCCACGGAGCTCGATATTTCATTTTTCATTTTATTTTATCTTTTCCATTTTTTTTTTCCATTTCATTTTTCACCGAAGTTTCGGTATTGTGTAGCTAACTAACCTCATAACTGATTATACATTATTTTCGATCTCATTTCAAGGCCAACAACCTTCGTTTTGACATTTCCGGGCCTGGCCTGTCCGGGCCTGTTTCGGTTATAGTCCGTCCTTTGTCATTGAATACCGCTCGCTCGTGAACCATCGTCGTCTCCTACTTGTTATTATTATTATTATTAAAAGCTGGGAAGTTACAATTAAAGAGCTAGAAAGGTGTGGGGCAACAGTAGAATAATAAATAGAAAAATTATGAACATATCCAGAAACGGAAAATAGAAGAATAGATTGGAAGACTGACCTGTCCAATGCCAACTTGGAGTATTCGGATTCCAGTGATCCGGTGGAGTGATGTCCGCCAGAGCACTGAAAGTATCGGTACATTCATGAATCCTCACAGGAAACGTTGTTTATACAGGAATGCTTACAAGGCCATGTCTTAAAGACAAAAGTTATTTTTAAAAATAAAAAATCCAAGCTAAATCTACTTTCAATGAACATACTGCCTCCTGTGCAAGAAAAATGATGTGTGAGCTTCCGAATTCAGCAGTTACTTTATACTTTGTAGGAAGTTTCATACCTCTAGTGTTATACAGAGAGCATTTTATCTCCCTTACAAAGATTTATATGGTGTTTGATGAAAATTTCAATTTATTTATTTCGCATCTCATGAGAAATCCTAGAATATTTAGGTGCATTCAAAAAGGGTTCTCTTTTCAAAACGTTTCAGAGCCCAATAACAAAAGACCTCTCTTTCAATGGGATCAAGAAACTCACCCACCACTGAGAAAGTGTGTGACTGGTTGGAAAACTATGTCAATAAAGAAAATGGACCACACTCTTGAAAGAGGGGTCTGTGCTGCCTAAAACTGTTTTTTGGGCAAAGATTATGCTGGGTGGTTTGTCATTGCTTTCCAAGCAGTTATTCAGGGTCCCGGATTTCCTGGATTTCCAATTTGTCATTAGTTCAGGGTCCAAGAGTTAAATTGCCTACTTTTCGAGAGAGACGCGCCATGGGATATTTTAACGTCCATCGATAAACAGTGCTGGAAGACGGGTCTCCTAGCTTGACATCCTTCCAATGGACGACACAAATTGATGCCTCATCCTGCATGTGGAATATCGGGATGGAAGTTTATAGCCGAGTTGAAATTCAAACCCAGACTAGACAGATAAGAGGTGAGTTTTCACATTCCTTTGACCTATCCTGCCAGGACTGGAAGCCTGGTCCGAAAAAGGAATAACATCGGTGCCGAGTTTCGCTGGTGCAGAAATATCACTTCTCGGTTGGGAGAAACACATTTTTGACCGCTCCAGTGTCCTCCTTATCTCCATCGCCATTCATGTGATGTTCACAATGCAATATCTACAGCTCCGCAAGGCATCTCAGATAATAGAGAGAAATTGCTTCATGAAAAAGTTGAAAAAAGAGATGTTCTTCTGTTATCAGATTTCAACTCACCACACTGGGTATTAAAATCATTTGCCTATCGTTGCCAATTATGGTGTTATCGATGCTGATATTCCAGGGGATTTGCAAAATAAATATTTGTGCAAAAATCCTTACCCTGGTGAATGTTCACGATAGGATGTCCCTGAAAGTAACGATTGAAGAGTGAATTACAGTTTCACACAAACGGTGTTTAAAGATGGACAAACGTTTATTGAGATGTCAAGATTTTTCTTAATTTTACGAACTGCCTTGAGCTTTCAGAGTGGTCCTCCTCTACCGGGGCTCCAAAGCAACGGCATTGAATTAAATTTTGTTCTCTGCTTGCATCCTCCGCTTTGTTTGCTTTCCACATTACAAGGGCGGGTGGTGAGGTTTGCGATGAGGATTAGTAAGGAAGCCAAAATTGCTGTTTGCCAAAAACGGCTTTGCATGCTTTTGGTGGTGGAGGTTATGTATTCACCTCTGTTTGTTTGTTTGTGAGGTGGATATCTCAGAAGGTTACGGACGGATTCAGACGAAATTTGGTGGACAGGTAGGGTGTGCGACGAGGACGAATTGATTGGATTTTGGGGAAGATCTGAATATGGATTCGGTTACGAGAATTATTTTATTTTTAAGTGATTCTTCACCATTGAGAGATCGGGGAAAAAATGATGTAGAGCACGATATCGCAAAACGTTGTGGACGAATTATGACAAAACTTGGTGGATGAATTTGGTAGGCGACAAGGACAAGCCGATTCGATTTTGTTTCAGGTCCGGATCCAGATCCGGCCTATCAGTGGGATACAAAATATAAACTGTTCAACCTGGCGGAGGTTTGCGCTCTACCGAGTGCCTTTTACAGTTTTATAGAGAAATCATCTTCAAGGTCATATAAATTCTACATTTCATCAATAATAAGCCAACATTAATCTTATTGCTTTGAGATTAATGCAGAACTGAAATTAAATAAAACTTGAGATGAGTACAGGGATCGGGCGTGCAAGTAAATTGTTAGCATATGATAATGCGTTTATTTGCCTGTTGTAGTTTTTTTTTTTTAAGGGATGGCGGGAAACTTTAGAGGAGCGAATGGTCGGCTCTAATCTATCCGGGTCTGGTTCAAATCCTGAATCAGGACCCGTCTATGGGTTCAAATCCCGATGCAGCTATAAACTGTCATCCTTATACGGCTTAGACAGGTTTCACAAGCAGGGTGAATCATCAATGTGTGTGCCGTTAAACTTGGCATCCTGTCCGCTGGCATTAGTTGGTGGACGTTAAAGATCCCACGGTGTTCTTCATGAAGAGTTGGCGAGTTATTGCTGGCACCATGAACAAATCATAAATTCCAGCCCTGACTGATTGCTGGGAAAGCGATGGCGAACAATGCACCATAACCCTCGACGGGGAACTGCTAAAGCAGAATCGATGTTCTGTCAAGAATATGGCGCATTTAACTGATCGAGTAACCATCGATTTTGATTCAGGTCCGAATCCAGATTCGGCCTATCAGTGGGATAGAAACCATCAACTGTTCAGCCTGGCAGAGGTATGCACTCTATCGAGTGCCGTTCTAGTTGAAAGATGCATTATCAGTCTTTTGGGTGTATATGCCAGTTCAGTTTATCTGCAATTGGAGATTTATAATGAAATGTCATTTTTGCCCAGGCCTTCTATGATAGTTTTGTGCCAGCATGTGTTTGTGATGTTCTTTTTTGCCTCCACCATGGAAGGTGGGCAGAGGTTATGTTTTGACTGCTGTCTGTCTGTTTGTTTGTTTATGAACACGATATCTCAAAAAGGTATGAACGGCTTCGGACGAAACTTGGTGGATGAGTCGGTTCGGTGACAAATAAATGAATGAATGATCGTTTTAAGGCCATTTTCCCCACTAGAAAGGTGGGGGTTAGCCTTGCGGGCCCCATGACAATCATGGTTCCCTTTTGAGGCAATGTTTTTATGGCCGGATGCCCTTCCTGACGCCAACCCTTGGTCATGCTCTTACGATGCGCAGGGATACGGTGTACCTATTCTAAATCGGGGTACACACCGTGGTCGTTCATCCTAGCAAGCTGGTACTCAATTTGCCGACCTCGGAAGGATGACAGGCTGAGTCAACCCCCCCCCCCTGGCGTTAATTCAGCGATCGATCGGGATTCGAACCCAGGATCCTAGGATCCAAAGCCGGCACCCTAACCGCTAAGCCAACACCAGGCTAACAACACAAGAACAAACCGGTGACAAATCGGTGACAAGAACAAACCAATTAGATTTTGGTTCAGGTCCGAATCCGGTCTATCAGTGGATACAAAACCTAAACTGTCGGATAAACTGGTGGAGGTATGCACTATACTTAGTGCCGTTCGAGTTTGTCTTGTCTCACCATGGGATTTTGGATCAACTGTGGCCTTAATACCACTGTATGAGTATAGTGAGTACGCAACAAGGAATACGGTTTGTCAGCTGTTGGATACAAATCTCCCCCTCATTTTGGATAATGCATACACCTTTTATGCCATTGATGGCATGGTGTGGAATGATGGATGTACTCGGGTCATCCAACTGGATAACCTGAGCAGGCATCCTTGCACTCCACCATTGTGACTACGTATGCAGCATGATTTGGGGCTCAGCAATCAATGTGACAACTCACAATCTTTCCCAATTGTTCCTTTCACGGAGGTACCTCTCATAAAAAATGCCACTGCACTTGGGGCGACATTTGAAAAAAAAAACTGGACATTTCGTCGATTATGAATGCCACATGTAGCTGAGCTAATTACAGTGTGAATCTGGATTAAAAGGGAATGCGAGAATGTCGAGCTATTTGCCAAAAAGGAATGAATGTGTCATCGTGTTGAGCACAAAGGAACTTGTGGCCACAAATGGCAAGAAGAAACCACATACCACATGTTACAATCAAACCAAAGGAGGAGTTGATACCACAGATAAATTAACAGATTCTAACCTACAAATGACAGACAGAATGATATTGCCAGTTGCATCGAATGCACATCGTCTTTTCTGCAGATTGTGCTCAGACCATCATTCCGGAGAGTCGTACAACAGGCATTTGCTTTGGATGGACCTTGTGAATGAAGTGGTAGTACCACACATGATATGCAGAGCTCGAATCCCAAAACTTCACAACAATGTATTGAATATTGGTTTGGCATTGGATATCCGGAAGGACATTGTTCTCAACAACACCCTAAGAGTGGAGCACCGAAGAGAAAGACATGCTCGATATGCCCACCCAGAAACGACAGAGGATGTGCAGTAATCTGTAGCAAGCATGAAAGTAAAGTTTGCAAGGAATATAAAAGTAGCGATGCGGTGTTCAAAAAGTGTAAAGTGTAGGCGTCAAATAGTTAATGAAATTGACTTTTCTGTGTGACATGGTCAAATGTAAGTATGATTTGATTTTCAATTTTTTTTATTTGATGAATTGTATGCTTTTCAATTTTCTGTTATAACATGCCCTCAAAAATAATTTAAATAATGAAGAATGGCAATTTATTTATTTATTTAGTTTTTTTTGTAAATCCTAAAAAATGTAAAAATACTACACATAGGGATTGACTGCTCAATGTGTCAGGAATACAATGTTTAACAAAGCAAGGGATAACAAAGTAACTATTGTGTGTCAGAGCCATAAGAACCCAGTTTTTGGAAAATTTGGACACGTTACTAAACTGTGGCTGTGATGTATTTCTTGTTAAAATTATTTATTGGGATACATTGTGGCTGAAAAAATAAAAATTCGTAAAGGATCCAATTTGTACTGTATTGGCTGACAAATTTGTGTTGGTTGAATCATTGATGACGTGAAAAATAAAACTCATAGTAAATGTCATATTTGTATTAAAGCCTTATTTGAATTTTTTTTAAATTCTCAGGAAGATCCAGGAAGGAGGGAAAATACGACTCAGGCAAATTTTTGCACCCTTAGCACCGAGTACTAAATTACAAAATTAATAATTTTCTTGAAGACACAATCTTATTTATAAATGATCATGACAACTGTTGAGCATCTGTTTCAATTTCCACTTAAGAAAATAGTTTCCATTAATGTTTTCCTTGGTTTTCCAATTAAAGCACTTTATCCCATGGTAAAATAACAAAAACATTGGAAAATGGGCTCCGTTAACTGGACTCTCGCAGTAATCGATTACGATAGTTGTGGTTGTGGTTCGAATTCAATCAAATGCTGTTTCATTGCTGCCAATCTTTAGGATTAGATTGGACAATGATCATTTTTCTTACACACGAGGCAAGGTGTTCATGCGCAGGGGAGGGGCAGGTTGTACCTGCGCGATCAGCTATGTCGGCGAGTGAGAGATTGAGAGGGTTCTGCTGTATCCTGAAGGTGATGACAGATTCCGTGACACTTTGTGGGAGGGTGTGGGAGGAAGGAAAAAGGTAAAAGTAGAACATGGTCAAGGGTAGCCTAGAAGAGAGATGCCTGTGACTGGAAAAGCTGGCTGTCCATTGACATCTATAACCTACTGCCTTTTCCCAACATTTTCAGCTTCACAACAAGAATGAGTGAATCAGAGTGCACTGGATTATTAGTGCAAACAAAATGGGTACCTCTGCACACTCTGCAGCATCTGACTTACTCAACTTGGTTGTCCTTTATGTACTTTCTCATGCTTTTCTACCTGACATTCTGATTCTGTCGAAAACTAAATGTGGATTATTTTTTCTAAATTTGATCGACAAGAAGAAGCTAACATACAACAAACATCACTGCTGCTTAATTTAATGGCCCCAATTATTCCCACCTTATTGTGGGGTCAGCCAGGCAAAGTTTTTGGCATATGTCTTTCACAAACCAGCTGGTCAGGCCTGACATTCGGCTCAAGTATAAAGTAAATGAAATATGGCTCGAGTATAACCTAAAGGTGGCAGGAATTTGTAATTCCTTTTTTTTTTTTTTGGAGCCAAATTTGGAATTTCTCATTTTCGTTAAGGTTCCAGATATATTGTAGTTTGCGTGTGTTTTGTAAAGGACACTGTAGCATTTTCAACATCCATCAATTGATGTTAGTGGACGTGACATATCGCTTAATGTTCATCCGAGGAAGGGCTGTGATGCAATGCCGTGCCTGCAAATCACTGATCCGACAGTTTGTCGTCAGGCTGAGAATGGAACCTCGGCTTGGAAGCTGAAAGGTAAGTGTACTACCTCTGTGCCATCCCTTCAGACTTAGATATACAACAAACAACTGCAACATAAATACATGAATTCGCAATCCCAAAAAAATTATGAAATACATTCCCCAAATCTCCATGTGAAAAGAGTATGAAACAAGGAACTTAGACACTGAAATGTACAGCAGAGTTTAGGAAACTCAGACAACCTGCACACCCATGACATGACAATACAAGGAACTGTGTGTCTCTGACAGTGTTTGCAGGAAACTAAAATGACTTTGGAGACATGACAAGGAATTTTCTTTTTAGTGAGACAAGTTGACATGACACAAATTGCAAACCACCACTCTGACATCCCTCCATCCCCTACTCATCCCCCTTGCCCCCCCACCCCCCCCCCCCAACTCAATAGAATAACAAACAGACCTCACCCTAAGAAAGGCCTCATCTCCAGGCTGCCAACATCCCCTTCTATATCAATATCCCATGGTTTGATCTCAATATCTATCTCTCTATTCCTTAACATTAACACCTCATATTACCATGATTATTACTACTTTTGTGAATGAATTTACAAATATAATGCTTGCATAAAATATGACGGGTATATTTTTTGATCAAGTGTAGCCACAATAGATTATACAATACTAATTTTGATGACGATTCTGTATCCTCCATCCCTTATCAAAATAAATTACACAACAGGAGATGTCCGGCACCCATCACGTGTGATGCGGGTTCCAGCAGTTCCTCTCATCTTTCCTTTTTCTTTAGTCTGGGAAAGCTAAATCCAAAGATAGGTTTCCCGGAGAAGATCCGTTGTGTTTAACTGTTTTTTTTCATCCCTGTGTTGCTGGGGTTGTTTTTTCGTACAAAATTAGTGTCAAACCAAACCATGCCTAATACATTGCACTGAATTGTCAAATTTGCTTACGTGTTAAAGTCTGGCCTATTTGCCTCGGGCTCGGCTCGTCAGCATGTTGCTTTTGACCCTGTTGTTTTCGCTTCTTTTCTCCCAAATATTATCATTTCTGATCCCTCAACTTGATCCTTTTCCCCTCCTCACTTCAAAAAATATCAACAACAAAATGTCTTCTTCACTCAAAAAACAAAAACAAAATAAACAAAAAGAGCAATCAGAGATGGCAGTCCCTCACCAGGACATGTTTTTAGTGTTTTTAAAGGATTTTGTGTTACAACAAATATGGCGGCCGAACCACGTGACCGATGACATCATCATTATTGTTTTTCTCCACCAATTTATCCCTGGATGATACTCAAGAAATTTCATCTTTAACGGATGAAGTTTTGTACTTGTCGAATTATGACATCATAATGGAGCCACCGATGACATCATCATTATCCTGCGGTCGCAAAGCAAAAAGCGGGGTTAAGCATTCAGTTGAGTATGTGCCGTGTGTCGTACGTGCGTGTCTGCATTTTAAAAATTCATCTTCTCGGCAACCGTTGGTCCGATTGACACGAAATTTTACCATAGAAGTGCTTCCGCCTGTAGAATATTCTTTATTCATAATTATGACGTCATGGGTCACGTGGTACGGACGCCATCTTGGAAAAACGTTACACCTCTACATCTCCCAAACCACTCAATGTAAAAAATTGAAACATGGCTCATTGGCAAGTACTCACCATGGGGAATAAGATATGTTGATGGTGATGTCATAGGTGCCTTAATTATCACATCATAATTCGACAAGTACAACGCTTGATCTGATCAGTATGAATAAAACAAAAATTCCTCTGTAACTGTTAGTCCGATGGACACAAAATTTTCAGAATATGTGCGACTCCTGCGGTAGAATATTTGAATGATAATTATGACGTCATAGGTCACGTGGTACAGACGCCATCTTGGAAAAAATAGAAAAAAGTTTCACCTCTATATCTCCGAAACTGCTCGATGGAAAACAATGAAGCATGGCTCATTGTAAAGAACTCCATATGGGGAATAGGTGTTGTTAACGATGACGTCATTCATACCATAATTATGATGTCATAATTCGACAGGGACTACGCTTCGTCTGATCAGTTTGAAATGTATTGAGCGTGATCTATGCAACAATTATTTTAGAGAATATAAATTTATGATGTCATCGCTCACGTGGTCTGGCAGTCATATTGGATTAAAGAAAAAAAAGTTCAAAAACAGAAGAGATGGTTTGCAACAAGTTGACTGCGCAGGGTAAGTATTCTATGAATACTATCTAGTTAACATATGTTATTCCCCATGGAGAGTTCTTTAAACAATGAAGCATGTCTCAATTGTTTCTATGCAGTGCTTTCGGAGATATAGAGGTGCAAAGTTTTTCGGTTTTTCCAAGATGGTGCCTGTACCATGTCACCTATGACGTCATAACTATCATTAAAACATTCTACCAGAGGAAATGCACCTATGGTGAAAAATTCTTGTCAATCGGATCAACGGTTGCAGAGAAAATCATATTTATTCTGTGCAGAAAAACAGACAAACTAAAACAAACAAACAAACCGACAAACAAACAAACAAATTAGATGGTATTCATATAATACTTACCCTGCACAGTCAACTTGGTGTGAGCCAACTCTTCTATTTTTGAACGTTTCTTTTTTTTTGATCCAATATGGCTGCCAGACCACGTGAGTGATGACATCATAAATTTATATTCTCTAAATATTTGTTGCATAGATCATGCTCAATTCATTTCAAACTGATCAGACTAAGCGTTGTCCCTGTCGAATTATGACGTCGTAATTATGGCACAAATGACGTCATCATTAACAACACCTATTCCCCATATGGAGTTATTTACAATGAGCCACGTTTCAATTTTTTAAAATGCTGACACGGCACATACTTTACTTTACTGAAATGCATACACAAATGTTATAGTTACGTCAAAAATCTTCGGAATTTCGCCAAATCTGTTTTGGTCGTGTGTTAATATACCTCAGCGATTGACAAATCTCAAATCAGAATTTTATTTGAGGTCAAAATGACCCCGTGAGGTCGCTTCGTACTTTACCTGCTCGTCATTTGCAGTGTGATAATTAATTCCATGCCCACTCTAGACGACTCTTCTTCTTCATGCAATAACAACTTCTAGGTTCCAGAGCGTACATCCAATCATCTTGAAATTTTGGACACATGTTACACTTCATTACCTCTTCTGTAATATCAAGTTTCACATCGATCAATGAAGCGGTTCAAGAGTTATAGTTTTTTAAAAATATTTTCGTTTAATTCTTTATATCTGCCAAACCACGTGACCTATCGCAAATTCCAAAAGGTCATTTTAGTAGACTATGTTGAACAAATCTGTGAAGGTTCCCCTCGATAGGATCACAAATGAGGGAGGAGCTTGGTTTTAAAAGTTTATGCTTAAAAATGTCATAACTCCGAAACCATGTGATGCATTATGTCATTCTCACTGACTTTTTTTGTTTGTCATGGGTATGCGATTCTGCCTGCAAAGTTTGGCCTCGATCTGTTCAGTCGTTTAGGAGAAAATTTGATTTTAGTGTTTTTTCACTCAAAACAATATGACGTCCGAACTACGTGACCTACGACGTCATCATAATTTTATTGCTGCATCAATTTATACCGAGAAGATGCTCAAGAAATTTCATCCTGATCGGATAAAGTTTTTTACTTGTCAAATTATGACGTCATAACGGCGGCACCTATGATGTCATCATTCACATAAGTTATTCCGCATGGAGAGTTTTTTGCAATGAGACCTGTCTCAATTATTTCTGTGCAGCGGTTTTTGAGATATGGAGGTGCAAAGTTTTTTGGTTTTTCCAAGATGGCGCCAGTACCACGTGACCTGTGACGTCATAATGTTCACTAAAATATTCTACAGGAGGAGGCCCACCTATGGTGAAAATTTCATGTTAATCAGACTAACGTTTGCCGAGAAAATGAATTTTAAAAATGCAGACATGCACGTACGTACGTATGGCGTCCGAACCAAACGGACAAACAAACAAAATGTACGTACGTACGACGTACGGACGGACCCGAATGCTTAACCCTGCCTTTCGCTTCGCGAGCGCAGGGTAACAAACGGACTCAAATGCAATACGCTCTCCTCTGGCGAGGGTAATAAAGACAAACTCAATGTGCCATGCACTGTTCTTCCTTAATTCTCTATCCATTCTCTTTATTCAATATCCCCAAACTGAACCTTCATTGAATGTTATGTTTCGTTCTTTAAAAGTTCTTAATAACATTGAAAAATAGAATGGTACTCAGTGGAGTGCATACCTCGCCAGCTGAATAGTTTACGTTTTGTGTCTGCATCTGGACATGAATCAAAATCTAATCGGCTTGTTCTTGTCACCTAACCAACTCAACCACCAAGTTTTGTCATAAACCATTCATAACTTTTTGAAATATCGTGCTATATGTCGTTTTTGGCCGTGTCTCTCAATGGTGAAGAATCACTTGAAAAATTAAAAATTTCTCTTATCGAGATCCGCATTTGGATCTTCACCAAAGTCGAATCAATTTGGCCTTGTCATACAGTCAACATGTCCACCAAGTTTTGTCCGAATAACCACTCACCGCAACTCTCAATTCCTCATATATGTGGTGATTTAAATTGGCACTATGCCAATTGGCTGGGTGTTGGTACCTCTCTGACCAGCCATGTCACTTCAGCAAAGGACATTTGTGACTTCACCTGACTGACTCAATCTGTGAACTTTCCGATTTGGATTTCTGTTAATCGCAAATCTTCCCTTCTGGATTTGGTTATGACCAACTTCCCGTTAACGGCTCATGCTCTTCCTCTGCTCCAATTGGTTCATCTGACCATGTGTTTGTGAAGGACAACATCTCTCTAGCTATTCTCAGAAAACAGCCTCTGTTCCAGGGTCTGGTAGTTCACTCAGGCAAACTGGCAGAGACTGCAAGCAACCATTGTGCCTCAGGACTGGTCTCCTAAATCTACTGCCCCTGATATTAATTCAGTCTGGGAATTCACCCACATGAACCTGCACTCTCTCATGCCCAGATTCATCCCATCTCATCCTCAGTTATCATACTCATCCACCCACCCATGGTGCACGGAATCCTGTCGTGAGGCTGTTGCCTTGAAACAATTTGCCTTCTACTCCTGGCAGGCAAATCCGACTGAAGGCAATCTCAGGTCATTCCACAAAGCCCACAACAAGTGTGTGTCCACTCTCAAGAGAGCCTAAAAACAACATCCATCCAAACTCGTTTGAACTTTCAAACTTTTCGCCCTTATCTAAAAACTGGGGCACTTTGTTAAGTCTGTCTCTGGTGATGGCAATACAACAGACTCCAGTCATGAGAAGGCTGAATGCCTCAATTCTGTGTTTGCTTCCAAATATTGTGTCCCTAACCTCTCGCTCTCTGTGCCCACCATACGCTGTTGCACCAAACTGCTCCTGCACTCTGTATCCTGAGGAGGTGGAGAAGTTTCTGGCATCTCTTGACTCTGATTCTGCAACTGGCTCATACGGCATTAGCTCACGTGTCCTAAAAACCTTCCCTGATTTTCTTACACATCCTCTTTCTGCAATTTTCACCCTATTATTTGCCTTAGGTCATCTTCCATCTGTTTGGATGTTAGCCAACATCACTGCATTACATAAGCTAAAACAGTACTCGGTAGAGTGCATACCTCTGCCAGGCTGACCAGTTTATGTTTTGTTTCCTACCGGGAGGCCGGATCCTATATTGGGACCTGAACCAAAATCTAATCGGCTTGTTCTTGTCACCTACCCAACTTGTCCACCTAGTTTTGTCAAAACTCGTGCATGACCTTTTGAAATATCGTGCTATGTATCGTTTTTTGGTCCTATCTCTTAATGGTGTTGAATAACTTCAAAAATTAAATTCTCATATCCAGATCCGGATCCAGATCCAGATCATCACCAAAAGCGAATCAATTCGACTTTGTCACACACCCAACATGTGCACCACGTTTTCTTCAAATCCGTCGACACCTTTTTGAGATATCGTGCTATATACGGTATCGTTTTTGGCCCTATCTCTCAATTGACCAGTTTATGTTTAGTTCTTAAAAAGTTCTTAGTTCTCACTTAAAAGTTCTCAGATTCAGATCGAGATCTGGATCTTCACCAAAATCTAATCATTTCATCTTTGTCACATACCCAACCTCTCCACCGAATTTAATCCAAATTTGTGCATTACATTTTGAGATATCCTGCTCGCAGCCAAACAGACAAACAGACAAACAAGAGTGAAATCACAACCTCCTTTCACCTTTGGCGGTGAAGGTAACAAGGTGCAAAAACCGATCCCCTCAACTACAGACTTATCAGCATACTTCCAATCAGCAGATAAACCTATTCAAGTAAATGCAAGTAGAGTTGAGTAGTGATCTTATACTGTATTTATAAATTTCTTTATTTTACAGTGATTATACAGCTCATACTGCAGCTTGCAAGTAAATCTCATGCCTGATAAAAACATTCAGCATCAGTGTTATTTTAAGTGAACTACAAGGATATTAGAAGACAATGGACACATACATGTAATATATTACCCTGCATTCTGAGAATCATGAGCAACTGGTTCAGAGGAGAGTGCAAAACAGGCGAACCAATGCAAGGGATGCTTGACAGAAGGGACAACTTTGTGGATATGCAAAGAATACCTCTAGATGTATACACACATATCTTGGTAAAAACAAAGCATGACTTAGTTTGTGGATACATCTCATACGAGGAACCGATGTGATAGGTAGAATGCAAGGAGCACATTAAACCTATCACATGTGCAATTTACCAAAGAGTCATTTCATGTTGATTAAATTAAAATTTCACATCTGGATCCCGATGCATTAATTAATGTTCATACAAAGCAACATTCCTTCAAATAACTGGATGTATTTTTGAATTTATTCTAAAATTAATTTTTGCAATTCATAGAAATCAGTGAATAAAGAAAATAAACATTACAGATGCACAGGTTTCATAGCAGAGACAAAGATACAGTAAATGTATTTCGGAGAGCAGTCGGAAATTTTTCTCTTTCCAGGGCATTGGATTTTTGAAAGATCAATGAAGGAAATAGCATATAACTTTGAAAGAGGATATATTGATAATAAGGTCTCTACCTATGGTCTTTGTCTTCTTTGATATCAGCTTTAGTATCGACGATCCTTTTCGATGAAGAAAAAGACATACAAGGCAAATATTCACATACTGGTTCGTGCTACAAGAAAGTCAAAGGAGCCTCAAGAGGAGGAAACAAGAGAAGATGATGAAATAGATGTGGCTAAAAATCATGGCAGTGATGAGGAAATGATGAAAGTGCACAAAAGAAAGAAGGGAGAGGACAATTGACGAAGAGAAGACAGAATAATATGAGGCGAAAGGGACGTTGAGTAAAGAATGCTCCTAAACAGGTGGGGAGATGGAGCAATAACCGCGTTTTAGGTTCTCACCTGACATCAGTGAAGGACGTGTAGGAGAGACCAGCTGCATGGCCTAGCGCACCAAGGAGCTGCCAAGCTTCGTGTAGACGCACAGGGCTGCACAAGGCGTGGGTAAATGCAGAAATGAGGGCGAAGAGGGAGGGGGATGGGGAAGCAAAGGGAGAGAATGGAGAGAGGGGGGAAGGAAGAGGATGGAGAAATAGGGGGAGGGAGAGAGAAAATGGATGGCAGGCAGTGAGAGAAATCATGGGATTAAAGGAAGAAAATAAAGGGTAAATGCAAACAAGAGTGCGAAAAGAGAAGACAGAGAGAGAGGGTGGGGGAGATAGAGAAGAGGAGAGGAGAGGAGAGGAGAGAAGAGGAGACGAGAGGAGAGAAGAGGTGACAAGAGGAGAGAAGAGAAGAGGACAGAAAAGAGTTATATTAAAGGTCATTTTCATAGGCCTCCCTCCAATATGGACAGTTTGAACACACAAGAAAATTTGGAAATACTTAAAGTAAGTACAGCTAGTCTTAAACCTTAAACACCTCATCTGAATGATAAAATGGGAAATCTTAAATAATTAGGCCCATGATAAATCCCAGACAAGTTAAGAGAAAAACAATTAATTGTCAGAAATGTGAATGTAATTTCTGAGAAATTGCATTCACATTTCGGAAAAAAAATAAGAACAGAAAGGAAATATTGACGAATATCATTGAATAATGGATTATGAAAGTTCAAACAACACTAGAATTGACATCAGAGTATTGAAAATACAAAAGAGGGACGATAAAAATAAAGGCGGAGAGGTCATTAGATACACAGAGAGTAAAAACAGAGATACACCCGAAAACACATCTTTATTCATCGCAATTTTAATCTTTTTGAATTTTCACCAAGCGATATTTGTGATTTTATCGAAGTTATCGAATTTATCGGTGACTTGCCTCAATATTTGCTCAGGATTATGTGAGCATAAAATTGCCTAAATTAAGTAGCAACATTGGCAGAATATGCCATCAAAGTGATGATTAAACCCTTTCTTACAAAAAGGCGAGGCAAAGTGGAAAGCCAGGCGACGCTTTTTGTATGTGACTGCAAGTAAACGGATATAATGTGATGCCAACTAAACGGTTATAATGTGATGGCAAGTAAACGGATATAATGTGATGGCAAGTAAACGGATATAATGTGATGCCAACCAAACGGTTATAATGTGATGGCAAGTAAACGGATATAATGTGATGCCAACCAAACGGTTATAATGTGATGGCAAGTAAACGGATATAATGTGATGCCAACCAAACGGATATAATGTGATGCCAACTAAACGGTTATAATGTGATGCCAACTAAACGGTTATAATGTGATAGCAAGTAAACGGATATAATGTGATGCCAACCAAACGGTTATAATGTGATGGCAAGTAAACGGATATAATGTGATGCCAACCAAACGGTTATAATGTGATGGCAACCAAACGGTTATAATGTGATGGCAAGTAAACGGATATAATGTGATGCCAACCAAACGGATATAATGTGATGCCAACTAAACGGTTATAATGTGATGGCAAGTAAACGGATATAATGTGATGCCAACCAAACGGTTATAATGTGATGGCAACCAAACGGTTATAATGTGATGGCAAGTAAATGGATATAATGTGATGGCAAGTAAACGGATATAATGTGATGCCAACTAAACGGTTATAATGTGATGGCAAGTAAACGGTTATAATGTGATGGCAAGTAAATGGATATAATGTGATGGCAAGTAAACGGATATAATGTGATGCCAACTAAACGGTTATAATGTGATGGCAAGTAAACGGATATAATGTGATGCCAACCAAACGGATATAATGTGATGCCAACCAAACGGTTATAATGTGATGGCAAGTAAACGGATATAATGTGATGGCAAGTAAACGGATATAATGTGATGCCAACTAAACGGTTATAATGTGATGGCAAGTAAACGGATATATTGTGATGGCAAGTAAACGGTTATAATGTGATGGCAGGTAAACGGATATAATGTGATGGCAAGTAAACGGATATAATGTGATGCCAACTAAACGGTTATAATGTGATGGCAGGTAAACGGATATAATGTGATGGCAAGTAAACGGTTATAATGTGATGGCAATTAAACGGATATAATGTGATGGCAAGTAAACGGTTATAATGTGATGGCAAGTAAACGGATATAATGTGATGGCAACTAAACGGATATAATGTGATGGCAAGTAAACAGATATAATGTGATAGCAAGTAAACGGTTATAATGTGATGGCAACTAAACATATAATGTGATGGCAAGTAAACGGATATAATGTGATGGCAAGTAAACGGATATAATGTGATGGCAAGTAAACGGATTTATTGTGATGGCAAGTAAACGGTTATAATGTGATGGCAGGTAAACGGATATAATGTGATGGCAAGTAAACGGTTATAATGTGATGGCAATTAAATGGATATAATGTGATGGCAAGTAAACGGATTTATTGTGATGACAAGTAAATGGATATAATGTGATGGCAAGTAAACGGATATAATGTGATGGCAACTAAACGGATATAATGTGATGGCAAGTCATGTCATAAAGGGCGATCTCGCAAGATCTTTGTCGGCGAGGTCACGTCTTTTCGAAGCTGTCCATGCCCTCACGCTTTCGAAGGTAAGTAATTTTTTTCACAATTGTGTTTTTGTCGAGACTGTATCTATCTTTCGGTGTGTGTACCTATAGCGTGTCTTTAGGAAAATTTTCGGTGTTAATTTTTCGTACATGTATACACAATCGTCGGTTAATTCGTGTCACGTATTCTGAGGCCTAGTACTAGTACGAGTAGGCTTAGGCTACCGTCTCCGACCTTGTGGTTTTGTTTTCTCTCAGCGGTTCGTCGAATGCGCTGCAATTACTTTCGTTCTCTGTTTCGTCCCAGTCGTTCACCCCATACTTCCTTGTTTAATATCTCTACTCAAAAAAAAAAACCCCCAAAAAATATTTCCTTCTCAGTTCTTATTCGTTTATTTGTTGTTCTTATTTGTTCGTTCGTTCTTCGTTCACGTTGTTCGTGATCACGCGATCACGTGGTTAGAAATGTTTAATCTCTACCCTGAAGAACTGTATTCTGTCATATATTATAACATCTTTTTCTTCTTCTCCTATAAAAGGATGCTTTCGTCTTGCTCACCAAATCTATTCATTCCAAAAAAAAAAATACAATCTCTTACAGTTCCTCTTTTCTACATTCCCGAAACTCTCCAGCCCTCCACCCCTCCTTCAGCGTCCTCAAACGTATTTTTGACTCGAAGGTCTCAAACTCATTTTGCAAAAAATGTTCATTTCCCATGAATCGTACACTTTTCAAAATCCAATCTCACCCCTCCCCTCCAAAACGTCCCCATCACCCCTCCCCTCCAAATCTACCCCCTTACCCCTCCCCTCCAAATCTTCCCCATCACCCATCTCTTTCAAATATTCCCCCTTGCCCCTCCCCTCCAAATCTTCCCCATCACCCATCCCTTTCAAATCTTCCCCCTTGCCCCTCCCCTCCAAATCTTCCCCATCACCCCTTCCCTCCAAAACTTCCCCATTACCCCTCCCCTCCAAAACTTCCCCATCACCCCTCCCTTCCAAATCTACCCCCTTGCCCCTCCCCTCCAAATCCTCCCCATCACCCATCCCTTTCAAATCTCCCCCCTTGCCCCTTCCCTCCTCTCCCTCCTAAACTCTCCCCACACCCCTCCCCTCTGAGACTCTCCCTCGCTCCTCCCCTCCTAGACTTCCCTCTCACCCCTCCTCCTCAAAGCGTCCTCCCTGCTTCTTCCCCCTTCCAACTTTCACCTTCATCTCCCCCAACCTTCTGCCTCGCTCTTCCCCCTCCTCAAATAACACCTCACTGTGCCTCACCCAATCTCCATCAAACCTTTTGTCCGCCCCATTCTTCCCTTTCTCCAAGCTATTCTGAAATCTCTGAAATCTCTGACACACCTTCAACAGCTCTCCCTACCTCTTCCTTCCACATCTTACCCTACCCCTCCTCCCCCCCCCCCCCTGTTCTGTATCCGATGCTCCCCCTTCCTCTTCATTAACGGTATGGACCTCAAACATCCGGGGCCTTCGCTCAAACTTGACTGATCTCTCCATACAGGTTGCTTCTGACAAACCAGATGTGATCTGCTTAACAGAAACTTTCCTCCCTCATGATGTCTCTGATGCCTTGGTATCTCTCCCAGGTTACTCCCTCCTCCGGTATGATAGACCTGAGCCTCGTCCTGGAGGTGGGGTTGCTATCTTTATAAAAAACTCTCTTCCTCAATCGCCCTCCACTGCCCTCTCTCCACCTCACCCCCAGGAATACCTTTGGCTACGGCTTCCCCTTTGATCCCACCTTTTGTTCATATGTGTGTTGTACCATCCACCAAACAGTGATGACTCCATCTACATCTCGCTGTCTGATAATATGGACCAACTTCTATCTACCCATTCCAACTCTCTCTTCCTCATATGTGGTGATTTCAATTGTCACCATGCCAGTTGGCTGGGTGTGGGTACCTCTCTCACCAGCCATGGCTCTTCAGCAAAGGACTTCTGCGACTCACTGGGACTGACACAATCTGTCAATTTCCCGCCCCGGATCTCAGTCAATGGAGCATCTTCTCTTCTGGACTTGGTTATGACTAATTTCCCTGAAAATGTCTGCTGCTCTTCTTCTGCTCCAATCGGCTCATCTGATCATGTGCTTGTTAAATTGGACATCTCTCTGACCATTCTCAGAGAGCCTCCTCAGCGTCGACGAGTCTGGCATTTCACTCAGGCCAACTGGCACGGTCTTCAAGCAGCCATCAATCATCTGGACTGGTCTCCCATCTCTACCGCCTCTGACATCAACTCATCCTGGGAATTCTTTCAAAGTAAATTGCTCTCTCTCATGCACAGATTTATCCCATCTCGTCTTCAGTTGTCATACCCTTCCTCCCGTCCATGGTACACGGAATCTTGTGGTGAGTCTGTTGCCCAGAATCAACTTGCTTTCGTCTCCTGGAAAGCAAATCCAACGGAAGGAAATCTCATTTCCTTTCACAAAGCCGAAACAAGTGTGTGTCCACCCTCAGGAGAGCCAGGAAACAATATCTCACCATTCTCAAGACCGAACTCTCTTATCTGTCTCCCTCTTCCAAATCCTGGTGGCGTCTGGTCAAATCTGTTTCTGGTGTTTGTTCCCCCTCCATCCCCTCCCTCACCTCAAACGGCTACACGGCTGACTCCGCAAGTGAAAAAGCTGAATGCCTCAACTCTGTGTTTGCCTCTAAATCTTGTGTCCCAAACCCATCCCTCTCTGTACCCACTGTACCCAGTCGTACCCAGCTGCTCCTGGACTCTGTGTCCTTTCCTCCTGACAAGGTGGAAAAGTTTCTGTCAACCCTCGACACTGATTCTGCAACTGGTCCTGACGGCATCAGCCCACGGGTCCTAAAATCATGTTCTTCCGCTCTTTCACTCCCTCTCCCTGTTCTCTTCACCCTCTCTTTTGCTCAAGATCATCTGCCATCTGCTTGGAAATCAGCCAACATCACCGCTTTGCACAAAAAAGGTGCAAAAACAGATCCTAGCAACTACAGACCAATCAGCCTTCTCCCAATTATCAGCAAAGTCATGGAATCCATCATTGCTTCAGAAATGAAATCTTTCCTCTTCTCCAATGGCTTGATCTCTGACCATCAATTTGGGTTCAGACCTGCCTGGTCACTCTACTCTGGACATGCTGCTTCTGCTTTCTCAACAATGGATGGAGGTCCTCAACGCCAAACAGGAAATTAGAGCTGTCTCCCTTGACATTTCACGTGCCTTCGATACGGTCTGGCACCCTGATCTGCTCACCAAACTCTCCTCCTTTGGTATCCATGGAAATCTCCACGCATGGCTGGCAGACTTCCTCTCTAGTCGTAGTCAATATGTGGCCCTGAATGGGTTTCTCTCATCTCCTCTTCCTGTTCAGGCTGGAGTTCCCCAAGGCGGTGTTCTGGGCCCTGTGCTTTTTCTGGTCTTCATCAATGATCTCTCTGACTCTCTTGAAAATCCTCTCTATCTCTTTGCTGACGACTCTACTCTCTGTCGCTCCATTCCTCATCCCTCAGATCGGCAGTCTGCAGCCTCCTCCCTCTCTGCAGACCTGGACAAAATCACAGACTGGGCAAACAAGTGGAACATGTCTTTCAATCCTGACAAATCTCACACTCTTACGATGTCTCTCCGAAAAGACCGACTGGACAACCCTCCCATCCACTTTCTGAATAATCCTCTCCAAGAAGTTCTGTCACTCAAGCTTTTGGGTCTCACTATCTGCCATGATCTTTCCTGGGAAAACCACATTTCAAATCTGGCCTCCAAAGCCAGTCGCCGACTGGGCATCCTCCGTCGTGCGAGGTCCTTCCTTGGTACACCTGAGCTCCTCACCACTTACAAGGCTTTCATCCGCAGCTCTATGGAATACTGCTCTCCCCTCTGGTCTGGTGCTCCTGCCTCACACCTAGCTCGTCTTCACGCTGTTGAAACCAAAGCGTTCAGAATCATTGGAATCTCCAGCGATGAATCTAACTCCAAGGGCCTTTCACTCACTCACCGCAGGCAGGTTGGTGGTCTTTCCGTCTTCTACCGACTCCTCTCTGGCCTTGCCCCCCCCCAGCTCTCTCTGGGCTCTGTCCCCCAAATATTCCTACAGGGCGCACAAGATCTGCCTGCAACCCTCTTATGGTTAAACTGCCAAAATCAAGACTTTCTGCTCACCTTCACTCCTTCATTCCTCTTTTCTCCCGCCTCTGGAACAAACTCCCTCACTCTCTTCAATCCCACTCCACCTTCCAGGTCTTTAAAACAGCTGTTCACCACCATCTCTTATCTTCCCCCATCCAAAACCTTGATCTTTTCTACCCCTGCTAATTTCACCCAAAATCCTACACTTTTTTTTTTGAAATACCAACTTCTGTCCTGGAAGTCCCCTTGTGTTTTATACCTCCCCCCCACCCCCTTCCCACGCCTCCTCCCCCCAAGCCCTCTCCCTCCCACACTTCTGCCTGCTCTCAAATGTTGTGTTTGTGTGCTTCCCCTTCTCTCCCCATCTTGTCTTCCGCTCCCTCTTTTTATATATTTTGTTTGTCTGGTTGATTTGTTTGTGAAATAAATGTTAGCTCTTTCACGAGCCTCGATTCAGTATACAAAAAAAAAGTAAACGGATATAATGTGATAGCAAGTAAACGGTTATAATGTGATGACAAGTAAACGGATATAATATGATGGCAAGTAAACGGATATAATGTGATGGCAACTAAACGGATATAATGTGATGGCACGTAAACGGTTATAATGTGATGGCAAGTAAACGGATAGAATGTGATGGCAAGTAAACGGTTATAATGTGATGGCAAGTAAACGGTTATAATGTGATGGTAAGTAAATGGTTATAATGTGATGGCAAGTAAACGCTTATAATGTGATGGCAAGTAAACGGATATAATGTGATGGCAAGTAAACGGATATAATGTGATGGCAAGTAAACGGTTATAATGTGATGGTAAACGGATATAATGTGATGGCAAGTAAACGGATATAATGTGATGGCAAGTAAACGGATATAATGTGATGGCAAGTAAACGGATATAATGTGATGGCAAGTAAACGGTTATAATGTGATGGCAAGTAAACGGTTATAATGTGATTGTAAGTAAATGGTTATAATGTGATGGCAAGTAAACGGTAAAAATGTGATGGCAAGTAAACGGATATAATGTGATGGCAAGTAAACGGATATAATGTGATGGCAAGTAAACGGTTATAATGTGATGGTAAACGGATATAATGTGATGGCAAGTAAACGGATATAATGTGATGGCAAGTAAACGGATATAATGTGATGGCAAGTAAACGGATATAATGTGATGGCAAGTAAACGGATATAATGTGATGGCAAGTAAACGGATATAATGTGATAGCAAGTAAACGGATATAATGTGATGGCAAGTAAACGGTTATAATGTGATGGCAAGTAAACAGATAGAATGTGATGGCAAGTAAACGGATATAATGTGAAAGCAAGTAAACGGATATAATGTGATGGCAAGTAAACGGTTATAATGTGATGGCAAGTAAACGGTTATAATGTGATGGTAAGGAAATGGTTATAATGTGATGGCAAGTAAACGGTTATAATGTGATGGCAAGTAAACGGATATAATGTGATGGCAAGTAAACGGATATAATGTGATGGCAAGTAAACGGTTATAATGTGATGGTAAACGGATATAATGTGATGGCAAGTAAACGGATATAATGTGATGGCAAGTGAACGGATATAATGTGATGGCAAGTAAACGGATATAATGTGATGGCAAGTAAACGGATATAATGTGATGGCAAGTAAACGGATATAATGTGATGGCAAGTAAACGGTTATAATGTGATGGCAAGTAAATGGATATAATGTGATGGCAAGTAAATGGTTATAATGTGATGGCAAGTAAACGGATATAATGTGATGGCAACTAAACGGTTATAATGTGATGGCAAGTAAACGGATATAATGTTATGGCAAGTAAACGGTTGTAATGTGATGGCAAGTAAACGGTTATAATGTGATGGCAAATAAACGGATATAATGTGATGGAAAGTAAACGGATATAATGTGATGGCAAGTAAACGGTTATAATGTGATGGCAAGGAAACGGATATAATGTGATGGCAAGTAAACGGATATAATGTGATGGCAAGTAAACAGTTATAATGTGATGGCAAGTAAACGGTTATAATGTGATGGCAAGTAAACGGATATAATGTGATGCCAACCAAACGGATATAATGTGATGCCAACTAAACGGTTATAATGTGATGGCAAGTAAACGGATATAATGTGATGGCAAGTAAACGGATATAATGTGATGGCAAGTAAATGGATATGATGTGATGGCAAGTAAACGGATATCATGTGATGGCAAGTAAACGGATATAATGTGATGGCAAGTAAACGGTGATAATGTGATGGCAGGTAAAGGGATATAATGTGATGGCAAGTAAACGGTTATAATGTGATGGCAAGTAAACGGATATAATGTGATGGCAAGTCAACGGATATAATGTGATGGCAAGTAAACGGATATAATGTGATGGCAAGTAAAGGGTTATAATGTGATGGCAAGTAAAGGGTTATAATGTGATGGCAAGTAAACGGTTATAATGTGATTGCAAGTAAACGTTTATAATGTGATGGCAGGCAAACGGATATAATGTGATGGCAAGTAAACGGATATAATGTGATGGCAAGTAAACGGATATAATGTGATGGCAACTAAACGGATATAAAGTGATGCCAGGTAAACGGATATAATGTGATGGCAACTAAACGGATATAATGTGATGGCATGTAAACGGATATAATGTGATGGCAAGTAAACGGATATAATGTGATGGCAAGTAAACGGATATAATGTGATGGCAACTAAATGGATATAAAGTGATGCCAGGTAAACGGATATAATGTGATGGCAACTAAACGGATATAATGTGATGGCAAGTAAACGGATATAATGTGATGGCAAGTAAATGGTTATAATGTGATGGCAAGTAAACGGTTATAATGTGATGGTAAACGGATATAATGTGATGGCAAGTAAACGGATATAATGTGATGGCAAGTAAACGGATATAATGTGATGGCAAGTAAACGGATATAATGTGATGGCAAGTAAACGGTTATAATGTGATGGCAAGTAAACGGTTATAATGTGATGGTACGTAAATGGTTATAATGTGATGGCAAGTAAACGGTTATAATGTGATGGCAAGTAAACGGATATAATGTGATGGCAAGTAAACGGATATAATGTGATGGCAAGTAAACGGTTATAATGTGATGGTAAACGGATATAATGTGATGGCAAGTAAACGGATATAATGTGATGGCAAGTAAACGGATATAATGTGATGGTAAACGGATATAATGTGATGGCAAGTAAACGGATATAATGTGATGGCAAGTAAACGGATATAATGTGATGGCAAGTAAACGGATATAATGTGATGGCAAGTAAACGGATATAATGTGATGGCAAGTAAACGGATATAATGTGATGGCAAGTAAACGGATATAATGTGATGGCAAGTAAACGGATATAATGTGATGGCAAGTAAACGGATATAATGTGATGGCAAGTAAACGGATATAATGTGATGGCAAGTAAACGGATATAATGTGATGGCAACTAAACGGATATAATGTGATGGCAAGTAAACGGATATAATGTGATGGCAAGTAAACGGTTATAATGTGATGGCAAGTAAACGGATATAATGTGATGGCAAGTAAACGGATATAATGTGATGGCATGTAAACGGATATAATGTGATGGCAAGTAAACGGATATAATGTGATGGCAAGTAAACGGTTATTATGTGATGGCAAGTAAACGGATATAATGTGATGGCATGTAAACCGATATAATGTGATAGCATGTAAACGGATATAATGTGATGGCAAGTAAACGGATATAATGTGATGGCAAGTAAACGGTTATAATGTGATGGCAAGTAAACGGATATAATGTGATGGCAAGTAAACAGATATAATGTGATGGCATGTAAACGGATATAATGTGATGGCAAGTAAACGGATATAATGTGATGGCAAGTAAACGATTATAATGTGATGGCAAGTAAACGGATATAATGTGATGGCAAGTAAATGGATATAATGTGATGGCAAGTAAACGGTTATAATGTGATGGCAAGTAAACGGATATAATGTGATGGCAAGTAAACGGTTATAATGTGATGGCAAGTAAACGGATATAATGTGATGGCAAGTAAACGGATATAATGTGATGGCATGTGAACGGATATAATGTGATGGCAAGTAAACGGATATAATGTGATGGCAAGTAAACGGTTATAATGTGATGGCAAGTAAACGGATATAATGTGATGGCAAGTCAACGGATATAATGTGATGGCAAGTAAACGGATATAATGTGATGGCAAGTAAACGGATATAATGTGATGGCATGTAAACGGATATAATGTGATGGCAAGTAAACGGATATAATGTGATGGCAAGTAAACGGATATAATGTGATGGCAAGTAAACGGTAATAATGTGATGGCAAGTAAACGGATATAATGTGATGGCAAGTAAACGGATATAATGTGATGGCATGTAAACGGATATAATGTGATGGCAAGTAAATGGATATAATGTGATGGCAAGTAAATGGATATAATGTGATGGCAAGTAAACGGTAATAATGTGATGCCAAGTAAATGGATATAAAGTGATGCCAGGTAAACGGATATAATGTGATGGCAAGTAAACGGATATAATGTGATGGCAAGTAAACAGATATAATGTGATGGCAAGTAAACGGATATAATGTGATGGCAAGTAAATGGATATAATGTGATGGCAAGTAAATGGATATAATGTGATGGCAAGTAAACGGATATAATGTGATGGCAAGTAAACGGATATAATGTGATGGCAAGTAAATGGATATAATGTGAGGGCAAGTAAACGGTTATAATGTGATGGCAAGTAAACGGATATAATGTGATGGCAAGTAAACGGATATAATGTGATGGCAAGTAAATGGATATAATGTGATGGCAAGTAAATGGATATAATGTGATGGCAAGTAAATGGATATAATGTGATGGCAAGTAAACGGTAATAATGTGATGGCAAGTAAACGGATATAATGTGATGGCAAGCAAACGGTTATAATGTGATGGCAAGTAAACGGTTATAATGTGAGGGCAAGTAAACGGTTATAATGTGATGGCAACTAAACGGATATAATGTGATGGCAACTAAACGGATATAATGTGATGGCAAGTAAACGGATATAATGTGATGGCAAGTAAACGGTTATAATGTGATGGCAAGTAAACGGATATAATGTGATGGCAAGTAAACGGTTATAATGTGATGGCAAGTAAACGGATATAATGTGATGGCAAGTAAACGGTTATAATGTGAGGGCAAGTAAACGGTTATAATGTGATGGCAAGTAAACGGTTATAATGTGAGGGCAAGTAAACGGTTATAATGTGATGGCAAGTAAACGGTTATAATGTGATGGCAAGTAAATGGTTATAATGTGATGGCAAGTAAACGGATATAATGTGATGGCAAGTAAACGGATATAATGTGATGGCAAGCAAACGGTTATAATGTGATGGCAAGTAAACGGTTATAATGTGATGGCAACTAAACGGATATAATGTGATGGCAACTAAACGGATATAATGTGATGGCAAGTAAACGGATATCAATGAACCTGCTGCCTTTGATTGGAAGGTTGAAATTATTCGATTTCATTCCACAATTTCCAATCTGTCAATCAGTTTTGTCTGTCTCATTTCGATTTCACGCAATGTAATTCCACTGAACTTTCCCCCAATTTTACGGATTCCATTTACATAATAAAAAAACAAATTCAAGGTTAGGGTCACAAAACATGTCCGCAACATTCCCTGGATGTTGGCGACGCACCTGTTGAGGCTCGGTTTCCATGGAAACATGCTGAGACTGCGAGCCTCAAATTAGCGGCTGCCGGGGCCGCTTGCAAATCAGCCTCACCGTACATACTGGCCTCTTGCTTAATGGGCAGGAAATTAATCCAAGGCTGAAAGCAGCTCCAGCCATTACATCCACTACATTCCCTGGGAGACATTGCTGTCACCGAGGGGACGACAGAACCATTGCCGCCCCTTCACCCTCCTCTCAAAACATCATTCCAGTCTATTCTCTCACTATATACTCCTTCCAATTTATCGTCGCTAATCAGGGCACACGATGTGTCCCTGCCATAGCTCCAGTGTGGAACACCAGAGATTGTCACTCCCACTGTCCTTGTCTGCTTCTCTAGACTTTGTGTGGTCCAGCAGTTATGATGTCTCACTGGCAATCAAACGGCGATTATCACATCTTGTGATGAAATTTTAAGAAAACCTCAGTTGTGTAGTTGACATATTGCCAACAAGATGTTGAACATTAGTCGTTTTCACCAAAGTAAATAAATAAACAAGTGAATGCATTTTGGTCAATTAATGGATTCAATTCATTTCCGAGATCCATTTTCAGGGAAAGGAGGGAAATAATGACAATTTCAAAAGTTTGTGTACCGATCATAAATTATCTTCTACACCAATTGGAGAATCATTATGACGAGAGAAGGCACTAGAATATAGCACTCGGTAGAGCGCATATCTCCACCAGGCTGAACAATTTATGCTTTGTATCCTACTGATCGGCCGGATCTGCATCCGCACCATTCATCCTTGGAACAGACCAAAATCGAATCTGTTTGTTCTTGTCACCTGCCCAGCTCATCTCTCAAGTTTTGTCATAATCTGTCCACAACTTCTTGAAAGATCGTCCTATGTATCATTTTGGCCCATTCTCTCAATAGTGGCGGGTTACTTAAAAAAAAAATTCGAATTCTTGTATCCGCATCATGGATTCGCATCTGCACCAACAATCCAACATACTGTTACAGACGTGGCTTGGATGTTATTTACCGAGCGGTTTTATGGTATGACCACGTCTGCACAAGTTACCCGATTGTGCCCGAACGTTGACTAATCGCGCTATGCTAGACCAATGAAGGAAAAAGAAGACACACGGCTGGAATTAATACGACACGACACCAGGGATACGGTTCTCAAAGGTTGTTATTACAATAATGCGGAAGGTTTAGATTACAGGGACAAGAGGGAAACATAGGAAGGTGGGCACTTAAACACAATCTTATATTATTCCCAACAGACGACAGATAAACGGGACAAGGCTCACTCACACGGGGTTTGATGCAAAGGACAGGCGGGTAGCGATCGCTCCAGGTGCACCTGGGCTCAGGGCAGGATCACGTACGGTCCAGTTTAAGAGATGCGGTGGAGGTATTGCAGCGCTCGAGGGGTGGCGACTTCTCTCTCCAGGCTGGGGGCGCATCTGACGTCACATCCGGCGCGGGGCCGCGTATATCCGGCGGGGAGTGACACGCCCTCGGCTCGTTAGCTCCGCCTCGTGGAATCGGCACGTTGCTTCTCATTGGGTGCGTGCGGGGGGGTTACTGGCTCCGCCCCTGACGAGGAGCTGACAGCCAGCCCCTTCGGGGTAACGCCGTGGAGCGTATGGTCATGGCGGGTAACCGAGCCGGTGTGAGGACGCACACTCCCCGCCCCTCTGTTGTTGTAGTCGTAGTTGTAGTTGTAATTGTTGTTGTAATTGTTGTTGTTGTTGTTGTTTGGGGAAGAAGATGGGAGGAGGTATGGGAAAGGTCCTAAACTCACTACTGATGCCATATAATCACATTCTGGTGCAACGAAGAGTCATAATTAATGGAAACGAGGCCTTAACTGACATAGATTAAGAATAACTAGGAAGATGTCCGAAAGTTGGCTACGTGTGGTGCGGTGGACCTGGGCACGACATTTAATGGGGGAATAAGGGGAAGGTCGGCTCTACTGATTGTTATTTACATGCAATGGGACTAGGGAATGGGGGATTGGGGAAAGTTGGGGAGTATTGGAGAAAATAGGGGAATATTTACAAGCGGATATGGAGGCCAAATTCCATATTCGCAACATTGCACCCTTCTCTACCCTCGGGGCGTCCCGACCCGATAAATTTTTACCTACTTTAGTGTGGCACGCAATGTAGTTCCCTCTACTATTAACTCTACCCTGAGTGCGACAGTTTTACAGATATTCACAAATGAGTAAATATGTCCCCCTGCGACGTTGCACCCTTCTCCTCACAGAAACACACCCACAGGATAACCGAATCCGGAAAGAATTCTCAAACTAAACATACAGCCGGTAGGGAGCATTATTTACAAGACTACGCTGCTATTTACACTACGATCCAGGACCTGTTTTTGGAGGAACACATGCAGATGTTATGCATAGAGAGAGCGCGCTTGCCAACATCGATACACCAACCCACGAGTGCTCTGTGGCCGACGGCCTTTAATAACGTGCAGAGCACCCTTCCCGAGCATCAACAGCACCACCCCACCACCAATCGGTGCAGTCACCATTGTTCATTGGAATAAAAATAAATTCGACAACCCCTAACCCTGCAGGTGTCTCTTGCTCTTCTTGTGGTGCACTTGGTGGTGTTAACTATTAGTGGTTCACCTGTATGGCATAGGTGCCACGTTGATCCATAGGTCCATCCCCGGGTGGTGCTTGGCCGCAAACGAACTGCGGTCCATTGTGGGTGGCCACAAACATTGCGGTCCATATGGTGTATCGATCCCGGCAGCAAACAGCGAAAGTGCAGGCCCACAACTGCGCAGCCAGCACCTCTCTCTCCTCTCTCTCTACCCCAAAGCCAGATCCTCGGAGGTGGGAGACAAAAGAAGAAACAAGTGAGTAAGGTGGTAAGGGCGCAAAAGTGCACGCAATGTAAGGTAATGCACACTGGGGGCACATGGGAACCAGGTGAGACAGGTACGTTCCTATCGTACGCCCCCCCCCACCAGGTAACCTACATGGCCCCTCCCTTACCCCTTACTGCATCCACAAAACACAACACTACCCATAAACATCTACTTTACAAATCGACAAACATCCCTACTGTCTTCCCCGTTCCTCCCATATACCAAATTCGTCTTCTCTCCCTCCTAACCAATCAAATTTGCCATTTTCAACTCTCATCAAAATTTGCCATTTTCAACTCAACATCAAAATTTGCCATTACCAATTCATCATCAGTCCCTCCTAGGGAGGGAGAGATGGAATCACCCCAATGTCTCATCCACGTCGTGATGCGTCTCACAAATCCACACAGCAATCTCATTTCCTGCAACAAACAAAGAAAACACAGGTGTGGAGTCATCATCATCACCACAGGTAAGTGGCTGCGTATGGTGCGACAGGTTCATCAATCCTAACTATCTCCTAAATGACTTTAACAACTTTACACTACCCGGGGGCTTTCTCCGGCCAAACCATTGGCCCTCTTACACTATGGGTTCTAAAAACCAATTCCCATTGGCCAAACTGTGGTGCTCTTCAATTTGGGGTCTCACTCCCCCGATTCATCTCCCGGTGCCCTCGTACAATTTCTGGGCTGCGACGTGTACCTCTCCCAGTGGGTCTACCCACCTGCACACCTCCACCACTGCAGTTGCCTCCGAGCTTACCTGCTCCTTACCCTAACCTAACTACCAGGGGAAGGCCCTCTGGCTCTCTCCCCACTCCGTGCCCTCTCTGGCACTGGGCTGCCCGATCCACACCCGGGATCCTCAGGCACCCACTCACAACTACCGGCTCCCAGAGCCCACCTGCGGCCTCACCTGGCCGACATCCTCACAGTGGTGGAGTGCCCAACCAACTACACACACTAACAGGCTACACGCCCAGCCATTTCCACAACACTAATGCACCCATCCACAACACCATTCTGCAACCGCACCACAAATGCCAATATCCAACCACAATTTACCTGCACCCTCTACCTAACACTTACACTACCCGCCCCGGGTACTCGTGAAAGGGGTCCACTCTTCCCCCATCCACACCTTCGCACCATGCACACCACTCCGTACCACTCACTCCAACTCTCTCCACACACCTGTACCTGCACACCTGTGCTCTCACACCTGGTGCCACCTGCACCCTTCTCTCCCCAAGCGCATTCGCGCTGATCCACACACTCACTACTCATACACTGCTCCACACACCTGTCCAGTTGCACACCTGTGCAATCACACCTGTTCAATTCTCACAAACACGGCATCATCTCAGCTAACTACTCCCTTCTGAAACTTGCGCTTCCCAGTCGCCCCTTTAAACTATTGCGCTCCCACGTCATTATCATCCATACTAATCTACCTGCGTCCCCACTACAGGTATCAGTCACTAACTAAACTTAACGTTACCTAATGTCATCTTCGCTAGATCCCTACACACCATATCCTAACCCACCCGGGCTAGTTTTCACTGCCATACACCCCATAATCTATTGCTCCTTTGCCCCCCCATATGGGAAGGATGGTGGATTTGCCATCCCCCCACATCGGGGGTCTCTCACTACCAATTTTGCACATCAAATTTCAACAAATTAAAAATTTGCCAATCACTGCCCATCATCTGCCAATCACTACTGCCAATCCCTTGCCAATCATCAAATTTTGTTCTCCTCTAATTTTGGGGCCAAAACACTATCCTCATCACCCAGTCTCCTCACTAATACCTCTCGGTGCGCCAATCCCTGTCCAAAGCCCGGCTTCGTAAAGCCAAGCAATGGATGCTGGTTGTTTTGTGCCAGCGGCTGGATGCGTCCGGCACTCGGTGCAGGGACGGGGGTTTACCCGTGCCGAGATCCCACGCATCACCTCGGCGTGGAGCCATCCAATGTCCCGATCTCGACCTGCCGGCACGTCTCAACAAAACGTGGTCGCCATAACGACCCTTCCTATCGGGCTGCCAGCTCCGCCTAGTGGAGCCTGGACGCGGCCGTTCAAAGCGAGGCCCGGCACGCACCGAGGGCCTGCTTCGGCTAAAAGTCGACCTAACCTCTAACCTGTGTAACGTCGATGCTTCACCTGGACGCTTACACCCCGCAGCCCGTTCCTTGCTCACACATCCAGCTGTGCCCATGCTCCTCGTACCCTTCCTTACACACCCAGGTACACCCATTCCACTCACAGCCTTGGTCACACACCTGACCACCGAACACTTTGGCACACATTCGTTGCTCGCACACCTCACCAATACACCTCTTCGCGCCCCCTCCTCGGTCACCTCCTCTGTGACAATCACAGGTGTGCTCTCATTCGCACACCCAACCACGTGCCTCACCACCAACTCCAGCGTGCATTCCCACTCACGCTCTACCATTCCAGGTGTGCATCCTTCCATCCCAGGTGTACATCCTCGCTCACCTGTCACAACTAACTCACGCTCCATGTCACTCTCACTACTTTCACCTCCATTCCTGACAGCGCACTCACCCTTACTCTTGACAGCGCACTCTTTCCTCGTGCACCTGTCCGTCACACACCTTTCTCGCGCACACTCTCCCGTTACACCCTCTGTAACACTCACCACAGGTGGACACTCTTCCTTACTTCTGACAGCGCACTCTTTCCTCATGCACCTGTCCGTCACACACCTTTCTCGCGCACACTCCTGTGCACACTCTCCCGTCACACCCTCTGTAACACTCACCACACCACGCTTCCATGTGCTCCCTCGCACACGCGCTACGACCGACTCACTCTCGCCAGCACCCTCACTCCTTGGCACACACTTTTTCCTCACACACCCCAGAGTCGGACTTTCTCGCACACCTCCTCTTTCGCACACCAGACCTGTCACACACCTCACCAACGGCCTTTCACGAACACCCGGATCCAAACCAATCCCCAAGCTTCTTAAATCACCTGGCGCATCATACGCACGACCATATTGGTCACCACTTACACCGGGTCCTCTTCCTCTTCGCTTCTCCTCCATCACCTGCGAATCCCTCATCCGGTTAATGAGCACATCACGATCCAAACACAGACTTTGGACCAATTCTTTTATCTCCTCTTTTATCTCCTTGTTATCCCCTCTCCGTCGCTTCTTAATTTCGCTCATCCCTTCTTCCACTTCTTCTAATTTGTGCTTCACCTCTTTTATTCCCCGGTACGTCTCCTCAAGCTCGTCCTCCAAGGCTACCTTGACCGTTTCCATGTGCGTCCTCACCTGCCGGTCCTTCGTCTCCATAACCTCTATCACTTCGTCCAACCTCGTTGTCAGTCCCTCACGTACCATCTGACATTCCCTCTTCGTCGCTACCAAGTCATCTTTTAGTTCTTTCTGTGTCGCCTTTAAACCTCCTAATACCGCAGTGTTCCTTTGAACCTGCTCCACTAACTCCGTCTGTCCCACCGTCAGCTGCTCCACCTCCTGCGTCAGGTCCTCTATGCCCCCTTGTAACTTTACAGTCCCCTTTCTCACCTCTTTCTCCATGCGCTCCTTACAGTGCCTCACCTCCTCGCGCACTCCTCCGACCTCCTCACTCACTCCTCTTCTGATCTCCTCTCCCATCACTTGCATCTCCTGCCCAGATGCCACCCTCATCTGCTCCATTTCCTCCCTGTGAGCATCCAGTTTGGTTTCTACCCCCATTCTGACCCCCTCTATCTGCTGCCCCATTTGGTTAACTTCCCTTTCCGCTTGGTCCCTCATGTCCCTCAATTTGCCTTCCATACTGTTTTCTAACCCCTCTAACCCTTTTTTCATCCCTTCCATTTGATTCTCTTGAGCGGCCATTCTGTTTTCTACCCCCGTTAACCCATTCTTTACTTCTTTTATCCCGTTGTCTAACTCCTCAAAATTATTGTCTAACTTCCCAATTTTCTTGTCTAACTCCTCAAAATTATTGTCTAACTTCTCACTGGTACCCCTCGCTTCGTCCCTCATTACCCCCATTTGGTTTTCCAATCGCTCACTATTCTTTTCCATAAGGGCCGTCATTTGTATAAAAAAAAGTTCCAATCTTCCCAGCGGCGCTACTTCGGTCGCGGGCACGGTGACCAGCGAGGCGCCATTTTGCGCGCCCGCTTCTTCGTGCGTGACGGCGCTATTTTGCGAACCTGCCGCCCTCACTGCTTCGCTCTCCTCCTGTCCCTCATTTTGGTCCTGGATCGACCCTACCTCACTCTCCTTTACCGGACCCCAGCTGTCTTGATCCGCCATAGCGCGACTTTCAAAATTCGGTTTTTATTTTTTATTTTCGTAAAACAAATTGAAATTTCGCCGTTATAATTTCGCGCGGGAAACGCGCTCCGAATCGATTCGGTCGAGCGCCGTACGCGCTCCGGCTCGATTTTCCCTCCCAAAATTTGGGCCTAACTAATTTAGTCCCGGGTTCGAATTCCACTCCTCGACACCAATTGTTACAGACGTGGCTTGGATGTTATTTACCGAGCGGTTTTATGGTATGACCATGTCTGCACAAGTTACCCGATTGTGCCCGAACGTTGACTAATCGCGCTATGCTAGACCAATGAAGGAAAAAGAAGACACACGGCTGGAATTAATACGACACGACACCAGGGATACGGTTCTCAAAGGTTGTTATTACAATAATGCGGAAGGTTTAGATTACAGGGACAAGAGGGAAACATAGGAAGGTGGGCACTTAAACACAATCTTATATTATTCCCAACAGACGACAGATAAACGGGACAAGGCTCACTCACACGGGGTTTGATGCAAAGGACAGGCGGGTAGCGATCGCTCCAGGTGCACCTGGGCTCAGGGCAGGATCACGTACGGTCCAGTTTAAGAGATGCGGTGGAGGTATTGCAGCGCTCGAGGGGTGGCGACTTCTCTCTCCAGGCTGGGGGCGCATCTGACGTCACATCCGGCGCGGGGCCGCGTATATCCGGCGGGGAGTGACACGCCCTCGGCTCGTTAGCTCCGCCTCGTGGAATCGGCACGTTGCTTCTCATTGGGTGCGTGCGGGGGGGTTACTGGCTCCGCCCCTGACGAGGAGCTGACAGCCAGCCCCTTCGGGGTAACGCCGTGGAGCGCATGGTCATGGCGGGTAACCGAGCCGGTGTGAGGACGCACACTCCCCGCCCCTCTGTTGTTGTAGTCGTAGTTGTAGTTGTAATTGTTGTTGTAATTGTTGTTGTTGTTGTTGTTTGGGGAAGAAGATGGGAGGAGGTATGGGAAAGGTCCTAAACTCACTACTGATGCCATATAATCACATTCTGGTGCAACGAAGAGTCATAATTAATGGAAACGAGGCCTTAACTGACATAGATTAAGAATAACTAGGAAGATGTCCGAAAGTTGGCTACGTGTGGTGCGGTGGACCTGGGCACGACATTTAATGGGGGAATAAGGGGAAGGTCGGCTCTACTGATTGTTATTTACATGCAATGGGACTAGGGAATGGGGGATTGGGGAAAGTTGGGGAGTATTGGAGAAAATAGGGGAATATTTACAAGCGGATATGGAGGCCAAATTCCATATTCGCAACAATACAATCAAATTCGTCCTTGTTGCACATCGAACCTGTCCACCAAATTGCGTCCGAATCTGTTCATACCTTTTTGAGATATCCTGCTCACAGAGAAACAGACCAGGAAAAACAAAAATAGAGTAAAATGTGTATTGGAATTACAACTAGTCATTAATAAGGCGTCTGCGTAAGAGATGCCTTTTGTTGGCAGCATTGTATCCTCTGACGAAAATGAGTTTCATATACGAATATAAAACGCTTTAGGATTGGTCGGGTATCACTTAAGCAATGAACGCATCCTCTACATTAAAATATGCAATCAGGTGTTGTATAAGATTGTTGTTGTGCTGACCTTCGTCAAAGAAGACAAACTCCAGGAGTAAAATCCATACTTTGTGATAAAAGCAGCTGCACGGGTTCATTTTAACACATTGTGTTCTCCATAGTCATACTATAAAAGGAAAGTATACACCCCCCCCCCCCCCCCCCCATCCTCCATTCCCATGCCTCCTCCACCCAAGCCCTCTCCCTCCCACAGATCTCCCGATGTCCCTGCTGCTGTTGTTGTACCTGTGTGCTTCCCCCTCTCTCCCCATCTTGTCTCCCGCTCCCTTTATTATGTCTTATGTTTCCGTTTTTTTTTGTCATTAATGTTAGCTCTTACACGAGCCTCCATCTTGTATACAAAAAAAAAAAAAAAAGTATCGTTCTGACCATGTGACCTATAATATATTTTCAGGTGTAGAAGAAAAGCATTCTTTATTAAAGGAGGCATGTTGGTAACGAAACTGCACGTCCCCACAGTGATCTGCGAATGGTAGATCTGTCACGTGCAGTAATATTAGTGATGTCTTCCGCAGCAAGCTAAATTTGAAAGGACATTTGCCAGGACTATATCATTTGCAATTCCACGGCAGGCCTGGATCCCAGATTTTAAAGGGCAGCACACTCCTTTGGAGACCCATGACTGCTGTGAAGGTGCTTTGCATTACCTGTACAAAGGTGCTTTAAATTTGACTTAGACTGTGGTTCATGTAGAAAAACTGAAACTTAACTTGAATGCATATCACAAAACGTTACTTGCATTATCTTACAAGGTATTCTCCCGTATTTTACACCGGCCTTCCCCGATCAGAGTGGAAGCGTTTGTCGTAGGACTATTTCGAATGTAGCTTAGAATCATTGCAGGACATCATTCTTAATTGGCTCATTCGTCAAAAACGTCTTGCCCCCAAGGTGTTCCTTAATACAGATGCCCTTGGTTTGCAATAACCGCACTGTGCAGGTAATCGTCTGTAAATTTAAACATGCCTGATGCTTTTGGGGACTAAAAATTTAATAATTATTTCCTGTTCCCTCCTCTTTGTTAGATCTCCAATGCTGCCATCTTGATGCTCAGCGCATTCATTAAAGCAGGCAAACGTGTAAGTAAAGACAAAGAAACACATAATATTACTCTGCCTTTTATAATCAAAGTCCAGATAAATTTTGAACCACCCTTAGATATTTTATTGATAGCTTGTGGAAGCAAAACTATATCATGTTGATGTTTGATGATAATTTGTCAGAAAAAAAATAACATTTCCTTATGACATAAAGTAATTGTGTCCTCTCCTGACAAGGTGGAGAAGCTTCTGTCAAACCTCAACTCTGATTCTGCAACTGGACCAGACGGCATCAGCCCACGGGGCCTAAAATCCTGCTCTGCCACTCTATCTCAGCCTCTCTCTATTTTCTTCGCCCTCTCTTTTGCTCAAGGTCATCTGCCAGCATCTTGGAAATCAGCAAACATTACCGCTTTACACAAAAAGGTGCAAAAACAGATCCTTGCAACTACAGACCAATCAGCCTGCTCCAAATTATCAGCAAGGTCCTGGAATCCATCATTGCTTCGGATATCAAATCCTTCCTCTTCTTCAATGGCTTGATTTTTGATCATCAATTTGGATTCAGACCAGGTCACTCTACTCTGGACATGCTGCTTCTGCTGTCTCAACAATGGAGGGAGGTCCTCAATGCCAAACAGGAAATCGGAGCCCTCTCCCTTGACATATCACGTGCCTTTGATATCTGGCACCCTGCCTTGCTCACCAAACTCTCCACCAAATGGTATCCCTGGAAACCTCCACACATGGTTCATGGACTTCCTCTCTGGTCGTAGTCAACGTGTGGCTCTAAATGGAATTCTCTCATCTCCCCTTCCTGTCCAGGCTGTCGTTCCCCAAGGCAGTGGTCTGGGCCTGGTGCTTTTTCTGATCTTCATTAATGATCTCTCTGACTCTCTGGAAAATCCTCTATCTTTTGGCTGATGACTCCACCCTCCGCTCCTCCACATCTCATCCCTCAGATCAGCAGGCAGCAGCCTCTTCACTCTCTGCAGATCTGGATAAAATCACAAATTGGTCAAAGAAGTGGAACATGTCTTTCAATCCTGACAATTCTCACACTCTCAATATGTCTCTCCGAAAAGACGTCTGGAAAATCCTCCCATCTACTTTCTCAACAATCCTCTCGAAGAAGTTCTGTCACTCAAGCTCTTGGGTCTCACGATCTGCTGTGATCTTTCCTGGGAAAACCACATTTCCAAGCTGGCCTCCAAAGCCAGTCGCCGACTGGGCATCCTCCGTCGTGCGAAGTCCTTTCTTGGCACTATTGAGCTCGTCACCACATACAAGGCTTTCATCCGCAGCTTGATAGAGTACTGCTCTCCCCTATGGGCTGGTGCTCCTGCCTCACAACCAGCTCGGCTTCAGGCTGTTGAAACCAAAGCTTTTGGAATCATTGGTATCTCCCGCAATGAAGCTACCTCCGAGGGCCTTTCACTTACTCACCGCAGGCAGGTTGGTGGTCTTTCTGTCTTCTACCGACTCCTCTCTGGCCTATCTCCCCCTGCTCTGTCTGTGCTCTGTCTCCCAAATATTCCTGCAGGACGCACAACATCTGTCAGCAACCCTCTTATGGTGAAACAGCCAATATCAAGACTCTCTGCTCACCTTCACTCTTTCACTCCTCTTTTTTTCCCCACCTCTGGAACAATCTCCCACACTCTCTTCCATCCCACTTCTCCCTCCAGGTCTTAAAAACAGCTGTTCACCACCATCTCTTATCTTCCCCTATCCAAAACCTTGATCTTTTCTACCCCTGCTAATACACCCCAAATCCACCTTTTTCAAATTCCGTTTTCTTTCCTGAAAGTCCTTGCCGTGTCCATCTGGTTTATCCCATGTACTTCACCCCAGCCCTCTCCCTTACACATATCTCCAGATATCCCTGTTCTCCACTGTTGTTGTGCTTCCATCTCTACCCCGCTCTTGCCGCCGGCTCCCCTTATTATTATGTTTCATATGTGTTTCTGTTTATGTTTATATGATTTTGTGTTTTATGTGTTAGCTCTTACACGAGCCTCGACTTTGTATGCAAAAAAAAAGGATCAGTGATGGTGGCCAAAAACTGGTCAACATGGTTTACAGACAATATATTGGCTTTATATACAACTTTCGCTTTGAATATACAGGTAGCTTTACAAAGACTTTTCCAACTGCTGAATTCTCATGCAATACAGCTCCACCATTTCTACTTCTTTCCAACGGTCAATAGTGACTAAAGGCACATGACCATGGTGAAATATGATGTGAATATTCTTTAACTGTGACATGTCCCAGGTCTACAAGAGCTCCGCATGGTTGTTGTTGTGGGTCAATTTTTGAAATGTGCATCCATTGGTTGGACAGCTGCCGGATCCCACCCACATTTGTCACTTGACTACACCCACCATGGCACCCAGACAAAATAATATGGCCACCATCTTGGTTTTCTGGTGGGCATAAGGCATCAGCCCTGTAGGCTTCTGTTAATTAAACAAAGCCTGGGTTTGTTGCATCACATTTCCATTGGCTTTGTTGGGGTCAAGTGGTCATAGGAAGGGGGATTGGGGGGGGGGGGAGGAGGGGGCGGGGGAGGAAGATCTTAGGGGTTGTTTGGGCCATAATTACGCAGCATTACAGGCGGTGGTGTAGAGGGGGGGTGGGGGGGGAGGTGTTAGATTTAATATAAAAAATCGCAATATTGGAGTTAAACAATCCGTGACAGTGTGACGAATCAGCTTGTTCTGATATAACCATGGCGGAGGTTGACATGAATGAGATGTGGTGAGTTAATATTTTAATGGCGTATTAATTGTGTGTTTCCCAATCGCACTGTTCATCTTTTAAGAGTGTTTTAAATGCATGTTTCCCAATCGACCTGTTACTGGGTTTTTTTAACCAATTCACGCGCGCTTAAATGTGGTCACGTACCCGAAATAACCGAGGAGGTAAAAGTGGACAGAGGAGGTGAAAATATATTGTCACGTTCCTGGCGATTGAAATATTTCCAAGGAACGGATAGCCAAAGAAGCTGTTACTCCAAGACGTTCATCAAATGTGGCAGAGTTAATACAATACATGCGGGGGGGGGGGGTGGGGGGGGGGAAGGGGAGAAGGGGAAGGAGGATGAGGATGCTAAAGAGCACTTACCTGAACGGATCCCACCGGCAGTCCTAAAACCTGCGGAAAATAACTCACACAAAAACGGATTTCAAATGTACAAAAAGAAACAGGTTTTATTAAAACAAATGTTGGTAACAAAGAAACACACGATAAACTAAATTCCTAAATGGGATGTCCCCACAAACAGACTTGAAAACAGGCGAACGGGAAAGATAAATGAAAATAATTGTGTGTGTGGGTGCACTTAACTCGACTCGACTGGTGCGTCTCGGCTGAACTCTTGCAGGCCCTGGGCGTGCAGTCTCGACGCGGCTCTAGTGTTGGCGGGAACTCCGCTCGCTCGTTGGCGGGAACCACCTGTTCCCACGTAGCAGGCCTCACCGTGCATCCCGAATCGCAGGTGTGCAGCTTGCTCGTCCAGCCGAGCCGGTAAAACTACAACTCTCCGTCCCCGCTCTGCCTTTTTGCCTCTGCACATCCACCAGCCCACTGCCGGAACATGGCTGCTCGCGATGAATCCTCCCCAGGCACTATCACTTTTGGAACGAGAGGCGCAAGAGGGAATGTTTGCCCTCAATGCCCAGACGCCAGACGAACAGGGTAACGAGGAGAAGATGCTGGCACATAACCGTTATTGCCACACCCAAAACCAAGAAGGGGGGGGGGGGGTGGGGGAGGAGAGGAGCAATCACGACCGATTGCTATGGCATCCAAAAAATGAGCCAGAAGATGTCTGCCGCTCCAACTATTTTTACGCCCCGCTCTCTGATGTCATCGGTCGTGCTTCGCCAATCGGCGAGTTGCTTCTTACTCGTCCTTTCCTTCACCAATCAGCGAGTCCCTTCTTACTCGTCCTTCCCTGTCAATCAAGAGTTCTGGCCAATCATGGCTCCTTGGGGCGTGTCTTCACGGATCTTTCATCCTATGCGTTCATTCCAGTCGGGGTAATCAGCCCAAGTGCGTCATCTGGGTTTCCAGATCGTTTTATTATTAATTAGTGCCATTAAATGCGAGATTCTAACTAGTGTCTAATACGGTGCCATAAGAGACAAAGGGATAATCACAGAGGGAACGAAGTACAAGGGATAATTTACCCATATTCCCTAAGCTACTTAACATGCCCCGCCCCCTCGCGATGGGGACAAATACACAAACTTAATCCGAACACACGGTCTACACAAGCACTTGTTACATCAAGGTTTTTATACGACATTCGGAGCATCTACCTATACAAATCTACCTGGACTAAAGTATCCCTACCCCCACAAATGTAACAATATATTTTGTGTCGCAAGTTGTGACCACAGTGTGGTCATTCTTGTTTATACCACAAAACATGTGGTTCAACTTTATGAGATGATGTATAGTGGCTAAGTTTTCCCCACATGACACAAAGCCATGGCCCCTAAATTAAAGAGGAGCTCAAATAGGACACGCTGCATAATTCTTCTTCTTTACAATTATCAGTTGCTTGAAGCTCTTCGGAAGAGTATTAACTGTCATTGCCACCACAATCAGCTACGACTTTGTTGCAAGTCAGGTACAGAGGTAGATGAGTTTAGTCGTGTGCACCATGTGGCTGATGGTTGCATCATTGATGGAAGTGCAGCGCTGTGCAGCTGATGGTGCCCCCTGTGGGTTCGGGCAGAAATTTGGATTTTGTTCAGGGTTATCACAATAAACTCGCCAAATATTTTCGAAAGACACCAGATGTGGGATATGTTATCGTCCACAAGATGTATGCGTACAGGTCAACCTGAGCTGTTATGTTACCCTAGATCTGTTGCCTTAAATTCGATGGTAGAGCCTTTTACAATGGAACAAGAAAATTAATTATACCAGGGGCACCAAGCAACTGTCTGGGTAGGCATTCGAGTGATGGGTGGTGTTTGTGAGCTCCATGCTGTTCAGTGTGTCAAGGGAGAGCTGTGGACCCATTTAGGTGGACAGAGGTTATGTTTTCACCCCTGTCTGTCTGCCTGTTTGTTTGTTTGTCTGTGAACAAGATATTTAAAAAGTTGTGGACAAATTCGGACGAAAGTTGATGGACAGGTTGAGTGTGAGACAAGGCCGAAATTATTAGATTTTGGTGAAGTTCCGGATCCGGATAATATAATTATTTTAGTGATTCTTCACCATTGAGAGATAGGGACCACACCGATATATAGCATGATATCTCAAAAAGTTGTGGACGGATTCGGACGAAACTTGGTGGATAGGTTGTTTGTGACAAGGATGAATTGATTTGATTTTGGTGAAAATCTGAATCAGGTTCCACATATGAGAATATTATAATTATTTAAATGATTCTTCACCTTCTAGGAAAGGTTCTAGGAAAGGAAAGGTTAAATGATTCTTCATTCTTCTAGGAAATTAGAGTTGTCTCCCTTGACATATCACGTGCCTCCGATATGGTCTGGCACCCCGCTCTGCTCACCAAACTCTCCTCCTTTGGTATCCATGGAAATCTCCACGCATGGCTGGCGGACTTCCTCTCTAGTCGTAGACAACGTGTCGCCCTGAATGGGTTTCTCTCATCTCCTCTTCCTGTTCAGGCTGGAGTTCCCCAAGGCAGTGTTCTGGGCCTGTGCTTTTTCTGGTCTTCATCAATGATCTATCTGACTCTCTTGAAAATCCTTTCTATCTCTTTGCTGATGACTCTACTCTCTGTCGCTCCATTCCTCATCCCTCAGATCGGCAGTCTGCAGCCTCCTCACTCTCTGCAGACCTGGACAAAATCACAGACTGGGCAAACAAGTGGAACATGTCTTTCAATCCTGACAAATCTCACACTCTTACGATGTCTCTCCGAAAAGACCGACTGGACAACCCTCCCATCCACTTTCTGAATAATCCTCTCCAAGAAGTTATGTCACTCAAGCTTTTGGGTCTCACTATCTGCCATGATCTTTCTTGGGAAAACCACATTTCAAATCTGGCCTCCAAAGCCAGCCGTCGACTGGGCATCCTACGTCGTGCGAAGTCCGTCCTTGGCACACCTGAGCTCCTCACCACATACAAGGCTTTCATCCGCAGTTCAATGGAATACTGCTCTCCCCTCTGGGCTGGTGCTCCTGCCTCACACCTAGCTCGTCTTCACGCTGTTGAAACCAAACCGTTCAGAATCATTGGAATCTCCCGGGATGAAGCTAACTCCAAGGGCCTTTCACTCACTCACCGCAGGCAGGTTGGTGGTCTTTC
>NC_136261.1:191334643-191444643 GCF_964187855.1 Myxine glutinosa
TACATTATCATCATTGTTTTTTTTTCAATAACGATTTTATACAATGACTGGACACATGGGAAAAAAAATCTTTCATAAGCACGACCAAGATTATTGTATAATGTAACATATTCAAATACATTCTTTATTGCATCCACATTTTGTACGATCTCAATTCCAAACTAGATATCTGTGATCACAAAGGGAGTAAGCTTCCCCCAGCGCCTGCTATCCAATGATGGCCATATATTTTACGGACCGCCATATGATCTTTACATTCAATATTTAGTGATAAAGTAAACGATGAGAATGTGTCCCCATCCACAATCTATCCATAAAACTCAACATCATGCGAATTGGAGAAAAAGTATTCCAAGTTATGATCAAAACGGAGTTTTTTCTTAATTGTCGCAATTCGAAAAATGTAGGTCAAGGACATGAAACAAATAGCAGGTGCACAATTTCAGGGCAGTGTAACATATTGTGCTTTTGGGTAACGTAATGGAGCATATTGTGCTTTACGGTAATCAGGCAGACGTCCCTGATCGGGAGCAAGGTTGGGCTTCCTGGAAGGGGCCAGGGCGAGCGGGGGATCGGGCGCAATGGTGGCGGGCTTGTAGCTCGAGCATTGAACGGTGATTAAACGTTTTGCCTCATGAAAAGCGCTATACAAAATAAATGTATTATTATTATTATTATTTACTGTACTGGCCTTCTCGTGATACACTTCAGTTGGCGACGAGGATGGGATCGGCAAGTACATGAACTTTCTGTGAATTATTTTGGAGCAAATCATGGCGCAATTCGTCAAGATTAATGAATTCATTGTGGATGCTGATGACTGGGCCCAATATACGGAGCAGCTAGGCCAGCACTTCATCGCTAATGATATTGAAGATGCTGGCAAATGATGGGCTGTTTTTCTCAGTGTTTGTGGATCTCAAACGTATGGCCTCGTGTGTAGTCTTGTGTCGCCTGCCAAACCGTCTGATAAAACCTTCGTAGAACTCTGTGAGCGAATTCAAGAACACCATCCCAAACCGTCTCCGATTGTACAAAGATTCAAATTCAATTTGATGTTTCGGGAACCGGGACAATCAATCACAGCTTTTGTTGCTGATCTGCGGCTCGTGTCGGAGTTCTGTGAGTTTGGGGCGACACTTGAGGAAATGCTCAGGGATAGACTGGTGTGCGGGGCCCAAGATGAACACACTCAACGGAGGTTGCTGTCAGAAGGGATTTAGATTTCAGAAAAGCAATGGACTTAGCTCAAGGCATGGAGGTTGCTGCTAAAAATGCAACAGATATTCAGGCAATGAATGCCTCTGTTTTTTTCCCAGGGTGGGAAGGAAAAGTACAGGCAGTTCAGTAGCATGACCAGCACTGGCAACCGGGGTAACAGGGTCACCCAACATGAGAGCAGGGGGCAAAGTTCAAAGGGAAATTTCATCCGATGTTCCAGATGTTCCAGTACATTTCTTTCGCCCGATGAATGTAGGTTTAAGGATGCTGAGTGCAAATACGGCAACTGTGTGGGGCATATTGCCAAGGCTTGTAGAAAGAAGAAGCCAATTGGGAAACAGGAAGGGAAACATGCATCAAATGTGGTGCAACATGATTCTGAAGTCGAGGATGGGGAGGTTTCGGACGACGTTTATTGCATGTGTAATGTCAGTTCTGGGAAAAGGGGAATTCACCCCCTGGAAGCAGATGTTGTCATAGATGGGAAAATTGTTAAAATGCAAATTGATACCAGAGCCTCCATTTCAGTGATGACTGCCAAGTCTTTCAAAGACCTTTGTTCTAAAGCTCCAGTTGTGCACAACCCGGGGCTGTTCTACGCACTTACACCGGGGAGCTGATCAAAGTGGTTGGATCTATTGATGTTAATGTTCAATACGGTGGCCAGAGATCCACCGTACCTCTCATGATCATGGATGGTATCGGTCCTAGTCTCGTGTGGCGGGACTGGCTGAGAGTGTTCAACCTGAATTGGGCCGAGATTTGTCACAATGGGATATCAGCATCCCACAAGCCGTGGTGGATCAATACCAAGAGGTTTTTCAGAGCGGACTAGGCAGAGTGAAGAACATGACTGCCAAAATTCATATGGATCCATTAGCTCAGCCTGAAATTTTCAGACCACGGCCGGTGCTCTATGCCATGAAGGGGAAGGTAGACACCGTGAGCTGGAGCGCCATCAGAAAGAAGGAATTTTAGAACCAGTAGAGTGCTCAGACTGGGCAGCTCCAATAGTGCCTGTCCAAAAAGGTGATGGCCAAGTCCACGTATGTGGTGATTATAAGCTTAGTGTAAATCAAGCAGCAAGACAAGACAGTTATCTGATTCCGTGGATTGAGGATTTGTATGCCACATTAAATGGAGGACAGACTTTCACAAAACTTGATCGCAGCAGTGCTTACTTGCAATTACTTTTGGATGAGGCATCAAAGGATTGCACAACCATACATACTCACCGCGGCCTTTTCAGATGTACCCACCTCCCGTTAGGGATCACCTCGTCACCTTCCATCTTCCAGCGCAGCATGGACACTCTTTTCAGGGCATTCCACACGTTTGTGTCTATATTGATGACATTTTAATTTCAGGGGAGACAGAGGCCGACCATGTGAGAAATCTGGAGGCAGTGTTTCGGAGGCTGTCAGAGGCGGGGATGACTGTGCGCAAGGAAAGATGTATTTTTCAGGCCAAGGAGGTGGAGTATCTGGGCTACAGGATCGATGCAGAGGGGCTGCACCTTGTAGTTAGCAAGGTTCAGGCAGTGTTGGAAGTGCCAGTTCCCAGGAATGTCTGAACTGAAGTCATACCTGGGCCTCTTGAATTATTAATAGGCGTTTTCTACTCAACCTATCAATCAACAGTACTTGCACCACTCCATGCTATGCTAAATAAAAAAGCCATTTGGAAGTGGAGTTCAGAGCAAGATGATTCATTCAGGGCTTCCAAACAACTGTTGCGTTCTTCCAAGGTTCTCGTGCATTGTGATGCCAAGAAAGACCTACTACTTGCATGTGATGCTTCACCATATGGCGTTGGGGGCAGTGTTGTCTCATCGTATGCCAAATGGAACAGAAAAACCCATCAATTTTGCTTCGCGCAGCCTGGCAGCAGCTGAAAAGAAAATACTCCCAACTTGAGAAAGAGGGCCTGGCAGTGGTTTTTGAGGTAAAGAAATTCCACTTGTACCTTTTTGGTCGGCATTTTAAATCACCAATGATCACACGCCACTGCAGACCTTATTCAGTGCTACCAAAGGAGTGCCTGTATTAGCTTCTTCAAGGATACAATGTTGGGCGCTAATTCTGCCAGCGTACGACTACACATTCCCGAACAAGCCTGGCAAGGATTTGGGGCATGCTGATGCTTTGAGTCATTTGCCTTTACGGGACAGCCCCAAATGGGTACCCACTCCAGAAGATTCTGTGCTCCTCATGGAATTCTTAAATTCTTCACCAGTAACGGTTGAATTGATTCGTCAGTGGATGAATCGGACCCTATTTTGTCACGTGTACGTCACTGCATAACCAATGGTTGGCCTGTCTCGACAGATACAAACCTCCAGGCATATTCACTGCGTAAATATGAACTGAGCGTTCAAGATGATGTGATCTTGTGGGGTAGTAGGGTCGTGGTGCCCTCTCCCGGGAAATATAGAGTACTGGAAATGCTCCATGAGGCACACCCTGGAATAGTGTGAATGAAGGCGTTTGCTCGGAGCTATGTTTGGTGGCCGAAACTCGATCTAGATATCGAGGGTACAGTTCGCAACTGCTCCTTGTGTCAGGCGAATGCAATGTTGCTGGCGCCATCACCAATGCATCCTTGGGAATGGCCTCAGAAACCTAGGGAGCGTATACACATTGACTTTGCTGGGCCATTTTTGAGCAAAATGTTCCTGGTCATTACTGATGCCTATTCGAAGTGAATGGAGGTGCACCCCATGACAACAATCTCATCCGAGGCAACCATCAGCAAACTACCCAAGCACTTTCTGGTGCAAAATAATTGTTTGAATTATGATTGGTTTAAACCATGACAAAACGGCAACTCTGGTACAGTCATTTATCTATATACAGTCACGTGAAAAAGTAAGTACACCCTATCTAAAGTTTTGACTTTTTCAACATATTTCAACATACAGCTATTTGATCTTCATTTCAACAATATTGATAGATAAAGGTGATATAATATAACAAATATCATGAAACATTTACATTTTGTCGTCCATTGTATAATTTAAATAACCATAAATGCAAATTTCGCATGTGGAAAAAGTACGTGGTGAGGGTGGGTGAGGGTGGGTGAGGGTGGGTGAGTGGGTGGGTGAGGGTGGGTGAGTAAGTGGTACACATCGGGTATATATATATATAGATGCGAGTGTGGTTATGAATATACTGTATGTGCATATTACACATTAATTGTTTCAGAACTGGAGTTAAATCAAGGAAATACTGAATATCAAACTTAGAATACATTATTTTATCTATTTATCATATCATCATATCTGCTTCCTTGTGGCTAATGTGCTATAAACCTATATGGTACAGCTTTTCACATTGTACAGGGATTTGTAGGCCACTATCACTTCATAAGATGAGGAAAATACCAATGGCTATTATGCAAAAACAACATACAGACTTGGCATTTAACATGGAATATTTTTTTTGTGGGGGTGAACTTACTTTTCAAGATGACGTAGAACCAAAAGTTAATTGGAATTATGTTGAAATTATTCTAGATTTTGTTAATGTGACCTTTAAAAGAAACAAAAACCACATTTGACATTTCGAAGCAAATAAATTGATCCTTGAAAGTGATGTAAACTGATATCGAACTCAATTCACAGACAGTACTGTGTTAAACTTCTCTACGTTTTCCAGAAGTATCTCTTTATTTTGCACATTAGCCAAAAAAAATTTCAACAAAAACAAAAGCTAAATTATGACTGGGATTACAGACAATAAAATTACAGTTCAGTACTTCGTGTAACCCCCACGGGCATTCAGGAGAGCACGTACACGTAGAGGCATGCTGTTCACGAGATTTGCCAAGGTTTGGACAGGAATCGCTTGCCATGCAGTGACAATAGTCTGCTGCAATTCACGCACAGAGGTCGGCTGCTGGTCCAAGTTGTCGATTTGACGCGTTCATTCTGCCCACAAGTTCTCTATCGGATTCATATCCGGGGACATGGCAGGCCACTCCATATGCTCTACACCACGGTCAGCAAGAAAGTGTTGGATCATGCGAGCACGATGAGGCCGTGCATTGTCATCTTGGAAGACAAAGTTTCCTCGAAAGGCTGCACGAGCAAATGGAAGCAATGTTTCTTCCAGAATGGCCCTGTACTTGAACTGGTTCAGGTTTCCATTCAGAACAACCAGGTCAGTTTTGCCCCCTGCATGAAAAGCAGCCCAAACGGTCACCCCACTACCTCCAGCTTGGACTCTTGGCACTATACAATCTTCGTTGTGGGCTTCATGCACTTGTCTGCGCACTCGGACGCGACCATCTTGACGATAGACCAGAAATCTAGACTCGTCACTGAAGGTCACATGATTCCAGTGTCCTGGCTGCCATTGACGGTGCTCTCTGGCCCACTGCAATCGGCGCTGGCTGTGTTGTCTGGTCAGGCGTGGCTTTCTCAGGGGATGCCTGGCACGATAGCCTGCTTGAACCAGTCGTTGGTTGACTAGCCTTCTGGATATAGGCACATTTGTCAGTTGCTGCCACTCAGCCCTAAGCCGATTAGCTGACTTGGTACGGCCATTGCAGACTAACCGGTGCAGCTGGCGATCATCCCTCCTTGTGGTTCTGCGGGGACGTCCTGGCCTCGGTATTGGAGTAGGGACACCCCTCTGAGCATTTTGGTTCAGGATCTTTGACACCTGACCTTGAGTGATGCCATACTGCCGAGCAATAGCATGCTGTTTCATGCCAGAATTTCGTAAAGCCACCACTCCATGACAAACAGCATTGTCAAGTTGACGGACCATCTCCAGAGGAAGCGGCAATAACTTTTGTAGACGTGCAGCAGTTGTTTTCCACTAATACAGAACGCAACAACCCTTATATACCTGATTGTGAAGCCTATCGTCAAATGTACCTGTCCTTACATTTTGTCACGCCACCTGTGATATAATCCTGTTATTGACTTCTTGCTGCGAAAGACAATCAGTGACATGGTTCTTTCAACAAAGACATCACCGAAGGGTAAAATAAACTCACCAGATTGATATACTGAGTTCAGAAAGTAAACCCAAGTCAAGAAAAAATATATATTCCATATTAAATGCCAAGTCTGTAATTACAGCAAAAGTATACAATGGAAGGAAACAAACTTACGTCTTGTCTGTGATAATGTATCCATAATCGGAGTCTCGTTTCTCAAGCTCGCTGCCATGCATTGCTTGTTCAATTTCCTCCACTAATCTCAATCCAGAATCTCTGTTTCCGACCATGAAGCCCTCTTGTTTTGCTCCTCCATCTCCTCTTCCTACTTCCACTACTGCACTACTAGGAACGTATCTTGGGTCATGTACCTCCTCACCAATGGCCTGCCGAATCGACAAAGACATGTTCTTCTATTTACACACATACAGATATGTATAGGTTGTGGCATCATGGTGCATCGGGTTTTTCATTTTTTACTGGCAAACACATGATAAAGAACAGCAATACAACAAACTCACCTGTGGCAGGTTGCCCTTCTGTAGGCCAGGTAATGCTCTGTTTTCAGAAACACTACGTACATTCTCACTTCCAGCTTTTGCTCCCTCCCATCGCCCAACCTCCTGCTCTTCGCCCTGTATATCTCCACGTGTGTGCTCGCCTATTCCATGAAGAAGTAAATCAAGCAGTGAGCCTGCAATGGAACAAGCATGGATAAAACTTGATGCAGACATTAGGTGCAAGACTTACATTCTGAGTAATACATTTTAAGTAATATATATATATATATAAGCCCTGTGTATATACTTTTGGTCATGGGGGAAGTGACCTCACATTCATCACTGAAACACACACAATATCAGTTTTGGAGCTAGTTGCCATTTTGTTTCCAATGAGGAAAGGTGATTTTATGCTGACCAGAACTTTTACTACATGCATCTCAATTTGGGCTGACTGCATGAACATTCCAGTTGTTTTCACAACTATGACGCTTTAGGTGAGATGTTCGTAATTTTTCCTTACAGTAAAAATAGAAACGGGTGAGTAATTTTTCCCAGTCATTTCTGTTATCACTTTGATTTAAAAAATTTCTAAAATAATAATAATTTTCTTTATGAAACAAAAGTAAATCCACAAGCCTGTGAGTTGTATTCTCGGGCACGTCATGTGACTGCTCGGCCCATCTCGGAACGACACTTCGTGTCACCCAAGATAGCAGACCGATGTTGGGCTGCCATCTTACTTCCTGGTTGGCAATGAATTGGCAAAGGTCAGAACGGTTGCTGGTGGATTTCCAATATCGGTCCAACATTGGTAATTTGGTGTAAAAGTGCTGTCGATTTGCCAACGTTGGTCCAATGTTGGCAATATGGTGGAAAAGCCATCCGACGTTGCAGCAATGTTGGCCCAACTTCGGTGCGCTATCTGGGATGGCTCAGCATGATGCAGCACACCGCACATGTCACAGCATGGCTCGGCATGGCACATTTTGGCACACCGCAAATGTCCAGGCATGGCTCTGCACGGCTCGGAAAGGTCCAACATGTCATGGCACAGTCCGGCACACAGCATGGCTCGGCCCGACATGGCACGGCTCGGACGGTCTGTCATGGCTCATACCCCGGAACAGTTCATCACATCACAGCTCGGCGCCGCACTGCACGGCCCGGTTCGGCCCAGCTCAGAACGGTCTGAGAGAGCACGGCTCGGCTCTCTTTTCAGCTATCAACATAATTTATCGAAAGTAACTTCTGTGATCTATCAACATCATTTATAAAGGAACTGATCAAATCCGATAAAGCATGATTTGTGAATACAACCATTCATTTTACACTGTGAGTCGCATAGGGTTGCAAAGGCAGTTTCATTGGCTAAGGAGTACAATCTTGGATGGGTCGCCACTCCTCTGCAGGATAATAAAATGGCTCATTCTTCCCAGTCATCTGGTACTCATTTTGCCGACTTTGGAAGGACTAGGGCATTGCCCGTACTATATCTATATCTAAAATTATATCCCCCCCCTCTATTTACATGAAATGGTTTGGTCCAAAGCGAACGGCTTGCGAGTACGGTGACAATCCCCCCCCCTCTATTTACATGCAATGGTTTGGTCCAAAGCGAACGGCTTCCGGAGTTTGGTAAAGAAATCGCCATCGCGTGCACAAACGCGCAGGAAAGCGAATGAATCGCAAATTCGTTGTTATTAGTTTTAAAACATAGTTTAACGCCAACATAGTTTGCAAACGTGAAATAAATGAATACGCTCTCAAATGTGCCATCCGAGGCAGAGTGTGTCCTCCACGTTCGGCACACGCGATCGTTCGCTGCTCTCTGATTGGTTGAATCGTTTTTTGGACATAGCTCGGTAAGTAATTGTCCGATTAATATGAAACCTTGAAAAGGCACATCCTCGGGTCCCCAGCAATATACCTGGCAAGTTAAAAGTATATCGGACCCGTGGTTGTCGAGAAACAGCGGTCACAGACAAACAGACGTACAAACGTACAGACGTACAGAGATTACTGGAATTATAGATAGATGACAGGCCGAGTCAACCCACCTGGTGTTATTTCAACGGCACGACAGGGGTTCAAACTCAAGACCCTGAGACATTAAGCAAGCCACCTTAACCATGAAGCCAACACCAGGCTGACTTGCGAATATTTAAATGTTGTATTTGCCATTTGCAATTCCGTTATCACTTTGAAAATAAATATATTTCTAAAATAATCATACTTTTCTTTATTAAACAAAAGTAAACCCACAAACCTGTGAGTTGTATTATTTACCAACTATGCTGTGATGGGAGGGGATGTTCTTGGCCCTTTCATTTTTGAAAAATCCATTAAAATGTCTATTAAAAATGTCTATTAAAATGATAAATGGGATAATAACTACACAAGAACACAATACTCAATAATAAGCAGAAAATCAGGCAGAGCTAAAGATACATTAATTTGTTTTGCAAAGTTTTTCAAAGTGCAAAATGCGGAAGTAAATCCAAAGATATCCAATATCTTGTTTAATGAAGTCAGAGTGCCAGGCACCTTTAATTGAAGCATGGGTCTTGTCTTGCAGCATGTGCCTCTCCCCTCTTTGTTGCACCTCCACAGGAAGCACCTTTGACAACAAGTTTCTGCCACTCTGTTCATTCATTGATCTTCCTCTCTGTGGTCGCCTATCAAGAGAATGTTGGTCAAGCCTGCTTCTTGAGATGGTCATATCCAGACCTGGCTTGTCATGAAAGTGTTCCGCGGAGTTTGAAGTCGGCCGGTGACCCTTCCGACTGTCCAGCCACTGTGAGAAGTCGGACAGTGAAAGAAATTACTCAACTCATCCACCACGTTTTGTCAAAATCCATCCACAACTTGAAATATCATGCAATATAAGGTGAAGTATCACTTGTAAAAATTTAAAAAATTCTCATATCCGGAACGGGATCGAATTAATTTAATCAAAATCGAATTAATTCTTCTTGTCACAACCCCAATCTGTCCACCAAGTTTCAGCCGAATCTGTCGATAACTTTTTGATATATCGTGCTACGTATATATCGTTTTTGGCCCTATCACTCAATGGTGAAGAATCACTTTTAAAAAATCTAGTATCCGGATCCGGACCCCGATCTCACCAAAATCGAATCATAATTCCTTGGCCCAACCTGTCCACCAAATTTTGTCCAAATCCGTCCACAACTTTTTGAGATATCCTGCTTACAGACGAACAGACAGACAAACAGACGAGGTTGAAAACAACCGAAGGTGACAAAGGTAACTATAACACGAACTCGTCATTGTGTTGTGGCATTTTTAACTGTGAATTGCTGACCTTCTTCACAATGCGTTATCTTAAAATGTCGGATGCTGTCCTTCGAACTGTGGATGATGCTGTCACATAATGCACCTGCCAGTACTAGTCACACAACTGTTGAGCACTTTACTACTACTTTACTACTACACTACTACTGTTGAGCACTTTATTCAAATGATAGTTTTTTCACCGATGACTTGTGCCCAACACGATGCTTTTTAATTGTCCCAAAAAATGGTATCACCTGGTGGGAGGTAAACACCTTAAGAGAAGTACAACAGTTTCTCCATGGAGGCCATTATAATGACTAAATAAATTCACCAAAATCCTCCTAAAGCAATGGATTCAAATGTTAGTTTTCACTCCAATTCCATATTTTCATTGATTATGACCTTGTGAGTGCATTTCCTTTTTTCACGAATATCATTGAGCCTCACCTGATAGATAGCAGCCCTTCGCGGTTGCAGGAATAGTGGTGGCCGATACGTGTTGTGACTCAACCAGAACTGCTCTCCACCACGGCCGGGCCCTGACCTTCCACTCAGCACACCTGCACATCAGCCAGTTGTGTTGTAAATTTGATGATCTGCTGTTCATAAGACTCCTTAATCAAAATACTCTCACAAACGAGGCTTATCATAAGTTCACCATTGCTGTGGAATCATCAGCTGTTTCCCTGCAATATATATACTTTTAATCTACTGTAGTTTACGTACAAGTCGATGTACAATTGTTGTTTGCAGGAGATTATGAGCTGTCAAGCAGTTTATTGGGAAAGGAATAAACTTTGTTTGTTGTTACCTTCTCAATGGAAGTCAGAGCAGGAATTTGCAATTTAGACAAGATACTCACATACATTCACCAGCACGTTGCAATATATTTTGATATCTTGAGCCACCCAAGGCTAAGCCCCGCTCTTGCAGGGAAAATGGCCTTAAAATGCCTGTTGTTGTTTGTTTTATCTTGAGCGTCTATAAGTGAGTGCTCGTAGGCAGGACAACTGGTTTAACACTACACCTCTGACAGACAGGGTTAATGATGCAACTCCTGATTTAATTAATGTCGTGAACAAACTAAGTTTTATCGAAAGCGTGTGTTTAGTTTCGGAGAAGAGAGCAAAAATACCAATTTTTGGGGAGGTCAATCCCCAAAAGGGGGGAGTCAATCCCCCCCCCCCCCCCCCCCCACCCGTAAACTCCCCTGACACTGATTTTTTTAAATGCCCTGAACAAACTTTGGCATATCCGGGGTGATGAAAGTTGTGGTCAAGTTTCATCAAAATCATGTGTGTAGTTTCAGTGAAGAGAGCAAATACAAATTTTGAGGGGTCAAACCCCCGTACACTCCCCGGACCCTGAATATTTTTTTTTCATGTCGTGAAAAAACTTTTGTCCATCACGGGTGATGAAGATTGTGGTGAAGTTCAATCAAAATCGTGTGTGTAGTTTCAGAGAAGAAGTTCCGAGTGTTAACATACAGCCTGACCGACTGCCTGACTGACGGACGGACACCGCGCGATGCTAATACCTCCCCTGAACAATTTTTGTTCCAGGTGAGCTAAAAACGACAGCAGAGGTAAAATAACTTTAGCCCATTATGGCTGTGAAACATATACATCCCAGCTCTCCCATTTACTGCACAGTGCTTATATTAACACTAACCAGGGTGTGTAGCAACAGTACAATGGAGAAGACACCACTGACTACTCTCACATCTGAAATTCAGTATGCCCACCATGCAATGCCCCTTCCTGGCACTGCATTGGAATAGCAGGTTTTTTGTCTAGACCAACACATCGATCATCATAACCAAGACAAGATAGCTCAGTGGCAAGCACACTACCAACTGAGCTATCCTGCAATTATTTTTTTGTACCTTTCTAAGTGCTATTTCCTGTACATAACAAAAAGCCTTTTCCAATATTATGCAACATTCTCAGTTAAAAACACGAAAAACCTTTTAAGCCTCAACGTGGCCACTCCAAGCACCGCCAGAAATAGACTGCATATGTGGTATGATGGCTTACGAAGGAGCAATGCCAGAAATGGCAAGGATGAGGTTAAAAACCACCAAAAAAAGCTGCTGCTCGGAGAAAAACTACGTTGGGTGGCTACGTGCAAGTCGCAAACACCTGCGCGCTACTGCTGGAATATCAAGGAATTTCATGAATAAGGGGGGCTGTGCAGATGGATGTAACAATGTGTGGCTGCAGTGCAGACTATGGCATAGAGGTTGAAGTGCAAGCTATGTGAGAAGAAATGTGTTTTTAAAAAATGACAAGACAAGGTCAAGGGTCAAAAGAAGAAGAACCTCGTAAACATACCCCTTCACAAAAAAAGGAAATATAATTTGATGGAACGGCGATCTAATGTAAGGACACTAGGCCGAAAGGCAGAGGTTGTGGGCAGTAAGTGTGAAGGATTGGGAATCCATGCTTCTGGAAACAGAGATAGTTCTGGGAGAACTGCCATGGCAAGAATGTCGTGAACATTGATCTGAGAGATGTTCTGAGATCTGAGAGATTTCTGTTATATAGGATGTTCAATTAAATTCCCAACTGAGTCAATAATGACTTTCAGGGAATAATCAACAAGTGATGTCTGTCCACATATTGTGATTGACTCTTTTTGCCATCAAGAAACATATGATGGACATTAAACTGATGCTGAAGAGTCGGCAGTGGTGGCGGCCATATCTCGTGAAAATAAAAAGAGTACCAAAAATACGTCATCATTCATTACTCTTCACACGTGAAGTGGGAAGCGGAGTTAAGCAATAGGTTCACTTTTGTCTGTCTGTCTGTCCGTCTGCAAACATCAGTTTATGATTGACGAACAACTTGATTTCAATTGAATGTTATATATTGAACACGAATCAGAACATTAATCAAAAAATGAAACCTGTAGTTTAGCAATACTTTGGCTCTGAATTAGACCTGATCGACCATGCACAGAGTATCGAGATAATCTTTTAAGTCTATCTGCCTGTCTGGCAGTCAATCAAAACTGAAAATCATTCAAAACGGGAAACTTTATGTTTTTAAGGATGTCCTAAAGGACACAAACAACAAGCACGGATAACTAATGCAATGTGGTAAATAAGGTGGTGTAAAACACACTGAATCAATGGTAGACCAAAGACCCCCAGAAATAATTTTTATATGAACTTTAAAATCTTTATTTTATTTCAATTAAATTATATACTGAAGGAGCTGTGCTCCAACGCGAGTCGAAAGGATTGACGCAACAAAAGACGTAAATTCGTCCGAGTTGCTTTATTGCACGAATCAAACTCGGGTACTCTGAAAAGCCCGTTTATCGGGCAGCAATATATATACACATCATGCCGGAGCATTTGCCCGGGAAAGGCGAGACCGGGCGTGCCCGGGCGTCCTGGGGGAGCCCTGGAAAGGCGAGTCTGGACATGCCCGGGCGTCCTGGGCGAGCCCTGGAAAGGCGAGAGCGGGCATGCCCGGGCGTCCTGGGCGAGCCCTGGAATGGCGAGAGCGGGCATGCCCGGGCGTCCTGGGTGAGCCCTGGAAAGGCGAGTCTGGGCATGCCCGGGAAAGACGAGACCGGGCGTGCCCGGGCGGCTCGGGCGAGCCCGGGAACGGCGAGTCCGGGCATGCCCGGGAGAGGCACGTCTGTGCCTGTCCGGGCGGCCTGGACGAGCCCGGCATGGTGATCGCTCCCTGGCCGCATCCTCGGTAGTTGCAAGGCGATTGTGTATACCCAGCGGTAACCGCTACACACGCCCCTCCATAATCGACTTGCACCGGCAGGGTCAATTTAAGGGGGGGTCCTGATGACCCGGCCGAAGCGACCCCTGGAGGGCCGTGGGGGCAGGGGGGGGGGGGTCCGGTGTGGTGGTGGGTGGTCGAGTGGGGGGAACTGTGGACGGGGGGCGGCCTCACCGCGGAGGAAGGGCCAACCGTGGTGGTTGGTCGACTTCCACGTGCGCCGGCTTGAGGCGGTCCACCGAAATCCGGTCCGAACTGCCGCCGATGTCGATGACGAACGACTTGTCGTCCCGTCGCAGGACCCGGAAGGGCCCGTCGTACGGCGGCCAGAGTGGCCCCCGGTGTGCGTCATGAGTCTGACGCACAAAAACGTACTCCGCTGTGCGAAGCGCTGGGGGGACGTAGGACTGGGGGCCACCGTGGCGGGACGTTGGCACAGGGGCAAACCGTCGGGCGGCCTCCTGGAGGTCCGAGCGCTGGCGAGCTGCGGACCAGGGACTGGTAGCGTCGGGCACGAACTCGCCCGGGACGCGGAGCGGCTGGCCATAGACGAGCTCGGCGGTGGACGCCTGGAGGTCCTCCTTGGGGGCCGTGCGGAGGCCCAAAAGGACCCACGGCAGCCGGTCGGCCCAACCGTCGTCCTGAAGGCCGGCCATGAGCGCGGCCTTCATGGAGCGGTGAAAACGCTCGCACAACCCATTGGCTTGGGGGTGGTAGGCCGTGGTACGGTGGAGCTGGACTCCCAGGTTGCGGGTGACCGCGCCCCACAGCTCGGAGGTGAACTGCGGACCGCGGTCCGAAGAGATGTCCGCCGGTGCGCCGAAACGGGCGACCCAGGTGGCGATGAAAGCCTGTGCCACGTCGGCGGTGGTGGTGGAAATGAGGGGAACGGCCTCCGGCCACCTGGTGGTCCTGTCCACCATGGTGAGCAGGTGTGTGAAACCCCGTGATGGGGGAAGGGGGCCCACCAGGTCCACGTTGACGTGGTCGAAACGCCGTTCGGGCACGGTGAAAGGTGCCAGCGGGGCCTGGGTGTGGCGGTGGACCTTGGCCCGCTGACAGGCCGTGCAGGCGTTGGCCCAATCGCGGACGTCCCGTCGAAGGCCATGCCAGACGAAACGCGCCGACACCAGCTTCTGGGAAGCCTTCCGGCCCGGGTGGGAAAGGCCGTGGTTGGAGGCGAAAATGCGGCGCTGCCAGGTAACGGGCACGATGGGGCGAGGCTGGCCTTGGGAGACGTCGCAGAGCAGGACAGTGTCCGCGAAAGGGACGTCGGCCAGGCGGAGGCCCGTGTCCGCCGCCCGGAGGGCTCGCACCGTGGTGTCGGTGGTCTGGTCGGCCGCCATGAGCGCGAAGTCCACGCCGAGGTGGACCGCGTTCGCGCTGGCCCGAGAAAGACAGTCGGCCACGGCGTTGTCTTTGCCGGCGACGTGCCAGATGTCCGTGGTAAATTCCGACACGGCGGAGAGGTGGCGCTGCTGGCGGGCCGACCACGGCTCCGTGACTTTGGCCATTGCGTAAACCAACGGCTTGTGGTCGACGAAAGCCGTGAACCGGCGGCCCTCCAGGAGGTGCCGGAAATGGCGAACGGCCAGGTATAGACCGAGGAGCTCGCGGTCAAACGTGCTGTATTTTAACTCGTTCGGCCGGAGTTGCCGGCTAAAAAAAGCGAGTGGCTGCCAAACCCCATTCACCCATTGTTCATGTACGGCGCCCACCGCGTAGTCGGAGGCGTCCGTAGTGAGGGCAATGGGAGCGTCGAGCACCGGGTGAGCCAGCAGCGTTGCGTCGGCGAGGGTCCGCTTCGCGCTCGTGAATGCCGCGTCCATGGCTGAGGACCAGACGATGTCATGCTTGGCCGGCTTGCCCCGGAGGGCTTCGTAAAGGGGCCGCATGAGCTGAGCAGCGCGGGGCACGAAACGGTGATAAAAATTCACCATGCCGAGGAACTCTTGCAGGGCCTTGAGGGAGCGGGGACGCGGGAACTTGGTGATGGCCTCGACCTTGGTCGGCAGCGGCACGGCCCCGTTCTTGGCCCAAAAAGTCAACGGCCGTCGTGCCGAAGTGGCATTTGGCCGGGTTGACGATTAAGCCGTGCTCGCTGAGGTGTCCGAACAGTGTTCGGAGGTGGAGGAGGTGCTCGGCCCGGGACGTGCTGGCGACGAGGATGTCGTCCAGGTAGACGAAGAGGAATGGCAGGTCGCGCAGCACGCTGTCCATCAAGCGTTGGAACGCCTGGGCCGCGTTCTTGAGGCCAAACGGCATCCTCAAAAATTCGAACAGGCCGAACGGCGTGATGACGGCCGTTTTTGGGACGTCGGCCGGCCTGACAGGTACCTGGTGGTATCTCCGTATCAGGTCAATTTTTGAAAAAATGACCCGTCCCGCCAAACGGGCGGAAAAGTCTTGGATGTGCGGGATCGGATACCTGTCGGGGGTGGTAGCGTCTTTGAGGCAGCGGTAGTCGCCACATGGGCGCCATCCGCCCCCCGGCTTTGGCACGATGTGCAGTGGTGAGGCCCACGCGCTATCGGAGCGCCGCACGATGCCGAGGCGCTCCAACGCGTCGAACTCGGCTTTGGCCACGGCGAGTTTGGCCGGGTCGAGGCGGCGGGCTCTGGCGTAGAACGGCGGGCCCGTAGTTGGTATGTGGTGCTCGATACCATGTCTCACTGCGACGGCCGAAAATGTCGCCCGCGTGAGGGCCGGGAATTCCACGAGAAGGCGAGCGAACTCGTTCGCCGCCGGGAGGGCGCATGCTAGTTCGGTCGGCGCGGAGCTGCTCATCGTACATGCCAGGGAGCTGAAGGTCTCGGCGTTGACAAGGCGACGCCGTTTGACGTCGACCAGCAGCCCGTGCGCGCAGAGGAAGTCGGCGCCCAGCAAAGCCATGGGCACGCTTGCGGTCACAAAGGTCCAATTAAAGCGCTGGCTGCCGAAGCGGAGGGTGACGTTGCGCAGGCCGAAGGTGCGTATGGCCGATCCGTTGGCAGCAACCAAGGAGGGGCCGCAAACGGCGGTCTGCTTGTCCTGCTCGGAGGCGGGTATGACGCTCAGTTGGGCGCCGGTGTCACAAAGGAAACGCCGCCCGGACGCTTTGTCCTTAATAAAAAGCAAGTTGCCCGAGTGGCCGGCGCTCATGGCTGGTAATGAACGCCGGCCCGGTCGTTTCCCGACTTGCCGAAAGTGCACAGGGGTTGGCACGTCCGAGCCTTCCGTCCGAACCTGGCGTGGTAATAACACCACGCCTGGTCAGGTGGAGGCCCCGGCCGTCGTGTTGGAAGCGGTCGGCGCGGCGTGGCGGCCGCCAGTTGCACTGGCAGTTCGGCCTCCAACCGCGCAGGGCGCTCGGGCGCCATGGGCGTCGCCTCGGACGGCGGCGGGCTCCAGGTAGCCGCCCCGATGTGCTGGCCTGCCGAGGAGATCTTGTCGGTTTCCCTGGCGAGGGCGCAGGGATCCGCGATCTGCGTGCCTGCCAGGGCGAGGCGTACCTGGCTAGGCAGCTGGCGGAGGAACAGCTCTCGGAACAGAAAATCCGGAGAGTGCTCACCGAGCAGCGTGAGCATGTAGTCCATTCGCTCGGACGGGCGCGTGTCGCCGAGCTCGGGCAGGTCGAGCAGGCGTCGTGCGCGTTCCGCCGGTGAGAGGGCGAAAGCGTCGAGGAGGAGCGTCTTGATCGCGCCATACTTGTCAGCGGCTGGCGGGCGCTGGAGTAGGCTCAGGGCGCGGGACGTGGTGGCGGAGCCGAGCGCTGCTACCACATGGTGGAAGCGGGTGTCGTCGGCAGTGATGCCTCGCAGGGCAAACTGGGAGTCCGCCTGGGCAAACCAAACCGCCGCGTGAGCCTCCCAGAAGGTAGGCAGTTTAAGGGCAACTGCCGTGTCCATGTCGTGGGTCACCAATGAAGGAGCTGTGCTCCAACGCGAGTCGAAAGGATTGATGCGACAAAAGACGGAAATTCATCCGAGTTGCTTTATTGCACGAATCAAACTCGGGTACTCTGAAAAGCCCGTTTATCGGGCAGCAATATATATACACATCATGCCGGAGCGTTTGCCCGGGAAAGGCGAGACCGGGCGTGCCTGGGCGTCCTGGGCGAGTCCTGGAAAGGCGAGTCTGGACATGCCCGGGCGTCCTGGGCGAGCCCTGGAACGGCGAGAGCGGGCATGCCCGGGCGTCCTGGGCGAGCCCTGGAAAGGCGAGTCTGGGCATGCCCGGGAAAGACGAGACCGGGCGTGCCCGGGCGGCTCGGGAACGGCGAGTCCGGGCATGCCCGGGAGAGGCGCGTCTGGGCCTGTCCGGGCGGCCTGGACGAGCCCGGCATGGTGATCGCTCCCTGGCCGCATCCTCGGTAGGTGCAAGGCGATTGTGTATACCCAGCGGTAACCGCTACAATACAGTACTTGAACAGTGTAAAACACAAATTGCCTTCTTGGTGCTTCCAACAGCCGCCAGTTTTGCAGTAGTCTACTTGGACATGTTAAACGAGATATCTGCGATCACAAAGTGATCGCCAAGTTTAAGCTTCCCCTGGTTTGCCATTGGCAATCACCCGCACTTTACCCTTGGCCCACGATCCAATGATGGCATTGTTTTTTTCGGACCGCCATATGACCATGACCTTCAATATTCAGAAATAGAGTGTAAATCAAGAAAATGTGCCCCCATCTCCAATCTATCCATAATACTCAACATCATGAAAATCGAAGGAAAATTATTCAAGTTATGATCAAAAAGGTGTTTTTTAGTAAATAGGTGACAATCGCCAAAAAAAAGTAGGTCAAAGACACTAATCACGAATCACTAAGATATCAGGTGCACAACATCAGTACAGATCCACTATTATGATGCAAGAACATCTTGGAAGGCCAAGCGGTCTTTGAAATTGAGCTTTGGCAAAATTGAGTGATGACTAAAATTACGTACTGTTTGAGCGTCAGTTGCATCCTGTCTATTTATTACGTAATGTTGGAATATACCTTTCCACCCTTTAAACTACTGAAACCCCTTAGATCTTTGAAGACCTCTTAACTCCCCCAAGACCACCATGACCCCTGAAGACCCACAAGACCCTTAAAAAGCCCAAAGACCCAAAAGACCCCAAAGGCCCAAAAAACTCCAAAGAACCTTAAAGACCAAAAGACCCAAAGGAATGTGTTCCTTAACAAGGAACCCTAACAAGGTTACAAGGAACCCTTGTAACCCTAACAATAAGACACAAAACACCCCAAATACCCAAAATATCCAAAATACACCAAAGACTCTTAAAGACCCAGAGGAGCCAAAATACCCTGAAGACCCAAAAGAGCATGAAGACCCTTAAAAACCTGCAGACCCAAAAGACCTTAAAGACCCAGAGGACCCAAATACCCTGCATACCCAAAAGACCCTTAAAGACCCCGAAGACCCAAAAGACACAAAGACTCTGAAGACCATTCAAGATCAGAAAGACCCTTATGATTCCAAAGACCCATAAGATTCTTTAAACCCATTAGGTCAACTTGGACCCTTTGAGCATTTAGAACTTTATATGGCTTGGACCTTTCTAGATTACAAATAAATTACAAATCAATAATATCACCAATATTACAAATAAATTTGTACAAAATAAATGTTTGTATTATACAACAAAACAACAACAGGCATTTTAAGGCCATTTTCCCTGCAAGAGCGGGGGTTAGCCTTGTGGTCCCCATGGCAATGTTCTCCATTTTGCCATATTTTCTGCATCTCTCCTTGTTAACCCCCTTGCCCGCATTTCTTCTTCGACCATCTTTAGCCAAGTCTTTCTCGGTCTTCCCCGTCCTCTACTTCCTTCTACATTCATTTCCATCACTCTTCTCAACCAGTCACTTTCATCCTTCCTCAACACATGACCAAACCATCTCAACCTGTTTCTCTTCACAGCATCCATCACAGGCTCTATTCCCATCATCTTTCGCAATTCATCATTTGACTTCCTCTCTCTCAACGATACTCCACACATCCACCGAACCATTCGCATTTCCACCCTTTCCAGCCTTCGTTGCGGCTCTACGTTCATTACCCATGTCTCACTCCCATAAATCATAACACTTCTCACACATGCAGCATACACCTTTCCCTTCAGCTTCAACGACACTCCCCTCCTCGTCAGCACGCCACTCAGTTCCCAAAACTTCTTCCATGCACATCTCACTCGAGCAACTGTTGTCGAGTCTGATTCACCTTCTCCATTCAGCATGTCTCCTAGGTAACAATGTTTTCACACCTTCCAGCTTCACGCCATCTCCAAGATCCAACTCAACATTTCCTCCATCTGCAGCTCCCTCTGTGCACACCTTACACTTGAATGTAGCTGCCACACTGGTTAATGACCCTCTCAAACGACTACATTTTTGATGAACCCACTCAGCGCACATTGTACATTGAATGGAGTTCACTCCGACACCCTTCCTACACACAGCACATGGCCACTTCCCAGTTCTTTCCACCTCACCACATGCTTTACCACTTGCCATCACCTTCGTTTTTCCGATATTCACCTTCAGACCTTTTGTCTCCATACATTCCTTCCACTTGTTCATCTTCTCCTTCAGTCCATCCATACTTTCTGCAAGCAACACCAGATCATCTGCATACAACTCCCACGGTAAACCCTCCTTTACGTTCCGAGCCAGCACCTCCATCACAGCTACAAATAGTAGTGGACTTAGTACCGACCCCTGATGCACTCCCACCTTCACCTCAAACTCACCACTGTTCCCGTCCTTCGTCTTTACAGCTGTGCGCGCTCTTTTGTACATTGCCATCACTACTCTGATCAACCATTCCTCCACTCCTAACTTCCTCAATGCCCATTGTATTATGATTGGTGTAAATCATGACAAGACAGCAACTCAAGTTCAGTCAGGTCATTATCCTCAGTTAAAACAAGCTCATGCCTCTGTAGTGATGTGTGGTGAGGTGAGCGTAGCGAGCTGATCCACACGAGTGTATATTGTTACAGACGCGGTTTTGGATGTTAGTTTACCGAGCGGTTTGGTATGACCGCGTCTGCACAGTTACCCGATTATACTCGAACATTGGCCGAATCGCGCTACGCTAGATCAATGAAGGAAAGGACACAACGGCTGGGTTAAATGACACGACACCAGGGGTACAGTTCTCAAGACCTCCGGAGGAGGTTATAATATTTCGGAACGTTGAGATTACAAGGACAAGAGGGACAGCATACGAAGGTAGGCACTTAATCACGGTCTTATAGTAGCCCTGACAGACCACAGATAAACAGGACAAGACTGACTCACACAGGGATTGATGGCAAGGAAGGGCAGGTAGTCGAGGCTCAAGGTGCACCTTGGCTCAGGGGCAGAATCGACCCGGTCCGGTCCAGAGATGCGGGAGGTCTCTCAGCGCTCGGAGGTGGCGACTTCTCTTTCCAAGCTGGGGGCGCATCTCACGTCACGTCCGGTAAGTCGCTGCGTATATCCGGCGGGGAGTGACACGCCCTCGGCTCGTTAGCTCCGCCCCAGATGGAATCGGCCCACCGCTTCTTATTGGGTGCTGGGGGTTACCGGGCTCCGCCCTTGACGAGGAGCTGACAGCCAGCCCCTTCGTGGTAACCCCGTAACCTGGAGGTAACCTGGAGCACATGGGCAATGGCGGCTAACCGAGCCGGAGTGAGGACGCACACTCCCCGCGCGCTGTTGTTGTAGTTGTTGTTGTTGTTGTTGTTGTTTCATGAGGAAGATGGGAGGAGGTATGGGGAGGTCCTAAACTCACTACTGGTGCCATACAATCACATTCTGGTGCAACGAAGAGTCAGAATTAATGGAAACGAGTCCTTAACTGACATAGACTAAGAATAACTAGCAAGATGTCCGAAAGTTGTCTACGTGAGATGCGGTGGACCTGGGCACGACATTTAATGGGGGAAAAAGGGGAAGGTCGGTTCTACAGAGTGTTGTTTACAGACAATGGGACTAGGGAATGGGGGATTGGGGATAGTTGGGGAGTATTGGGGAAATAGGGGAATATTTACAAGCGGATATGGATGGAGGCCAAATCCCATATCCGCAACATTGCACCCTTCTCTACCCTCGGGGCGTCCCGACCCGATAAATTTTTACCTACTTTAGTGTGGCACTCAGATGTAGTTCCCTCTACTATTAACTCTACCCTGAGTGCGACAGTTTTACAGATGTTCACAAATGAGTAAATATGTCCCCCTGCGACGTTGCACCCTTCTCCTCACAGAAACACACCCACAGGATAACCGAATCGCGGAAAGAATTCGCAAACTAAACATACAGCCGGTAGGGAGCTTATTTACAATACTACACTGATATTTACACTACGATCCAGGACCTGTTTTCGGAGGAACACATGCAGATGTTATGCATAGAGAGAGCACGCATGCCAGCATCGATACACCAACCCACGAGTGCTCTGTGGCCTTACGGCCTTTAATAATGTGCAGAGCACCCCATCCAAGCACCAAAAGCACCACCCCATCACACAGTCAGCACCATCCGGTGCACCAATAAAGTGTTCCACAATCACCGGTGGTGTCGCAGCCGGCCGATGTTCTGCCGCTGGTCTTGCCTTCGTGTGGTGCACTTGGCCTTCTGGCTTCTTTAAAAAATAAAGAAAGGCGCCAACCGCGTCCATTTCTTTATTGTGGCCGTCAGGGGGCCAACTATTAGTGGTTCACCTGGATGGCATAGGTGCCACGTTGACCCATAGGTCCATCGACGGGTGGTGCTTGCCTGCAAAAGAACTGCGGTCCATGGTGGGCGGCCACAAACATTGCGGTCCATATGGTGTATCGATCCCGGCAGCAAGCAGCGAAAGTGCAGGCCCACAACTGCGGAGCCAGCACCTCTCTCTCCTCTCTCTCTGCCCCAAAGCCAGATCCTCGGAGGTGGGAGACAAAAGAAGCAGACAAGTGAGTAAGGTGGTAAGGGCGCAAAAGTGCACGCAACATTAGGTAATGCACACTAGGGGCACAAGGGAACCAGGTGAGACAGGTACGTTCCTACCGTACGCCCCCCCCACCAGGTAACCTACATTGCCCCTCCCTTACCCCTTACTGTATCCACAAAACACAACACTACCCATAAACATCTACTTTACCAATCAACAAACGTCCCTACTGTCTTCCCCGTTCCTCCCATAAACCAAATTCGTCTTCTCTCCCTCCTAACCAATCAAATTTGCCATTTCCAACTCTCATCACAATTTGCCATCTCCAACTCAACATCAAAATTTGCCATCACCAATTCATCATCAGTCCCTCCTAAGGAGGGAGAGTTGGAATCACCCCAATGTCTCATCCACGTCGTGATGCGTCTCACCAATCCACTCAGCAATTCTCATTTCCTGCACACAGAACAAAGAAAACACAGGTGTGGAGTCATCATCATCACCACAGGTAAGTGGCTGCGTATGGTGCGACAGGTTCATCAATCCTAACTATTTCCTAAATGACTTTAACAACTTTACATTACCCGGGGTCTTTCCCTGCCAATCCATTGGCCCTCTTACACTATGGGTTCTAAAAACCAATTCCCATTGACCAAACTGTGGTGCTTTTCAATTTGGGGTCTCACTCCCCCGATTCATCTCCCGGTGCCCTCGCACAATTTCTGGGCTGTGGCGTGTACCTCTCCCAGCGGGTCTACCCACCTGCACACCTCCACCACTGCAGTTGCCTCCGAGCTTACCTGCTCCTTACCCTAACCTAACTACCTGGGGAAGGCCCTCTGGCGCTCTCCCCACTCGGTGCCCTCTCTGGCACTGGGCTACCCGGGTCCGTCCTCCGGATCCTCGGGCCCCATCCACAACTCTACCGGCTCCCAGAGCCCACCTGCGGCCTCACCTGGCCGACATCCTCACAGTGGTGGAGTGCCCAAACCAACTACACACACTAACAGGCTACACGCCCAGCCATTTCCACAACACTAATGCACCCATCCACAATACCATTCTGCAACCGCACCACAAATGCCAACATCCAACCACAATTTACCTATACCCTCTACCTAACACTTACACTACCCGCCCCGGGTATCCGTGATGGGGGTCCACTCTTCCCCCATTCACACCTTCGCACCATGCACACCACTCCGTACCACTTACTCCAACTCCCTCCACACACCTGTACTTGCACACCTGTGCTCTCACTCTTGGTGCCGCCTGCACCCTTCTCTCCCCAAGCGCATTCGCGCTGATCCATAACACTCACTACTCACACACTGCTCCACACACCTGTCCAGTTGCACACCTGTGCAATCACACCAGTTCAATTCTCACACACACGGCATCATCTCAGCTAACTACTCCCTTCTGAAACTTGCGCTTCCCAGTCGTCCCTTTAAACTATTGCGCTCCCACATCATTATCATCCACACTAATCTACCTGCGTCCCCACTACAGGTATCAGTCACTATCTAACCTTAACGTCACCTAATGTCATCTTCTAGGTCCCTACACACAATATAACCTAACCCACCCGGGCTAGTTTTCACTGCCATACACCCCATAATCTATTGCGCATTTGCCCCACCATGGGAAGGGTGGCAGGGATGCCCCCCTTACCCACCGGGCCCATCGCTCACTACCAATTTTGCACATCAAATTTCAACAAATCAAAAATTTTCCAATCACTGCCCATCCTTTGCCAATCATCAAATTTTGTTTTTCTCTAATTTTGGGGCCAAAACACTAACCTCATCACACAGTCTACTCACTAATGCCTCTCGGTGCGCCAATTCCTGTCCAAAGCCCGGCTTCGTAAAGCCAAGCCATGAATGCGGGTTGTTTGGTGCCAGCGGCTGGATATGTCCCGCATTCGGGGCAGGGACGGGGGCTTACCCGGGCCGAGATCCCACGCACCACCTCGGCACGGAGCCATCCCATGGCCCGATCTCGACCTGCCGGTATGCCTCAACAAAAAGTGGTCGCCATGACGATCCTTCCTATCGGGCTGCCCGCTCCGCCTAGTGGAGCACAGACGCGGCCGTTCAAAGCGAGGCCCGGCACGCACCGAGGGCCCGATTCGGCTAAAAGTCGACCTAACCGCTGCTCCGTTTAACGTCGATGCTTCACCTGCATGCTTACACCCCGCAGCCCGTTCCTTGCTCACACATCCAGCCGTCTCCATGCTCCTCGTACCTTTCCTTACACACCTCGGTACTCTCATTCCACTCACAGCCTTGGTCACACACCTGACCACCGAACACCTTGGCACACATTCGCCGCTCGCACACCTCACCAACACACCTCTTCGCGCCCCCTCCTCGGTCACCTCCTCTGTGACAATCACAGGTGTGCTCCCACTCGCACACCCAACCACGTGCCTCACTACCAATTCCAGCGTGCATTCCCACTCACGCTCTACCATTCCAGGTGTGCATCCTTCCATTCCAGGTGTACATCCTCGCTCACCTGTCACAACCAACTCACGCTCCTTGTCACTCTCACTACTCTCACCTCCATTCTTGACAGCGCACTCACCCTTACTCTTGACAGCGCACTCTTTCCTCATGCACCCGTCCGTTACACACCTTTCTCGCGCACACTCTCCCGTTACATCCTCTGTAACACTCACCACAGGCATACACTTTCTTGTTACATCCTCTGTAACACTCCCCACAGGCGTGCATTCTTCCTTGCCTTTGACAGCGCACTCTTTCCCCATGCACCTGTCCGTCACACACCTTTCTCGCGCACACCCTTGCGCACACTCTCCCGTCACACCCTCTGTAACACTCACCACACCGCGCTTCCATGTGCTCCCTCGCACACGCGCTACGACCGACTCACTCTCGCCAGCACCTTCACTCCTTGGCACACACTTTTTCCTCACACACCCCAGAGTCGGACTTTCTCGCACACCTCCTTTTTCGCACACCAGACCTGTCGCACACTTCACCAACGGCCTCTCACGAACACCCGGGTCCATCTCGACCCCCAAGCTTCTTAAATCCCCTGGCGCATCATACGCACGACCATATTGGTCACCACTTACACCGGGTCCTCTTCCTCTTCGCTTCTCCTCCATCACCTGCGAATCCCTCATCCGGTTAATGAGCACATCATCACGATCCGAACACAGACTTTGGACCAATTCTTTTACTTCCTCCTTTATCTCTTTCTTATCCTCTCTCCGTCGCTTCTTAATTTCGCTCACCCCTTCTTCCACTTCCTCTAATTTCTGCTTCACCTCCTTCATCTCCTCGTGCGCCCCTTTAAGTTCTTCCTCTAACTCCACCTTATTTTTTTCTATGTGCTCCCGCACCTCCCGCTCTTTAACCTCCATCACCTCTACCACCTTGTCCATTTTCCTCGTCAGGTCCTCATGTACCGTCTGACACTCTTTTTTAATTACCCCTACGTCCTTTTTCATCTCCTTCTGTGTCGATTTTAAACCCTCTATTACCGCTGTGTTCTTCTTTACCTGGTCCCCCAACTCCTTTTGTCCCACTGTCAGTTGTTCTACTCCCAGCGTCAACTCCTCTATACCCCCTTGCAATTTTACAGTCCCCTTTCTCACCTCCTTCTCCATGCGCTCCTTACAGTGCCTCACCTCCTCGCGCACTCCTCCGACCTCCTCACTCACCCCTCTTCTGATCTCCTCTCCCATCACTTGCATCTCCTGCCCAGATGCCACCCTCATCTGCTCCATTTCCTCCCTGTGAGCATCCAGTTTGGTTTCTACTCCCATTCTGACCCCCTCTATCTGCTGCCCCATTTGTTTAACTTCCCTTTCCGCTTGGTCCCTCATGTCCCTCAATTTGCCTTCCATACTGTTTTCTAACCCCTCTAACCCCTTTTTCACTCCCTCTATCTGATTCTCCTGGGCAGCCATTCTATTTTCTACCCCCGTTAACCCCTCCTGTATTTCCCCTAATCTATCGTCTAATTTCCCAAATTTCTTGTCTAATCCCTTAAAATTATTGTCTAATCCCTTAAAATTATTGTCTAATCCCTTAAAATTATTGTCTAATCCCTCACCGGTACCCCTCGCTTCGTCCCTCATTACCCCCATTTGGTTTCCCATTACCCCCAATTGCTCACTCTGAGCCCTCGCTTCGTCCCTCATTACCCCCATTTTTGCTTCCAATCGCTCACCCTGAGCCTCCATACTGTTTTTCAAACCTCCAATTTGGTCTCCCATTTGTCCCATAAGGGCCCTCATTTGCAGGAAGAAAAGGTTCGAATCCACCAGCGGCGCTGCTACGGTCGCGGGCGGCGTGGCCATGTGCGAGGCGCCATTTTGCACGCCCGTAACCTCGTGCTCGACGACGCTATTTTGCGAATCTGCTACCCTCACTGCTTCGCTCTCCTCTTGTCCCTCATTTTGGTCCTGGATCGACCCTGCTTCCCTCTCCTCTACCGGAACCCAGCCGTCTTGGTCTGCCATAGCGCGACTTTCAAAATTCGGGTTTTTATTTTTTTTGTAAAACACAATTAAATTTCGCTGTTATAATTTCGAGCGCGTGAAACGCGCTCCGGATCGAATCCCACTTCCCGACACCAAATGTTACAGACGCGGTTTTGGATGTTAGTTTACCGAGCGGTTTGGTATGACCGCGTCTGCACAGTTACCCGATTATACTCGAACATTGGCCGAATCGCGCTACGCTAGATCAATGAAGGAAAGGACACAACGGCTGGGTTAAATGACACGACACCAGGGGTACAGTTCTCAAGACCTCCGGAGGAGGTTATAATATTTCGGAACGTTGAGATTACAAGGACAAGAGGGACAGCATAGGAAGGTAGGCACTTAATCACGGTCTTATAGTAGCCCTGACAGACCACAGATAAACAGGACAAGACTGACTCACACAGGGATTGATGGCAAGGAAGGGCAGGTAGTCGAGGCTCAAGGTGCACCTTGGCTCAGGGGCAGAATCGACCCGGTCCGGTCCAGAGATGCGGGAGGTCTCTCAGCGCTCGGAGGTGGCGACTTCTCTTTCCAAGCTGGGGGCGCATCTCACGTCACGTCCGGTAAGTCGCTGCGTATATCCGGCGGGGAGTGACATGCCCTCGGCTCGTTAGCTCCGCCCCAGATGGAATCGGCCCGCCGCTTCTTATTGGGTGCTGGGGGTTACCGGGCTCCGCCCTTGACGAGGAGCTGACAGCCAGCCCCTTCGTGGTAACCCCGTAACCTGGAGGTAACCTGGAGCACATGGGCAATGGCGGCTAACCGAGCCGGAGTGAGGACGCACACTCCCCGCGCGCTGTTGTTGTAGTTGTTGTTGTTGTTGTTGTTGTTTCATGAGGAAGATGGGAGGAGGTATGGGGAGGTCCTAAACTCACTACTGGTGCCATACAATCACATTCTGGTGCAACGAAGAGTCAGAATTAATGGAAACGAGTCCTTAACTGACATAGACTAAGAATAACTAGCAAGATGTCCGAAAGTTGTCTACGTGAGATGCGGTGGACCTGGGCACGACATTTAATGGGGGAAAAAGGGGAAGGTCGGTTCTACAGAGTGTTGTTTACAGACAATGGGACTAGGGAATGGGGGATTGGGGATAGTTGGGGAGTATTGGGGAAATAGGGGAATATTTACAAGCGGATATGGATGGAGGCCAAATCCCATATCCGCAACAATATTATATGTACTAGTGTGAATCGGCTCGCTATGTTTGCCTCACCACACATCACTACAGAGGCACGGGCTTATTTTAACTGAGGAGTATATAGCGATGCACATATATATATATATAGGGCCAAAAGCGATATACATATAGCATGATTTCTCAAAAAGTTGTGGACGAATTCAGACAAAACTTGGTGGACAAGACGGGTGTGTGACAAGAACGAATTGATTCGATTTTGATGAAGATACGGATCTGCATATGAGAATTTTTTTTAATTTTCCAAATGATCCTTCACCATTGAGAGATGTGGTCAAAAACGATATGTAGCAGGATCTCTCAAAGTTGTTGACAGGTTATGACATAACTAGGTGGTTGAGTGGGGTAGGTGACAAGACCAAGCCGATTAGATGTTGGTTCAGATTATATCTATGAACTCTCTAGTTACACTTTTATCAATGTGTACTCAATGTTTGCCGATACTCAATGTTTGCTGATAATGTTTGCACAAGTGTTATGACTTATGAGCATGGAGTTATTAAGTTAGATTATAATGTTTCATCCAAAAGGTTTATTAAAACATCACTGGAGTGGGTGATCGAGCTTTTACAAAAATTGTTACTCTGAGCTTTTCACTCAGGATCATAATGGAAATATAACTTTGAGGTTATGATGTTTGTGATGAAAGTGACAACTATTGAGAAGGTGGCAGAGAAAGTTAGGTATGTGGTAATGCTTCAGCAGTTGGAGCATTTATATCATCCGCACGAGCAGAAGACAAATGTGAATGACGTGGAGTGTCTATAGCTTTGAAATGCAGATTCCCCACTAATGGGACATGTTTATGAAACTCCAAATAACTGAATATGACAATGATGTGTCCGGTGCATGCAAAGCTCTCAAATGTAAACTCGAGAATCTGCATTAACCGAGCAAGAAAAATTCTCATTATAAATTAAGAAAGCCATCGAAAAAGGGTAACAACTTTTAACAATGTAACATTAACATTAACACAACTTAAATGTAACATTAACAACTTTTTGACACAAGTAGACGATTTTGCCTGTGGACATTTTGCTTTCCGCACAGAAACAAATTGTCTTGCAATGCAAGACCAGCATCAGCATGATGCCCGGAAATATGTGGCAGAATCAGGTCAACCTCGAATATGATTTCATCTTGCTTGCTGTGTTTGAATAATGAATATTATTCGTATGACGACAAAGTCGGTGATAAGGAATGTCACACGCTGGGGATTTACGAAGGGTAGATATGAAAAGGTTTTGTTCTATGTGTTGATATAACTATAATGAGGACAGGTCTTAGCAGTGGTAGCAAAATAATGTTAAGGATTATGTTACTTTTGATGACGATGCCAAAAAAATAGGAGGCTTTAGAAACAAATTCAGATGTATTCTTTTAACATTGTATAGATAAAGTACAGTTTGCTGTTGGCTTAGCGGTTCGGGTGTTGGCCTGGGACACCTAGGATCCTGGGTTCGAATCCCAGTTGATCGCTGAATTAACACCAGCGGGGTTAACTCAGCCTGTCGTCCTTCTGAGGTTGCGCAAATTGAGTACCAGTTCACTGTTAGTTCTCAGTGCGTCACAAGAGGTGAACTAACAGGGTTGGCGGCAGGAAGGGCATCCGGCCATAAAACATTGCTTCAAAAAGGGGACCACCGTGCCAGAATAAAGGCCAACCCCTGCTATGCGGGGAAAAATGGCCTCCAAAGGTGGTTTATAGATACAGTACATGCTGACAAATGATTGGTCAAATTTTTAAAAAGCCAGGGGGGTACAACAGCTTTATATATTAGTCCCATTTTGAATGTGATAAAGGTAAAACTAACTGAAGAAAAACTTTAAAACAAAAGATAGTTTCAAAACAAACTCGCTGGCAGGCCAAAATGGCTGCTGAGTTGATAAGCAATTAATTTTCCTGCTGCGTATTCAGCATAAAACCCAGACGATTTGAGAATGTTATACTTATGAGGGTTTGAATAGAAACAAAAGTTAACCCCTCCATAAAGGTGAAGCTATTGGAGTGCAATCAGATCTCCGCTACACATTTTAACTGCAAACAGTTTTCCATATTCCTCCAGCACAAAACAGGGGGAATCGATATCAAATAAAACAGAGTAATAAAAATCAATTCCTACCAAGATACTCAATTATTTTGACAAAGTAAATATAGACAAATAAATAATTAATTAGAGCTTATAATGAGCATCAAATGTTTCGTTCTTTTGATTTACTTATTAAATTATTTGTGTTGTAAATAAATTTTCAAACTAACCTTGAGTCATAGATGAGAAGAAGATGAGAAGAAGATGAGAATATAAAGATGACAAGCAGCAGCAGAGCTTGTCAAGTCCATCAAATATTTCCAGAGGGAATTACTCATCCATGGCTGCAGACTATCTAAAATTCTGTCAAACCATATATCCATCTTAATATTCACTTTCCCATTCACAACGTTCGGTTTCTGAGTAAATAAACCATTGTCTGTGAAGACTAGTTTTTAAGAGCACAAGTGTTTTTCAATAAAGTTAGGCGTGGGTGACCACAACAAAATGGTACCCATACAATTTAATAAACCTTTATTATTTTTTAATATAGCTGCTGGTTGCACCATTTTTCTGTGGGCACATCTGCCACTGATGCAATGCCTCTTGATAACCAGTTATCTGGTACTCATTTTGCCGAACTCTGAAGGATGACAGGCTGAATCAACCCCACATGGCATTAACTCAGCGGGATTCAAACTCAGGACCTCAGGATCCCAAGCCCACCACCCTAACCATTAGGCCAACACCACGTGATGACTCTGTTGTTGGGGGGTTTTTTTTGGGTTTTTTTTTTTTTGTATACTGAATCGAGGCTCGTGAAAGAGCTAACATTTATTTCACAAACAAATCAACCAGACAAACAAAATATACAAAAAGAGGGAGCGGAAGACAAGACAAGACAAGACAAGATGGGGAGAGAAGGGGAAGCACACAACCACAACATTTGAGAGCAGGGAGAAGTGTGGGAGGGAGAGGGCTTGGGGGCAGGAGGCGTGGGAAGGGGAGGGGGGGGGGGGTTCTTGTTTTGGGTCGATTTTTGAAATGTGCACTCATTGGTCAGACAGCTGCTGGACCACACCCCCATCGTTCGCTTGAGTCCACCCACCATAGTGCCAAGACAAAATTATATGACTACCATCTTGTTTCCTGGTGGGCCTATAAACACATTAGGCCTGTAGGCTTCTGCTGATTATACACTGCCCGGGTTTGTTGCATCAGATTTCCATTGGCTTTGTTTGGGTCGAGTGTTATTGCCGTTGAGAGGCTTCAGCGTGGAAAGACTATGAATGTCCGAGGCATTCAAAATCCTAGTTAAATCCGTTATTCCAACCGTGACCAACCATACCCGCTCATCTCACTTCCGGTTGCACCCAGTTCTGGAAAACCCATGATCAACCCAAGCTCAAGCATATTTACATATTGTAACATGAAAGGCAAAATGATGCTGCTACAGGACCCCAAACAATCGAATCATATCATATGTCGAATGATAGTAAGGTTTAATCAAGCCCGTCTGTACTCAAGGTACATCAGAACGCAAGGTGAGGGGTTGACTTCAATTTTTTTAACAGCACATTAAATGTGTGTTTCCCATTCACGATGCTCATATTTTAAGAGTGCTTTAAATGCGTGTTTCCTAATTGGCCCGTTACCTGATTTTGTCGCAGTTTGTGAACACAGTGCTGTCATTCTTGTTTTATTACAAACGACACGTTCTTTGGTAAACATTTGCTTCACATGATGCATGATCACTATGGAAAGTTTCAGATGGATATCTTTAATGCCATTGATTTTATTGAAGTTAGAGCTCAGTCTCCAGATGTCCGCCTCTACGCTGCAGGCAAACCTGGATTTATTACTCTGAAACATCCAGCTGTGGTGATTTAATGGATTTTGTCTGTTATTGTGTTTTGAGATCATCTATGGATTGTGGCTTCGATAGACGTTGTACTTGATTAAGCATCTAACCCTGAACTCCGTTTGAGTTTTCTTGAAGGATTTTGTTCCCAGGTAGATTTCGACTAAAAACGATTTTTATTTGGTTGTCCATGACATGTTGAGAAATTGGGGCTATCTTGTCTAAATCTGCTGAATATACACGAACTCCGCTTTGTGCACCTGCAAAAAGTAAGAAGATATCATTATTATGGAGAAAGTTATTGGAGGCAATGTTGGGACCGGTTTTTGTGGTCACCCTGTATTTAAACATTCCTATTTCCTATGTAATCCAAAATAAAACTTTTCCTATGTAATCCTAATTTTTTGCCATTTTCTACATAACTCATGACAACTGTGCCACATACCCTACTTTGTCTGTTTTCAATCTATGAAGCAGGTACTAAATAAGAGTGTATATGATGAGGAATCGAAGCAGAGTGATGTCACCATGTGCGTTGCACCTTTTAAAGGACAGTGAAGCGAAGAAGAAGACGAAAAAGAAGGAGAGAAAAAAACAATGCAACTTATTGGTTAATCTTTAACAGTTTTTTTTAAAGACAATCAGTGCAAATGTTGGCAAAAATACATTTGTACATAAACATTTCAACATTTTGCTAACGTCTAAGCAAATTACAAATTCACAAATTTAACAATGAAGAATGGACAAATATAAAAGAAAAGCAGAAGGAATCAATAGTGAAGAAGAAGGAGTTATTGGGAAAATAAGTAGGAGGCAATGAAAAGAAGAAAACAAGAAAGCAATCAGGGATTGCATACCCTCACCAGTACTTGATTGTGTGGTGTATTTTGTGTGGCGTTTATTAGCTGCTGTGTCTGTGCGGTTAATTGATGACGTGTATTCATGTTCAATCTGCTTCCGGTATTCAGTTCCGCTTCCGGCCCCTCGAGCAAGGAAGTGACTTCGATCTCTGCATCAAAGTTAAAGTATTTTTTCCATCCGTGTCTTTATCAAATTTCCACTCGTTATTTTATTGTGCATGTGCTCCTGTGTGTTTCTAGTTATTGTTGATTTGCAATTCATGCAAACTTGTGTATAATTAATTGTTTTCTGTTCGCACCGCGTGCGCAGCCTGGTCTCTCGAGGGCTTCCCTCCCCCAATCGGTGTTTTGTGAATTTAAGTTCTTTCCTTCGCTGTATTGCTTATTTCTTAGATTTTATCTTCTCCCCCAAACTTCCCCGAACATCTACCCTTTGTCTAACATTTTAAATCCCCACCCCCAAAAAAAACTTTTCTTTTTATTATTGCTATCCTAGCGGGCCCCCACGTGTGCTTGTTGTCTCGCCCCGCCCCCTTCATCTCCTTTTCTTCCACCTCTTCCTTCCATCTCCAGCCGAAACTCGCCTTTCCAATTCTAGTTTCCTCCATCTCATTTAACTCTTTCTCCTTTCTCTGATCCACGCCCTCACTTCATAGTGGGGGGGTCTATGTACTCAATTTCAAGTTTGTGTGCAGTTCATGTTAATTTTGGCCAACCACTATAAATGTATTCTACTGGGTCCTACTAATCGGAAAAATGATGTCGCCATTTTTTTCTGTTGACCTGAGTGACCTTGACTCAAGGTCAAAGTTCAAACGTCATTATGGTGACCATACTTCATTCAAAGTATATCGACCTTGGTACCAAAATGTGGCAAATTTCACAAGGAACGTTGATTATGACATTTGTTTGTCATTTGCCTACTCAGATGTTTGCAATATGCAAATTAATAAGCAAATGACCTAATTAGAGAAAAAATATGTATAATTAACATAAAGTCTTCACCATACACGTAAATCCCATCACTTCGCATTATTATTGAATGCCAATCATTAGGTACCATCTCAAATGTGTTCTGCTGGATCCTAAACTGGAAAAATATGTTGCTTATTGTTTTCTGTTGACATGTTCTTGATATTAACTGACCTTTGACATGTACTTGACTTTACTTACCTTGACCCAAGGTGAAATGTCAAATGTCATTTTAAGCATGTGACGTGAACAAGCAAAGTGATTTGGACATCTGCCAGAATCAATTTTGTGTTTTTAGGCAACAAATTAAATGTAAAAAATACTAACAATGGCTAAAAATCCAACCAACATGAGCAAATGAGCATGATGAATGAACAGTATAAAGAAAAGCATTGGGAACTTGAATCCAAAAATCAATATTCCAGACATCCGACTTATTTTACTTGATCTACTTTCTCAACAATCCTATCCAAGAAGTTCTGTGACTCAAGCTCTTGGGTCTCACTATCTTCCATGATCTTTCCTGGAAAATACACATTTCCAGGGTGGCCTCCAAAGCCAGTCGTCGACTGGGCATCCCCTTTCGTGCGAAGTCCTTCCTTGGCACACCTGAGCTCCTCACCACATACAAGGCTTTCATCCGCAGCTCAATGGAATACTGCTCTCCCCTCTGGGCTGGTGCTCCTGCCTCACACCTAGCTCGGATTCACGCTATTGAAACCAAAGCGTTCAGAATCATTGGAATCTCTCGCGATGAAGCTAACTCCGAGGGCCTTTCACTCACTCACCGCAGGTTGGTGGTCTTTCTGTCTTCTACCGACTCCTCTACGGCCTAGCTCCCCCAGCTCTGTCTGTGCTCTGTCCCCCAAATATTCCTACAGGTCGCACACGATCTGCCTGTAACCCTCTTATGGTTAAACTGCCAAAATCAAGACTCTCTATTCACCTTCACTCTTTCATTTCTCTTTTCTCCCACCTCTGAAACAAACTCCCTCACTCTCTTCAATCCCACTCCTCCCTCCAGGTCTTTCAAACAGCTGTTCACCACCATCTCTTATCTTCCCCCATCCAAAACCTTGATCTTTTCTACCTCCATTAATTCACCCCAGATCCACTTTTTTGAAATACTGACTTCTTTCTTGGAAGTCCTAGCAGTGTCCAAGTGTTTTCTTTTTTACCTCTCCCACCCTGCCCCCCCCCCACCCCATCCCATGCCTCCTCCCCCCAAGCCCTCTCCCTCCCACAGATCTCCCGATGTCCCTGCTCTCAAATGATGTACTTGTGTGCTTCCCTCTCTCTCTCCATCTTTTCTCCTGCTCCCTTTATCATGTTTTATGTTTTATGTGTCAGTTTGTCTTTTTGTGATCGATGTTAGCTCTTACACAAGCCTCTATCTTGTATACAAAAACGAAAAAAAAAAAATCCAATATGGCTGCCGAGCCACGTGATTGATGACGTCATTCATTTAATTATCCCATACAATTTTTGTGGAGATAGATCCCCCAAAAAACAACAACCTTCGGTGTGAGAGAAAAACAACAGCTCCATTTAAGCAGTTCATGAGAAATTGATGACATCAACGGGATGTTGATTGAGTACATGCTAACCGCCATGGGAAGCAAGGAGAAGCTGACATTTCAGGAGTTAAAGCTTCGTGTGCTCCAATGAAGGGTTAGCACCCACAACATCAGCTTCTCCTTGCTTCCCATGGCATCAGCTACCTCCCAACCATGTCCAATCTGTTGATTTCATCCATTGTTCAAACTGTCCATCAATCAATCATAGCCTTCGCCAACACGTCCAGTTATTCATCCTACAGTTCAGGACAAATCTTGTTACTCCAAAGAAATGCAGGATGATCAACTGTCTTTGACTGAGTATGATAAGGTCCAGTTTCAATTAATTTGGGGAAAGATAAAAAATTAAAATTGTATAAATCAATCTATAAACAAGAAAGAGCAATCAGAGATTGCAGACCCTCGCCAGGACGTGTTTTCAGTGGTTTTTAAGGCTTCTGTGTTAAAACAAATATGGCGGCCAAACCACGTGACCGATGACATCATTATTATTTTTCTCCACTAATTTATCCCAAGATGACGCTCAAGAAATTTCATCTTGATAGGATGAAGTTTTGTACTTGTCGAATTATGACATCATAATGGAGGCACCTATGAACATATTTTATTCATCATGAACATATTTTATTCCCCATGGAGTGTTCTTTACAATGAGCCATGTCTCAATTTTTTCTATTCAGCGCTTTTGGTGATATAGAGGTGCAAAGTTTTTCCGTTTTTCCAAGATGGCGGCCGAACCACGTGACCTATGACGTCATAATTATCATTACAAAATTCTACAGGTGGAGTTGCACCTATGGTGAAAATTTCCTATCAATCGGACCAACGGTTGCAGAGAAAATCATATTTATTCTGTGCGGACAAACAGACAAACAAGAAGACGTCATGCGTAGCACGATACTTGCAAAATCCGCCGCCCCCCCCCACCCCCCACCCCAAAAAAGTTTTCCAATGATACAGCAAATTGTCCATTTCATGAAGATTAAAATTTACAATCTTGATCAAAGCTCGGGTCAACAGGATGAAAAGTGACGATTTTTCAGATGAAAAATGATGATTTTGGAAGGTTGACCTTGAGTTGACCTTTGATCTTTTGACCTCAAAAATAATTAGTTTCCCTATTTAGTGACTCAATGTGCAAATGCTGTTCAATTTTCAAGTCAATCGGATGAAAATTGAGGATATTAAAAATTTGGCGTCTGTTGACCTTTTGGCCTCTTGACCTCAAAAATAGATGGTGGTTGAATTCAGTGACCATATATATAAATCCTCTTAGAAGTTCAAGTGAATCAAATTAAAATTGGTGATTTTAGAAATTTGGCCTATGTTGACCTTTTGGCCTGTGTTTACCTAAATTATAATACGTGGTTGAATTCAGTGACCAGATATGCAAGTCCTCTTCAAATTTCATGTCAATTGGATGAAAATTGAGGATTTTAGAAATTTGGCCTATGTTGACCTTTTCGCCTATGTTGACCTCAAATATACTTGGTGGTTGAATTCAGTGACCAGATATGCAAGTCCTCTTCAAATTTCAAGTCAATTGGATGAAAATTTAGGATTTTAGAAATTTGGCCTATGTTGACCTTTTGGCCTATTTTCACCAAAAATATAATTTGTGGTTGAATTCAGTGACCAGATATGCAAGTCCTTTTCAAATTTCAAGTCAATTGGATGAGAATTGAGGATTTTAGAAATTTGGCCTATGTTGACCTCATGAATAGTTGGTGGTTGAATTCAGTGACCCGATATGCAAGTCCTCTTCAAATTTCAAGTCAATTGGATGAAAATTGAGGATTTTAGAAATTTGGCCTATGTTGACCATTTGGCCTATGTTGACCTCAAAAAAACTTGGTGGTTGAATTCAGTGACCAGATATGCAAGTGGTCTTCAAATTTCAAGTCAATCGGATGAAAATTGAGGATTTTCGAAATTTAGCAAATTTGGTGACCTTTGGCCTATGTTGACCTTTTGACCTATTGACCCCAAAAACAAGAGGCTTATTGCTTTTGACCAACTCTACCACTTGGTGAAGTTTCGTGAAGATCGGTTGAAAATTGTGACCTGTAGGCCGGTGACAAACAAACAGACAGACAGACAAACAGACAGACAGAACCACAAACACAACCGACCAATATACTTGAAAAATCTTCGATTTTGCAAGTAACGAACGGACTCAAATGCAATACCCTCTCCTCATGCGAGGATAATTAAACGATATATGGATACAGACACTTTGTGGAGAAAATTACCAATTGTTGTTGGTGAATGTTAAATATCCTATGGTGTCTTTCGCAAAGAGTAGGCGAGGGATTTCAGGCATCCTGAACATAAAATCCTCTGACACATTCCCTCGAACGTCAGGACTGGTGAATCCATATATTCATGAAAGGCTTTGCCATAAACATTCCAAATGATCCCACAAGAAGGTGGGAATAATTGGGAGAGTTAATAAGAGTCGACCCAGGTGCCTCATCAAAAATCTGCATAAATCACCGCTTGGTCAACGTATACATCTTCCTATAATTCACCAAATGTCTGTCTGTCTGTTCCCAGGTACCGCAAAAACGGCTGAACCGATCGCAACGAAATTGTGGGTGGGTTATCAGGGACCCCCTGGAGTAAAATTGGCTATATTGTTTTTCCAATGAGGAAAATTTTTCAAATTTTCCAATTTTTCAGTTTTTCCAAACACGATGGAATAATATTTACCGATATGAACAGTGATGTGGCTTTTATTGAAATTCTACAAATACTGTTTAGATTTTGATGATTTGCGTGCGATTTGATTTAACGGATGTTTATACAAATCGTTTAAAATAAAATAAAAGCCTTCAATTTCTGATATTTTGCCTTTTCATTTGGGCCTCCCAATTGAAGCCCCGCCCATAGTTTGGGTACCGTTGCGAGTAAGACTAATGACAAGATCTACCTGTTTACCAAGACATTTAACAATATCCCAAAATATAATTTAGAGGCAGAGAAACATGCAGCCAGTACCTCAGCGCAAGGGTTTAGATGACTGAAAACAACAGCAAAAAGCATGGGAAATAAAAAGCATAGAAAAACATCCTCCCACTGCCCACAAACAGGACAATTAGGAGTAACCATAAAAAGTGAAAGAAAACTTATTTTTCTGATGGGACCATAGAAAACCCTCCCACTAATGTCACCAACATGTCTCGGGGCAAAATTGGAAAACAAAACCAACCGATTAGGTTTGCAACACTTTGATACAGACATGATCTACCTTCCATCCATGTCCCATATGCAGGGTGTGAAAAAAGTTAGTGTGTGTGTGTGTGTGTGTGTGTGTGTGTGTGTGTGTGTGTGTGTGTGTGTGTGTGTGTGTGTGTGTGTGTGTGTGTGTGTGTGTGTAAATATATATATATAGTAGCAGGGTAGCGGTTTTTCAGTTACCTCGGAGTGACGTCCCTGCCCTATGCGAGTCCCAGGCTCAGCTGGATCGGGCTGACAGTACCTGGTCTGGGCCCCTTGTCCAGGGTAACGGATCCCCACTGCCTTATGGCTAAGGCTATGAGAAGGTCACTTACATATCAAACCGCACCTGAAGGTCAGCCTGGGCAGCACTATATCGTGAATAAATGTGCCAATGAAAGTCGGGGGTGGCACCAATTGAGGCATCACTGCACAGCATCTACAGACAGGTGTGTCCACTTTGGATATCAAGTACAACCGTCATCATACCCACTACCTGACCAGTCTGCTGCAACGATGTGCATCAGGCTTTACGTGGCATTTACTGCACCTGCAGCCAACGATGCTCCAAGGAATAGAGACCGGAAGAGGGATAGCACACATCTGTATTACTTCAATCACTTGTCTGTGCAGGTTTTTCCCTTCATTGGCACTTGCTCACCTGCTCACCACCCATTTTAGCTCACCTGGAACATAGTTCCGGGGAGCTTATGCGATGGCGCATAGTCCGTCCGTCAGTCCGTAAACACTTACAACTCCTTTTCCAAAACTGCTGATGGAATTGTGACCAAACTTGGCACAAATTATATTTGATATGCTGCAACTCAAGTTTGTTCAAGGCATTAAAAAAATTGGGGTCAAATGGAGTATACCGGGGGTCAAAGTGGATCCAGGATTGACCCCCCAAAATAGGAAATTACTTTTTCCTCTGAAACTACACACATTATTCCGATTAAACTTGACCACAAACTTCATCACCTGTGATGTACCAAAGATTGTTAACGACATTAAAAAACATAGGGGCGATACCCCTGGCGCTCACCTGGTGGAATAAACATTATACTGCACCAACTAAGGGTATTTTAGACCAATTTCAATGGTTGCTAGAAGACAGGGCAGCATGTAGAATCATACTAACATAATCATAAGATTTAAACAAACAAACAAAAAAATACCTATTTTGGGGGGTGCACCCTTCCCCAACCCCGTATACCTCATACCTCTGAAGACACCAATTTTTCTAATGCCTTGAACAAAAATTGGTACATCACGGGTGGTCAAGGTTGTGGTTAAGTTTCATCGAAATATTGTGTGTGGTTTCAGAGAAAAAAAGCAAATAACTATTTTGGGGGGTCAAACCTGGATCCACTTTGACCCCGTTAACTCCCTTAGACCCCGATTTTTTTTTAATGCCGTGAACAAACTTTAGTCACAATACAACAAATATCATTTGTACCAAGTTTGGTCACAATCCCTTCAGCGGTTTCGGAGAAGAAGTTTTTCAAGTGTTTACGGACGGACAAAGTGCCATCATATTAGCTCACCTGAACTGCGTTCCAGGTGAGCTAAAAATCGGGCCCTGAGGGGATTTAAGGGGCGTGGTGGGGGGAGAGTGGGGGTGGGGTGGGGTTGCTCCCTAAAGTAGGTATTTGCTTTCGTCTTCTCAGAAACTACACATGCATGTCTGATGAAACTTGACCTTGTTCACGACATTTAAAAAAAAATCTGGTCCCTGAGGGGATTTACCGGGGAGGGGGGTGGGGGGGGGGTTGCTCCCCAAAATAACTACACATACAATTTCGATGAACCTTGACAACAACGTTTTGTTCATCACCCGTGATGTGATGACATTTGTTCATGGCATAATGAAAATTTAAATAAAGAAACCATGAACGCGTCCATAAAAAAAACCTCTATCAATATCTAGCATTTGAAAATTCTAATTTAAATAACTGTAAACTGTGAAATAAAATTCTGAACGAAAATTTATGTAAAAACCGGCATCGTGCTCGGAAAATAAGTAAATTAACCTAAATTTATATGTAGCAGGATGTCGGTGACCTACATACGAAGCACGGTGTTATCACTTACATAATGCATAACCATACCCCACTAGTGCATATATATATATATAGAGGGGGGTGTGGGGATATTACTATTCACATACTCGGTGAAAGAGTATAAAACAGGAAAGGCCCTCCTACTGATGATGCTACAAGAGTAAAAAGATGAGAAAGTTCGCAATACAGAGGCAGATCCTAAAACAGGTCATGAATGGAAGGTTGAGGGAGCAGTTGAAGCAGCGAAGCAATCACTGCAATTGAAAGAAGTGATTGGCCATACACAGAGTGGTACAAAGGGATTTGGATTTGGTGAAGTCAATACTCGGCTGTGGTCAAAGGTGAGTAAAAACGAGAAAAAAGGACATCGTCATCCAAGAGATCAAAAATGAGGAAGATAATTTACGAATCCAGAAAACTGTACAGCAGACTCAGCAAGGTCAATATGTGTCTTGGGATTATGTGTGCACACTCCAACGATCGCTTACGTGGAGTGATATCTGTTATATCCCTCCTATGAGACACAGTTATATCATCAGAGCTGTTTGCGATCTGCTCTCATCTCAAGTAAATTTAGTGCGATGGACGGTGGTCCAAGATAAATGAGGATAAATGTCCTCCCTCTTATGCAGGGGTAGATATGCAGAGGCTGGAACATATTTTGTCATCAAGTATAGTGTCCTTTGCAATGGGAGGATATACATGGCGTCAAAATAGGGTCCTCAAGAAGGTATTTCAAAGTGTATTTATGTGAGGCAGTATAAAAAGCCAATTCACAGAAAGTGAAGGAGTTTGCAACAGCATTCATAAGAAGATCTGGGCAGAAAACACCGGAGCACCAAAGTATAACTGTGAAGTGCAAAACCCCAATTATAGGTCTACTAGACTCTGCACAACATTGGGAAGCAGCAACAGATCTGGAAGATTTGAGAATATAAACCGATGTAATTCGTACAATGTGGAAGAGCCCAGACATACATAGTTAGTTCTCAGTTCTGTAATTAACTGGCAAAACATGCATTTTGATTGAACTCACAGTACCATGAGTCTTTAATAAATAAACAACATAATTAATACAAGATTTATAAGTAGTATGGAAACCTAGTTCAAGAATTGAAAACATAGGTGCAATACCACTGGTGCTCACCTGGTAGAATAAACAGTATACTGCACCGACCAAAGGTATTTTAAACCAATGTCAATGGATGCTAGAAGACAGGGCAGCATGTAGAATCATACTAACATAATCATAAGACTTTAAACAAACAAATAAAAAAAATACCTATTTTTGGGGGGAAACTCCCCACCCCTCCCACTCCGTTTACCTCCTCAGACCCCAATTTTTCAAATGCCTTGAGCAAACATTGGTACATCACGGATGATGAAGGTTGTGATTAAGTTTCATCGGAATTGCGTGTGTAGTTTCAGATGAAAAAGCAAATTCCTATTTTGGGGGGTCAAACCTGGATCCAATTTGACCCCCGGTAGACACCCTTAAACCACGATTTTTTTGTAATGCCGTGAACAAACTTTATTTACAACACAACAAGTATAATTTGTGCCAAATTTGGTCGCAATCCCATCAGCGGTTTCTGAGAAAAAGTTTCAAGTGTTTACGGATGGACTGACGGACTGACGGACTGAGGGACTGACGACGCGCCATCGCTTAAGCTCCCCTGAACTTCATTCCAGGTGAGCTAAAAAAAAGCTAGAAGACTGTTCCACGCTATGTTGTAGAAGTTGCTGCATGGGTCTTCATAACAGCATCATAATATTGTCTTTTGCGAGCATTGGGGCTGAATCAGAGGGAGATTAATAAAGTTCTCGAAGAGATAGGAATAAATTGATATATGTGGCAAAATTACATGCCCAGGCCAGGAATCAAGCCCAGGTCCTCTGGTGAACCGTACCAGTGCTCTGCCATTTGAGCTATCTGGGCGACCCTGACAGTGCATGCAATTTCCCCACACATATGAATACCACTCTCTTTCTGTCAATGCTTCCGGGGCACTTGCTGCCAACCAGAGGCCCACCAACGGCCTGAAAACGAGAGGGTCTTTCTCCAATGAGGGGGACAATTCCATGTCCTCTATTATAAACACCACTGGGGGCGTAGTGAAGCAATTAATGAAGTTGGATGTCGCTATACTTCGGGAGAAACAGGCACTCCACGAGACAAGACAGTTAGAGGGATTAGTGGTGAGGGAGAAGCAAATAGACCCCATGGTGTGTGAGGTAACATCCGTCGTCATGTGAGGGATAGTGTTTATGGGTGCACAGTTAAACCCTGCAGGAGTCCTGCTTACACACCCAGGACCAACAGGATGTAGTCCGATTCCGAGTCCGACACTGGTCCGATGCCAGCTCTGGTGTATGTGCAGGTTCTCAAACCAAAGCCGTTGAGTGGTGATTGAGCCTGAACATTGTGGGAGTGAGACTGGAGCCATGCCGGTGAGTGAGGCTGCGTCCGTCGAGGTTTGCAAACTAGTATTGGAGAGTGTTGTGTGATTAGCAAAATAAAGGGCATTGTTTTAAGGTGTCAGACTGAGCCTGGGTTGTTTTTAAAATATGTTTGTTACTGTGGAATAGATGCTGAGAGTTATGGGCAGCTGGCTGCTCGTGTTAATTGGGAAATTGAGGGTGTAAGGTGGCTGGCCTTGAGTGAAAGTGGGAAACACAAGACAGCACCAGTGTGGTACGACCCGGGCCCACTTGGGTACTGGAGGAGGAGTTGGGCTTCCCTATTCCATCGGGGAGCTGCCCAAGTGTTGGTCTCAGGCTGTTGGAGTCACTGGATCCTGGAGGGTGTAAGACAGGTGCAATGTGAGGACTACTAGGGAGAGGTGCTGTGGGCCATGCATTGGTGGCAGCACCACAAGGACCAGTGAAGACATGAGAAGGTGACCATCCGGGCATGCGGTCCAGCAGCCTCTCCCTGAGGCTCTAGGACATCCAGACTGTGGTAACCTGCCATGCTGGTGTGTGACGCGGGTCAAACTGCACGGACTGGGAATAGAATACCACCCACCAGACGACTCACTGGAGCATCTGTGGAAAGTTATGGTATTAAATGGAAATTGTTGGAAACAAAAAACTGGGAAAGGCCCATGGAGGCATGCATAACCTTCCACAGATAGTCTGCTGCAATTTAATAGACTCTTAGTTTGGGAAGATAGGCTTGGGTTTTAATTGGAATGTTGGAAAAGGAAGAATGGCTGCAGCAGATGCTGCTGGTATTGAACGAGCTGAAAGCTCCTGAATGTGAATTCAGTTGCATCGGAATGTTTGACCATTTGGTGATACAAGCAAATGTGAGTGAGGCTCTTTGCATGTGGAGAGGACTGTAGCCAGCTCCCAACAATGGTGGTTGTAGTTCTGAATGTGAACCCGTTGTCTAGGGTAGAGGCACCACATTTCCTGTGCCCAAGCATGACGATTGTGGTGGAATTTTCGTGAGTGGCGACACCACTCCATCTCCTCGTGTACAAGGTTTCATTGTCATGTGTGTTTGGCAATTTTGGTTGGTAATAGTGATTTAACTTTTCTCCCCTTTAGTCGTTGAGCAGGACTTGCCAAGGTGTTGCTCATCGTTGTGGAATGCCAAGCTGGCAGTGCTAGATGAAAGTCATTACCTGCAGTTTTTGATTTGCGGTGGATGGATTTCACCTTCTTGACCTGACACTCGATGAATCCATTTGATTTTGGGTATATTGGGGATGATGTGATGTGGTCAAATACAATTTGATGGTGCCGCTCCCATAGGAATTCAGAATCCTTTTTGAGAATTATTTATTGTATTTCTTGTCTGCCGTAAACATTACCGAAAAAGGTGATGTCTATCTTCTTGATGTAGCATTTGTTTGAATTGAAAACCAGAAAACCTTCGCACCGACTTTATGACAATGCAAGAGATCAAACACAAAACAGAAAAACAATTAAGGTAGAAGAGTGCCACCAAATATCCTAAAAACCAATCTGTAAGGCAATTGGCAAAGAATATCCCAAACCGTAAGTGGCTAATCCTATAAACCTACAATTCCCCAAGAAAATTTAATCATGCAATAAAACAACTAGCGAGCAGTACCAGTGTTCCAAATATAGTTCCGGCATAGGAGAGATCAATAAACAGGACACCAAAACAAGGTGTCCTTACTGCTCACAAACTATTGAAGGGGGGAGGGTTCTATCTATGCATCTATCCATCTATCTATCTATCAATAGCTAGATCACGCTAAGCCATTAGCATGGGCCATGTGATCACATATGTTAGATTCCCCTTGCATCAGACAGCTATTTGTCGAGAGCATTGTTTCTCAAACGGTGGGTCATGACCCCCAAGGGTACTTCAATAAACCTAGCATTTTCCCCAGTAAAGTGTTTTTTTTTTAAATCCCCATTCCTATATGCTTTTTAACCCTTGTAGGGATAATATGGAGTAGCAGCGGCCAAATACCAGATAGGTGGGTCATTTGGCAAACCCGGCTGAGAAACACTGGTCTAGAGGCAAGTGTTATTGTAAAGCATACACTGACGATGCAGTGAGCGTCCATTATAGAGCAGACAGTGAGATTGTTGTGTAAAACCTTCTGTAAAGGTGAGGTCAGGTGAGGACTTGTGGAATTTTAAATTGAAAAAGCGCTCTCTGGACATTATAAACTGTTTGACTAGTGGACTGCAGGCCATGGGAGCGAGATGGGCTGTAGAACCCTGGAGAAGGGTGGAAACTTTTTTATTTGGCCTGCCCACAGGATGGGACAGAAGATGGCACGGGATGCTAGGAAGATGGCACGCCCATCTTCAGCCAAAGACAGAAGCAGCAGCCAAAGACGTGACCCGCCACCCACAATAGTGGCTCCAGCGGCGACTAGGGCCGTGACCACACTAATTCTCACCTTTTGGAGCTTCAACACCCGGATAAAAACATCTCTATCTTTCCCTCTGCTTGGTCACCATCTTCTCACAGTCCCTCACCTCCACTGCATCACTCTGCAACCCTGTCAAACCTGAGCCATACCAGCCCTGTGTGCCAGCAGCCTGCACACCACCAGCTTTGTGCCTGCCTCAATTCCTCACCTGCCCCTTTGTTCATGTAAGAATCTGGTATTTCAGTGCCATTAGAGGGTTATGCTTTATTTAGTTATTTTGTACATATGTTTGCATGTCCCATCATGCCTATTCATGTCTGTCCACAGCTTGGTTCATTCCCTCTTATTTATTGATTGTTGTGTTTGTCTCGTCTTATCCCAGCATTTAATTGTAAATAAATCACATGTTAAATTTAAGAAGCAGATTCCCGCCTTTTTGCCTTCCGTGTGTATTCCACTGCAAGGGCTGGCTGGCTTCGTTTGCATGAACCTTGGGGAATCTTAGAATTAATTGAATGCAGTAAATCTAATCACTGCCTCGGTATTCGCAGGGGTCATGTACCCCCCAGCTCAGTCGGTCCTTGTTAACAGCCCGTCTGACAAGATCTTTTCTTTTTTTTCAAAACAACGATGAATATACATCACGAGGAGGTAGCATAATGGAGTTGAAACATTGAACATCCCACTACCATACAATGACCAGTGGATTGGCCACATATGTTGGACGTTCACCAGATTATATGATAAAAACTTCTATTTGAACACAAAAAAGTGAGCTGACCTATATTCCCAACTCACCTTGTGAGAAATGTCAAAAAATGGGAGAATAACTTAAAATGATCCAAAACAAAAAGCATAATCAATTATATCTCAATAAAAGACTTCGAAATGACCTCACCATTCCAAATTCCATCTAGTATGGGAATTGAAAACAGGGCAGTGCTACCAGATACAGTATTCAGAAAGAAAATTTAATTCAAAATTCGAAATTACATTTAAAATTCAAATGGGTCTTTTCATGCCCATTTGAGGAGGTTACAACTAACAAGAGAACAAAAAAGACAAAACAACAATAAACAGACAAACAAAACAAAACAACAAGAGAAAAACAAAAAAAGCAGAAGTGGAGCGTTGTACCTGGATCTACATGTACATCTGGCCTGTCTCTGCGGAGGAGAAGGGAGCTCAGGTCAGCTGAATTCAGACCAACGATACGTTCACACTGTCCATTCTTACAATCTGCTGGGAGACAAATGGAGGTCAAAGGTTCAGCGAAAGAAGAGGGCAAGAGGTCAGTCAGCTTTACATAATGGCACTATTAACAATGGAAGACTTACCCCTCTACATCTATCATGAGTGCTGGCGGGATGGCTTAGAGATACGCACACTCTCCTCTGAGCCGTCCAGCCTGGGTTCAAATTCTAACAGCTATAAACTGTCATCCTGGTGACTCGCAAGCAGGGTGAGGCATCAATGTTGGTGCCCTCGGTGTCCCCCGGATGGACATTAAACTCGGTGTCCCGTCTGCCAGCATTAGTTTGTGGACATTAAAGATCCCATTGTGTCTTTCGTGTAGAGTATGCAAGCTATTGCCGGAACAATGGACAAATTCCAAATTCCTACTCTAATCTACAGGGGCACTGCATCAGCAGCACAGCTGTGCTCCCAGCAATGAATGAACCAACAGCTACAGGCTGCATACACAATCAATGAATGAATATATCATGAGATAATTGGTGTTATGTAACTGCACATCAGAATATATAACATTCATGACTCATTTAACAATGGATAAAATCTACTGGCACCGTGTAGCAACACAATATGCTTTATTGTATGTGAGATAGCACGAGTTACTAGGTTATTGTATGTGAGAGATAGCACGAGTTACTCGGTTATTGTATGTGAGAGATAGCACGAGTTACTAGGTTATTGTATGTGAGAGATAGCACGAGTTACTAGGTTATTGTATGTGAGAGATAGCACAAGTTACTAGGTTATTGTATGTGAGAGATAGCACGAGTTACTAGGTTAATGTATGTGAGAGATAGCACGAGGTACTAGGTTATTGTATGTGAGAGACAGCACGAGTTACTAGGTTATTGTATGTGAGAGATAGCACGAGTTACTCGTTTATTGTATGTGTGAGATAGCACGAGTTACTCGGTTATTGTATGTGAGAGATAGCACGAGTTACTAGGTTATTGTATGTGAGAGATAGCACGAGTTACTCGGTTATTGTATGTGAGAGATAGCACGAGGTACTAGGTTATTGTATGTGAGAGATAGCACGAGTTAATAGGTTATTGTATGTGAGAGATAGCACGACTTACTCGGTTATTGTATGTGAGAGATAGCACGAGTTACTAGGTTATTGTATGTGAGAGATAGCACAAGTTACTCGGTTATTGTATGTGAGAGATAGCAGGAGTTACTCGGTTATAGTATGTGAGAGATAGCATGAGGTACTAGGTTATTGTATGTGAGAGATAGCACGAGTTACTAGGTTATTGTATGTGAGAGATAGCACGAGTTACTAGGTTATTGTATGTGAGAGATAGCACAAGTTACTAGGTTATTGTATGTGAGAGATAGCACGAGTTACTAGGTTATTGTATGTGGGAGATAGCATGAGTTACTAGGTTATTGTATGTGAGAGATAGCACGATTTACTAGGTTATTGTATGTGAGAGATAGCACGAGTTACTAGGTTATTGTATGTGAGAGATAGCACGAGGTACTAGGTTATTGTATGTGAGAGATAGCACGAGGTACTCGGTTATTGTATGTGAGTGATAGCACGAGATACTAGGTTATTGTATATGAGAGATAGCACGTGTTACTAGGTTATTGTATGTGAGAGATAGCACGAGTTAATAGGTTATTGTATGTGAGAGATAGCACGAGTTACTCGGTTATTTTATGTGAGATATCATGGCCAATACCTGCCTGCACGAGTTACTCGGTTATTGTATGTGAGAGATAGCACGAGTTACTAGGTTATTGTAAGTGAGAGATAGCACGAGTTACTACGTTATTGTATGTGAGAGATAGCACGAGTTAATAGGTTATTGTATGTGAGAGATAGCACGAGTTACTAGGTTAGGTATAAAACACATGGACACTGCAAGGACTTCCAGGAAAGAAGTCGGAACTTCAAGAAAGTGGATTTGGGGTGAATTAACGGTTGTAGAAAAGATCAAGGTTTTGGATGGGGGAAGATAAGAGATGGTGGTGAACAGCTGTTTTAAAGACCTGGAGGGAGGAGTGGGATTGAATAGAGTGAGGGAGTTTGTTCCAGACGCGGGAGAAAAGAGGAATGAAGGAGTGAAGGTGAATAGAGGGCGAGGAGGAGCTCGGGCTAGGAGTTAGGGCTAGGCGTTATGGCTAGTTAAGCAATCTCTTGACAAAGGTTATGTTGGATTGTTCACCATTGCCTTCCCAGAGTCGGTCATGACATGCAGTGATGGACTTGAACTAAAAATCTGCCCAGGCATTTGTAAGCACACTGGCTCAATTTCGGGCTGCATGCAATTCCTGTTTCTTTTCTTTTTTCCAAGCTTTTTTCCAACGGCCATGTCTCAGCTAAAATAAGTTATGTTCTTAATATCACTTGTGGGCCTGTTGGACCAAATTTTCATTGGTCTTCACGGCCTTGTAGCAATACCTGCCTGCTGAAGAGCTTGAATATATCAGCTTGCCTTTCAGTTTCACCAAACCCAGGTGTGATTGGGCCAGGGGGCAGAGGGATTAGACATTCGCCATTATTATTGCAAAATGACGCTACTATTATTATTGTTGTTGTTAATATTGTTATGTCGGTAGGGTAAAGCAATATCTCGAGTCAGGTAGATCTGAATAGGTAACATGCTTCGTCTGTCGCGACAGGGAATCTACCTGTAATAAGTTCTATGTTAGTCTGGTTTGTCGGGTTAAGATGTCTGCTTGTGAACATACCAGGATGTTCGAGTGTGAGATAGTGTAGGGATTAAGATAAACCCCTGTGTGTCACACCTGGTAATCAAACCTTTGTCCCTTATGGCAATGCACTCATTTTAACACTTAGACAGGCCCTTAGCGCAACATTAAATAATTCCCTTCCCTGACAAGGACTTCGGAAGAGAACAGGCAAGAGACCAGTTTGGGGCACCACCGCATGGGACGCAGCCAGCTACACCTCCGGCAGGCCTAGCCACATCGAGTATAACGAGCTATCACCACGCTACGGGCCTGTGATTGGTCAGCGCAGTAGGCGCGAACCTCCAGCCAACGAGTGCGGAAGCCGCAAAGCTGGAAGGTTCGGTGGAAGGCACTGGTTAGTGGCGCGCCAAGGCTGATGTCACCGCCCAGGTTATATCAGGGCACGACGAATGACATTTTCCCTCTTGCACGTCCGGTGCTTGCTTGAGTTCTAGCTTTTGGGTTCTTCGCTGCCTCTTGCGCACGTTCCTTTCTGGCTGTCTCTGGCTGTCTTGTGCCCTCTGCGCTTCCCTGCTTGGTCTTGGGAGGTCCCTGGTGGTCGTTGGCTCGCCATCTGTGTGGTGCTCGGTGCTTTGGAGCTTAGAGTGGTGCACGGACCTCATGGGCGGTCGACGAGGAGCCTGGGGTGGGCGTTGGCTCGGGCCATCGTGGTGTGAAGCGGAGCTTGGAGCCAAGTGGGGACGACAGACCACAGGCAGATAAGGTCGCACCACAGAACAATACACGACGAGACATTTCCTTTCGTAATCCATTCCTGTGTGGCGTATTTGAAGTGCGGTGTGTGCGATCCCAAATTAGGACTTTTATTTGATTACCGTCGCATTTCATTGTTTCGGGTTCCGTGAATAAATCATTATTTTTGTACCTTCTAATCTTGTCGTTCGTGAGTTCATAATTTCCCTGCAGGATCGAAGCTGCTGTCAGTTCGCCTTCCACAGGTACGCGCTTTTGCCACAGCTTCCACTTCCCTTCTTCCTCCCACGTTTTATAGCCGAATCCGTGTTTCGTCGTCGCTTCAAGTAAATCCGTTCTGGTCCATCTGCGGTCCCTGGTCTTAACCTTGAGGGATTCGCGCGACAACTGGTGTCAGGAGTGGGATTTGAACCCCGTAGTAAACTGGTGTCAAGAGTGAGGATCTGGGTCCGTCGGACAATTTTTTTTTTGTCCGCGGCGAGACATCGATGTACGCCCGACATTTGGACGAAAATTTTCGTAGTCCGTGGCGATAAATTGTATAGTCGATTGGACTTGCACGACGCAAAAGGCGCGGCATTAAATTTAATTTTATTCCTGTTGCAAGAGCCGCCCGGGAAAGCGACCTCCTTTACGGATGGAGGAGGTGGGCAACATGGAGGAAGGAAGGATGAAAGATGTGGGAAGCATAGGGAGTGAGTCGGAAGTAGTGGGGGTAGAGAGTAGTGGTGAAACTTCCCCCGCTGCAGGGACGGCCCTGATAAACGACCAGATTTTGGATCGATTGCTTCGGGAAATGAGGGGAATGATTGGGGGATTGGAAAACAAAATGAATGCTCAGAGTGAGCGCAGTGAGCGATTGGAAAATAAAATGGAGTCCCAGGGCAATGAAATGAGGGAAGAAATGAAGGGAATGAGTGATCGATTGGAAAATCAAATTGTCGGAATGATTAATAAAATTGATGCTCGGACGAATGAAGAATTGGAGAAAGAACAAAGGAATGACTCACATGGGGCTCAGGAGCAGGGAATTGTAATGGCAAGCGAATTGAAACGGGAGACTGCAAATTTTCAGATAAATTGGGCGTGTCCACAGGTGAGCGTGGAGTGCCCACAGGTGAATGGAGAATTAAATTGTAAGGGAGGATGTTTCCTACATCGTGGCCTGGAGGTTTATCGGGGCCGGGTCGATGCCACAACACTTCAACGGGGGGACGAATTGGAATCCTTGCAGCACCAGGGCGGTGGTGCAGAGCGAGAGTTGGTAACATTATTGGGGGTCAGTGTGGTGGAGCCGGACCTGATATTTATTGGGGAAGACCTGTCGGGGAGAGAATTGATGGGGAATGATGATGAGCATGATGTGATCCAGCGGCTGGGGACCTGGGACGGTCCCATGGAGGTAGGGGTCGACCAGGCCCATAGGAGTTTCGGGGAGGAGGTGAGTCGGTCCGAGGAGGCGGTTGTGGTGACCGAGGGGATTTGGCAACGGAGGCTCCAAAATTACAGAACCAGTTGGGGGAGTGTGTTGGCCCCGGGCTGGATTCGGACAGAGAGGGATCGGAAGATCGAGCCTCTGAAGATTTGGTCCCCGTATGGAATGTGGACCAGCTGCAGGGAGGAGCAGAACAACCTGTGATAGAGGTTGTTACCTGCAGCTGCGGGGATTGGACACCTGGGGCCAAAATTTTAAAAAGGAAATCTAAAATAAAATTAAAATGGGAATGTGATTTGGAACAGCCTTGGGGAGAGTTGGTCCCCGGGCTGCGAAATTTGGACCAGGGAAGGTCATTGAGGATGGCCTCGGGGAAAAGTTGCCCCTTTCAAAATTTGGGGATGCCAGCCTGCTGGGGGGCTGTGCTGGCGAGATTTGGACGTGGGGCCCAGCCATGGGTGTCGTGGTACGACCTGGGCCCCACGGGGGGTCTGGTGGAGTGTGGCGTCCCTTGTCCGTCGGGGCGCCGTCCGAGCTTGTGGCTCGGGCCGACAGGGTAACCAGACCCTGGTGGGGGTTAAGACCTCCGGGGGGTCCGAGGTGGTTTCTCAAGCCTGGGATGGCATGTATTGAGGACCACTAAGGGGAGGTGTTCTGGGTCGCGCTTTGGTGGTGGCACTGCGGACGGCCAACTTGGGCCTGATGTGGTGACCACCCGGGCATGCGGCCTGGCACCCTCCTCCTGAGACTCTGGAACAGCCAGCATGTGGTGACCTGCCATGCTGTGCTGGGCTATGGGCGTGGGTCGAACCGCATGGACAGGGATGGAGATAGCCTGCCGGACAACCATTGGGGCATCTGTGGAACGTGATGGTGCGAGAGTGACCTTCCACAGATGTTCCGTTATGATTTATGGACTCTCGGTTTGGGAAGAGAGCCATGGGATTGTTGAATCGGGAATGTGTAAAGAGCCGAGCATATGGGCCATGCTCGGCTGGCATGTGTATGGCAAAGCATCTTTCTTTGGTGAGTTAGCAAAACGTGAAAAATGTTTGGCATGGGTAATCTTGGGGTTGGATGTAAATTTAAGGGTGAATTTTGAAATGTCATGGTGGTCACTGACAGTTGTGACACCATTATTGATCCAGGTGTGTAGACCAAAGTGTTGGAGGCTGTGATAAAATTGACAGGGTAGCAGGACACAGCTTTCAACTGGTTGCGGGGGCGACTGTGCCGATATTTGGGACGCGGGATCATGGGGATGGAGTTGGGAGTCTGGGGGTCAACGTGGTGCTGTGCGTGTCTGAGGTGTGTGGACCATGTCTTCTGGGTGGGTCTCCTGGAGGAGCATGGCTGTCGACTGGACCTTGGTGTGGTCAAGTGTGGGTGGGCACTGGGGGGCTGCAGTTCTGTGGACTGGGGGACGAGAGGGCGGCATAGGTGACGTGAGGGGAATGCCACGCACTGCGACCGTCTCCCCCAGGGCCGAGGTTGTGCGTGCGGTAGTGTTTGTGGCAGCAGGTGCTCACCACATTGGCCAGCTGGGGCTAGTGCAGCTGTGTTCCTCGCAGGGGGGCCGAAGGATGGATGGTGGGTCGCACCCTTATGGACACTCATGGGTCATGTTGGCATTTTGACTGCTCACCATGTCCCGATGACCCTTGCACGGTAGAGGTGCGGAGCTGTCATAGCCACATGTAGTTGTGTAGTGATAATCACCGTTGATGGCGGATCCACATACCTGCCAGGATAGTGGGGAGAAAAGTGAAATTTGGAAAATTTGATTGGTCCAATGTGAAATTTTGGGATTTTGAGGGTGGATGGCACTTTGGGTCTGAGCAACCTGCAACTACCTGCACTTGAGGTGAGTATTTTGAAGTGTACTGTCCCAGGCTCCAGGACTTGCTATTTAAATTGGGGACATGTAATTTGGAGTTGGGGGCCGGTGTGAGTGATGACATGGTTGGTGAGGGGGATGGAATGTGTGCCACGGAGTCTTGTGGGTGGCGTTTGTGTTAGTGTTGTGGTTATGTGTTTTTATGTGGTCGTGGAGAATGGAAAAACGGATGTGATAATTATTGAGAGTTTTGAAATGCGCTTGTGGAAATGTAATGGTGAAATGTGAACTGGGGATTTCACAAATGGCAGGCCATGGCAACTCTTGTGACATCTTTTTGTACCATCTATGGAAATGTGTTGAGAATTGAATGGCAGCGGGGGAGGATATGTGTTCTGGGATCTTGTGGGTGGGGAAGGTGTGTGTGTCTGCAGGTACAGATCAGGCTCTGAGGAGCGATGCCTGCGACCCCCCCCCCCCCCCCCCCCCGTGGCAATTACCGTTGATAAGGGGTTTGTGTTGAATGAATGAGGGCGAAATCCACCGAGCCATGTCACTCACCTGTAACACCTGAACAGGGCCCGCGGAAATTTAGGGGTACATTGGGATGGCCCCGCAGGTAAGGTTGCGTCTTGTGGCATCCACCGGGGGACGCGGTCTGTAGACCGGGGTTGTATAAATGTTCATGGAGTTCTGAATTTTTGTAAGGGTAAGTTTTGTGGTTAAGTTAGATTTTGGTGTATTGTTTGTTTCCTCCCTCCGCAGGAACAACGAAGGAGATCAATGTACATATTTGACTGCATGATTGTTAAGGGGATTAGCATGTTAAGGAGTATAGGTAGGAAGTTCGACTCACTTCCCACAGCCCTCCTGATTTATTTCGTAGGTTAATTAAGTGTGAGACAGTAAGTGTTAAGACTGGAATGGTAGCACTTGCAGTGAACCTAGCAGGAGCTATGGTACCAGGGGGCGGGCTGTGTTATGTCGGTAGGGTAAAGCAATATCTAGAGTCAGGTAGATCTGAATAGGTAACATGCTTCGTCTGTCGCGATAGGGAATCTACCTGTAATAAGTTCTATGTTAGTCCGGTTTGTCGGATTAAGATGTCTGCTTGTGAATATACCAGGATGTTCGAATGTTAGATAGTGTCGGGAGTAAGATAAACCCCTGTGTGTCACACCTGGGAATCAAACCATTGTCCCTTATGGCAATGCACTCATTTAAACACTCAGACAGGCCCTTAGCGCAACATTAAATAATTCCCTTCCCTGACAAGGACTTCGGAAGAGAACAAGCAAGAGGCCAGTTCGGGGCACCGCCGCATGGGCCGCAGCCAGCTACACCTCCGGCAGGCCTAGCCACATCGAGTGTCACGAGCTATCACCATGCTACGGGCCTGTGATTGGTCAGCGCAGTAGGCGCGAACCTCCAGCCAACGAGTGCGGAAGCCGCGAAGCTGGAAGGTTCAGTGGAAGGCACAGGTTGGTGGCGCGCCAATGCTGACGTCACTGCCCAGGTTATATCAGGGCGCGCCGAACGACATTTTACCTCTTGCACGTCCGGCGCTTGCTCGAGTTCTAGCTTTTCGGTTCTTCGCTGCCTCTTGCACACGTCCCTTTCTGGCTGTCTCTGGCTGTCTTGTGCTCTCTGCGCTTCCCTGCTTGGTCTTGGGATGTCCCTGGTGGTCGTTGGCTCGCCATCTGCGTGGTGCTCGGAGCGGTGCTCGGTGCTTTGGAGCTTAGAGTGGTGCACGGACCTCGTGGGTGGTCGACGAGGATCCTGGGGTGGGCGTTGGCTCGGGCCCTCGTGGTGTGCAGCAGAGCTTGGAGCCTTGGACAGACCACAGACAGATAAGGACGCACCACAGAACATTACACGACGAGACATTTCCTTTCGTAATCGATTCCTGTGTGACGTCTTTGAAGTGCGGTGTGTGGGATCCCAAATTAGGACTTTTATTTGATTACCGTCGTGTTTCATTGTTTCGGGTTCCGTGAATAAATCTTTATTTTTGTACCTTCTAATCTCGTCGTTCATGAGTTCATTAATTTCCCTGCAGGATCGAAGCTGCCGTTGGTTCGCCTTCCACAGGTACGCGCTTTTGCCACAACTTCCACTTCCCTTTTTCCTCCCTCGTTTTATAGCCGAATCCGTGTTTGGTCGTCGCCTCAAGTAAATCCGTTCTGGTCCATCCGTGGTCCCTGGTCTTAACCTTGAGGGATTCGCACGACAATATTATAGTATTAATTAAGATATGCTTTGTTACAATGTTATCATTGTTTTTGTTATTTATTAGGTAATCTCGTCTCGATTCTCAAAGAGATGACCTTTTAAAATGGGTCATGATGCCTGGATGTCCATTCATCTGTCCGCCCGTTAACTTCTTGCTGTTGTTGCTTCTCCTCCCTTTTCACCTGGAATGGTGAAACGAATTGATACACGAATCAATTATTTTCAGGCTTCGGTTTTTCGATTTTGGATCATGGGGAAGGGGGTGGGGGCATGGTGAGGAGGACCAATGTAGCGGTGGGAGTTACCCCCCAAACTTTGGATCCCTACTTGTCCATTATTTACCAACAAATTGCTCTGAAACCCGATACAGTCCTTCTACTCGACTACTCCATGGTCTGCAGGATTGCTCAGTCTTGGATTTTTTTCGATTTTGCATCAGGGGGCTCCCAGAGAGGTTCCCCCAAATTGGCAGAGGTGTGAACTACAACCTCAAGAGATGACCGTCAGGTCACTCGGGGAGCTATTTATTTAATAAAAGACATGACACAAACAAGACACTTTAGCAAAGCTGAAGAGTTATTGGGGTGATCACCTTGGGGTGTTATGGTCTACCTACACAGTTCCCTCAGCCCTTGTCTTGTCTTGCTTTGCTTTGCTTTGCTTTCTGTGGACGCTTCATCTTCACCTGGGGGTGCTGCAAGTTCTCCAAAGGTGAGCACTCAAGCTAACATACAGATGGCATTAACTGGTACTCTGTTCCTGGATTCATTGTAAGCCTTGAGTATGATGTAAGACACACACACACACACACACACACACACACACACACACACACACACACACACACACACACACACACACACACACGTAGATTAGCAGGAATTGGTAATTTGGCCATGGTGTTGGTGATAGCAATAGCTCAGCTACACTAATACTGATGGGATACCCAGATTAACGTCGATGCGAATGACACATGTTGATGCAACACCCTGCATGTGAAGCACCAGGATGACAGCTCAAAGGAGAGTGTGCATACCTCTAGACTAGAGTCGAGGCTATACAGGTCACCCCCTAATTAGACATATAATTGCATAAACAACTCTATTGCATATCAACTTCAACCTCTGTGCTGAAGAACTTTTTTGAAATGTATATTCCGTGAGAAAGTAGCCTGGTGTTGGCTTAGCGATTAGGGTGCCGGCTTGGGATCCTAGGATTCTGGGTTCGAATCCCGGTCGATCACTGAATTAACACCAGGGGGGTTGACTCAGCCTGTCATCCTTCTGAGGTCGGCAAATTGAATACCAGCTCACTGGTAATTCCCTGTGTGTCGCAAGAGGTGACTAACAGGGTTGGCGGCAGGAAGAGCATCCGGCCATAAAACATTGCTTCAACTAGTAATTCCCTGTGTGTCACAAAAGGCGACTAACAGGGTTGGCGGCAGGAAGGGCACCCGGCCATAAAACATTGCTTCAAAAAGGGGCCATGGTGCCCGAAAAAGGCAACCCCCGCTCTGCGGGGAAAATGGCCTCTAAAGGTGGTTCATTCCATGAGAAAGCGTCTGGAAAGGTTTTATTTGACCTTGATCAAAACGAGATGTCTAAGGAAGCGATTGGTTTGGATGATCATGAATCAGTTAAGCTGATATATTTGCACTTTACAGAATTATTTTTTTGATAATACTCCCGACAATATGTTTTTCGATAATATTCCAACTTGCAGTAGAAGAGGCTCTCTGTTTATTACATACGCACAAATAACTGAAAATGGGGGCAGGATTTGGGGGGGGGGGTGCATATGTACGGACCATGATTGGGGATGTAGAGGGTGGGCATGAAATATCTGTCACATTTTAAATTTGTGCAAAATTCTCAAAAATGTTTATGTCAATATTTTTTTTCATTTCAGATTATAAAGGAACGTTGGAAGATTTACTAAGATGGTGGTTGATGGATGTTTCCCTACAAAAGTGGATTTTTCTCTACAAAATTCGAATAGTCCACAAACTTCATGAAAATGACAAACAAGGAGGGATGGAATTTTGTAACACATTTCTTCGGATGTTCGAGGAAGATGACAGGTTTATTGAAACACTAATCATGTCAAATGAAGCTCATTTCGAGCTTACAGGTTATGTTAACAAGCAGAATACCTGATTTTGGGCTCTAGCTTACAGGTTATGTTAACAAGCAGAATACCTGATTTTGGGCTCTAGCTTACACATTATGTTAACAAGCAGAATACCTGATTTTGGGCCCCAGCTTACAGGTTATGTTAACAAGCATAATACCTGATTTTGGACTCTAGCTTACAGGTTATGTTAACAAGCAGAATACCTGATTTTGGGCTCTAGATTACAGGTTATGTTAACAAGCAGAATACCTGATTTTGGGCTCTAGCCTACAGGTTATGTTAACAAGCATAATACCTGATTTTGGGCTCTAGCTTACAGGTTATGTTAACAAGCAGAATACCTGATTTTGGACTCTAGCTTACAGGTTATGTTAACAAGCATAATACCTGATTTTGGACTCTAGCTTACAGGTTATGTTAACAAGCAGAATACCTGATTTTGGGCTCTAGATTACAGGTTATGTTAACAAGCAGAATACCTGATTTTGGGCTCTAGCCTACAGGTTATGTTAACAAGCAGAATACCTGATTTTGGGCTCTAGCTTACAGGTTATGTTAACAAGCAGAATACCTGATTTTGGACTCTAGCTTACAGGTTATGTTAACAAGCATAATACCTGATTTTGGACTCTAGCTTACAGGTTATGTTAACAAGCAGAATACCTGATTTTGGGCTCTAGATTACAGGTTATGTTAACAAGCAGAATACCTGATTTTGGGCTCTAGCCTACAGGTTATGTTAACAAGCAGAATACCTGATTTTGGGCTCTAGCTTACAGGTTATGTTAACAAGCAGAATACCTGATTTTTGGGCTCTAGCTTACAGGTTATGTTAACAAGCAGAATACCTGATTTTGGGCTCGAGCTTACAGGTTATGTTAACAAGCAGAATACCTGATTTTGGGCTCTAGCTTACAGGTTATGTTAACAAGCAGAATACCTTATTTTGGGCTCTAGCTTACAGGTTATGTTAACAAGCAGACTGCTTGATTTTGGGCTCTAGCTTACAGGTTATGTTAACAAGCAGAGTACCTGATTTTGGGCTCAAGCTTACAGGTTATGTTAACAAGCAGAATACCTGATTTTGGGCTCTAGCCTACAGGTTATGTTAGCAAGCAGAATACCTGATTTTGGGCTCTAGCTTACAGGTTATGTTAACAAGCAGAATACCAGATTTTGGGCTCTAGCTTACAAGTCATGTTAACAAGCAGAATACCTGATTTTGTGCTCTAGCTTACAGGTTATGTTAACAAGCAGAATACCTGATTTTGGGCTCTAGCTTACAGGTTATGTTAACAAGCAGAATACCTTATTTTGGGCCCCAGCTTACAGGTTATGTTAACAAGCATAATACCTGATTTTGGGCTCTAGCTTACAGGTTATGTTAACAAGCAGAATACCTGATTTTGGGCTCCAGCTTACAGGTTATGTTAACAAGCAGAATACCTGATTTTGGGCTCTAGCTTACAGGTTATGTTAACAAGCAGAATACCAGATTTTGGGCTCTAGCTTACAGGTCATGTTAACAAGCAGAATACCTGATTTTGGGCTCCAGCTTACAGGTCATGTTAACAAGCAGAATACCTGATTTTTCTGCTAAATAAAATCCTGAGCAGTTCCACCAACGACCCTTACACAGTGAAAGTGTCACAGTGTGGTGGCATTTTTGTGCTGGAGTCATTGGATTGTTGCCAATGGCCTAACTGTTGCAGTAACATCTGAGCGATATCAACATACGATAAGCGATTTTCCTGCTCCGAAATTAAGGAACATGGGACTTGAGGGTCAAACCTGCTTCCACCAAGATTGGGCGACAGCCCATACTACTCGTGCATCAACGTCACTCCTGAAGGATCTTTTCCCACATCATCTCATTTCACAATTTGGATTTGTTCCATGGCCAGCCAGATGTCCGCATTTAACAGCGCCCAATTTCTTTTTGTGGGGATACCTTACATCAAATGTATACCAGACAAGATGAAGGACTACTCGAGACTTTTGGAAACAAATTGAACAGGAAATAACCCGTATTCTACTTGAAACCTCATGGAGCGTGATTCAAAATGTAGTTGTTCGCGTGCGTCAATGCATACATGAAAATGCTGGTCTCTTTAAAGGTGTTATTGTCAAGGTGTTATTGTCTTATTTTAAGATGAATTATTCACCTGAAAATGTTGGTTTGTATGATATATGAATATTCTCATTTTATATTAAATTGCTATTTCTAAATTAAATAGAAATGCGTCAGTTATTTCTTGATACCCTGATATATACAAGTGATAAAAACATTTTTTTAAATGCAAAATGATGTAGAGATGTTAATCCAAAAAGTATGTAAACAAGGTAGGGATGATCACAAAAAATTATCATGTGAAACCATCCGTACATCTTTCTTTGAATAATGGTTGTCCTGAGAAAGGACACTAACTGTGTGTGTGTGTGTGTGTGTGTGTGTGTGTGTGTGTGTGTGTGTGTGTGTGTGTGTGTGTGTGTGTGTGTGTGTGTGTGTGTGTGTGTGTGTGCAGTGTCGAGTGTGTGTGTGTGTGTGTGTGTGTGTGTGTGTGTGTGTGTGTGTGAACTTATATGTAACACCTTCAGTCGAACATCAGGCAGGGATAGCAGGTTCATTGTTTATATACGCAGTCAATGGCGAAACTAACTGCAAATGCCATGGATGGAAACCCTCACATAATTTGCTCATTCTCCTTTTAAACTCAATCTCTCTACATTTTCATTCCAAACAGCATCATTGCAATCACAAATTAATACTATATCATTAATATAACAACAAACATTGTAACAATGTTACAAACACTCATGAGGTAAACAAATATAAACGACGTTCTAACGTGACAACCAATTATTATAAATCAATATTAATATTATTACAAATCTGCCGGTGATGAAGGGCGCATACGTAACACCTCATATAAATGGAAACTCAAAATCATAATTATATTGAGAAATTTATGAAACCTTCGACACATCTTAGGATGGATAAAAGCGGCGTCGTTCGGGTGGAAACTCAAAATTATAATTGTATTGATACATTTATCAAACCAGCGAATGTTTTCACAAGCAGTAAATGGCGAAACTGTGAATGCCGAGCCCTTGATTGTGTTTACTCTGGATAGGAAGCAGTTTCATACAGGTGGAAACAAAATCATTATTGTATTGATGAATTTATGAAACCTCCCACCCACCTTATGACATCCGCTGGGACCCCAAAAAGTTTGATGGAGTTAGCCCCAAAATTTATGGTGTAGTTCATGGCCAGATGGCCAGACAGACACTGTTTCTTTATATAATACATGCAGTATATACAGAGTAATGTCTTGGGGGGTGGGTGGTGGGGGGGGGGGGGGATAAAACATAAAATGGATCGCAACATAACAAATGGAACAGTAGAGAGATGGGGGGAAACAGCAACAGAGTTGAACTAGATGGTATTCATAGAATACTTACCTTGCACAGTCAACTTGGTATGAGAGAACTCTTCTATTTTTGAACGTTTCTTTTTTTTTTTTATCCAAATATGGCTGCGAGACCACGTGAGCGATGACATCATAAATTTATATTCTCTAAATAATTGTTGCATAGATCATGCTCAATTAAATTTAAAACTGATCAGACTAAGCATTGTCCCTGTCGAATTATGATGTCATAATTATGGCACCAATGACGTAATTGTTAACAACACCTATTCCTCATATGGAGTTATTTACAATGAGCCACACTTCAATTTTTAAAATGCTGACATGGCACACACTTTACTGAAATGCAGACACAAATGTTATATTTTCGTCAAAAATCGTCGGAATTTCGCCAAATCTGTTTTGGACGTGTGTTAATATACCTCAGCGATTGACAAATCTGAAATCAGAATTTTATTTGAGGTTAAAATGACCCCGTGAGGTCGCTCCGTACTTTGACTGCCTGTCATGTGCAGTGTGATAATTAATTCCATGCCCACTAAAGAAGACTCTTCTTCTTCACGCAATAATAACTTCTAGCTTCCAGACCATACATCCAATCATGTTGAAATTTTGCACACGTATTACACTTCATGACCTCTACAAAATGTAAAGTTTCACGTCGATCAATGAAGAGGTTCAAGAGTTATAAATTTCTTAATATTTTCGTTTAAGTATTTATATCTGCCAAACCACGTCACCTATCGCAAATTCCAAAAGGTCATTTTAGCAGACTGATATGTTGAACACATTTCTCAAGTTTCCCCTCGAACGGATCAAAATTGAGGAAGGAGCTTGGTTTTAAAAGTTTATGCTTAAAAACGTCATAACTCTGAAACCATGTGATGCATGACGTCATGCTCACGGACATTTTTGTTCGTCATGGGTATGCGATTCTGCCTGCAAAGTTTGGCCTCGATCTGTTCAGTTGTTTTGGAGAAAATTTGATTTTAGTGGTTTTTCAGGCTTTTCACTCAAAACAATAGGGCATCCGAACCACGTGACCTATGATGTCATTATAATTATATTTCTGCTTCAATTTATACCGAGAAGATGCTTAAGAAATTTCATCCTGATTGGATAAATTTTTTACTTGTCGAATTATGACGTCATAACGGCGGCACCTATGACGTCATCATTCACATATGTTATTCCGCATGGAGAGTTCTTTGCTAGGAGACCTGTCTCAATTATTTCTGTGCAGTGATTTTTGAGATATGGAGGTGCAAAATTTTTGGGTTTTTCCAAGATGGCGCCCGTACCACGTGACCTGCGACGTCATAATATTCACAAAAATATTCTACAGGAGGAGACCCTCCTATGGTGAAAATTTCATGTCAATCGGACCAACGGTTGCCGAGAAAATGAATTTTTGAAATGCAGACACGCACATACATACATACATACATACATACATACATACATACATACATACAACGTACGTACATACGACGTACGGACGGACCTGAATGCTTAACCCTGCCTTTCGCTTCGCGAGCGCAGGGTAATAACAAAATAGAGGGAGACTTTGAGAAACAATGGATGTAGAAATGATTGAGGGGTGAGGGAGGATACAATGATTGGGGAGGATACGGCAAGAGTTTCATCCACAGCTTGAGGGAATATTGCTCATCCCTCTGGGCTGGTGCCCCTGCCTCACACCTTAATCAGCTTCATGCCGTGGAAACAAGGTCTTCGAGATCTTTGGAATCTTGTGAGATGAAGCTGAGTCTATGACCCTTTCATTCGGTCATCACATCACGTCATTTTCTGGGCACCATCTGCTTTTTCCGTGTTTTGTCCTGCCTCTCCTCCCTCCCTCCGCCCCCCCTCACCCAACCAGGTTTCTGCAAGTTGCGCATGGTCCACCAGCAACCCCTTCCTGGTGAAACTGCCAAAATCCAGAGCTGCTGTTTACTTCCCCTCTTTTGTTTCTCTTTTTCCCCACTTGTGGAAGCAACTTCCACACTGTTTTCAATCTCTTCCCTTCAGGTTTTCAGGACAGCTGTTGAACACCATCTCAAATCATTCTCCATTAAAAACCATTATATTTTCTACACCCCTTAAACCAACCCCACCCCTCCCAAAATTTTGCATCTGTAGCCATCTTGTCCACACCTTCCGTTCTCCCCATCGTTACCAGCATTCCTTCCTTGTTCGTCTGTCTCCATCTATTTTCCCTCCGCATTGCTGTTGGCATTTCCCCCATCTCCTCCTATTGTTCCTTTTGTTATGTTGCATCTCGATCCGTTCTAGCTCTTCCATCTGCTTTGACGATGTATGTAAAAAAAGGATTGTTTAGATAGTAGATGGGAGGGTTTACCATTTGATCCTTTTGGAGAGAGAGGACCAGCCATGATACGGAGTGTGACATTTGTCTGGATTGAAAAATATATTCCAAGTGCTTAACCAGCTTATGATTTTGTCAAGGTCTGAAGAGAGGGAGAAGGCTGCTGCGTGCTGCCTGCCTATATGAAGGATGAGGGATGTCACAGAAGATGGTGCAGTCATCAGCAAATAGATAAAGAGGATTTTCCAGAGAGTCAGAGGGATTGTTGATGGATATAAGGAATATGATGGGGCAGGCAGGACACTGCCTTGGGGCATTCGTACCTTGACAGGGAGAGGAGATGAAAGGATTCCGGTGAGAGACTTATGGTTGTTTTTCCATGATACATTCTTTTAGAAAACAATAAGAAATGGAATAACACTCAACCAACCCACAATGTCGGTGATAAAAACACAACATGCAATGGCATATAGTACTCAACCAACCGACGTCGGCAAGAAGCCAACAACAGACAAAGGTATAGCACAAACCTGTAAACTGTTTTTTTTTTTTGGGGGGGGGGGGGAGGTCCCCAAAAACAACAATAAACACTGTTCTTTTTTTTTCTTCTTTTTTTTTCGAAAAACAACAGTAAATACTGTCCCACTTGCTGCATTTCTTAAATGGCTAGTTGAATATTAGATGCTGCTAGGAGGAAGAAAAGACAACAAAGCAAAGTCCCATTAAGGATGATATTTTCTGGCGGATATGGAATATCTATGTTGCCGTCGGAGTGTGGGTGTTCAAAGTGATGCAAGTGAAACCAGGTGCCTGGAAAATCAGGTCAGATGGTGGGCCATGGCAGTTTGAGTTTGCACCATGGTGATAAACAAGGTAATGACATTATGCTGCCAAATATCTGTCACTTTCGTATCATTTCGGCAATATGGCGGTCGGCTTGCCAGGGTTATAAGTAAACTATGAGATGGATTTAAACAATTCGTGTCACTGGCAGCAGTTTGTTTTTTTTTGGCAGAAAATTACGCCTCGGGTAACGAAGTGGGTTATTTTTTATTGTTGGCACTGTCAGAGCACATGCAAACATGTCCTCAAAATGAGATTTAATTTTAAAGCCATACACAAATACTCGGCTCAAATGCAGGATTTGAAGCCTGGTGGTGGCTTAATAGTTAAGGTGGCAGGCTTAAAATCTTAAGATGCTGAGTTCAAGCCACAGCCGTGCAATACATTAACTCCGGATGGGTAGACTCAGCCTGTCATCTTTCTAAGATTGGCAAAAAATAATTAAATAATATTATTTAATGTAGGATTTAAAGACAGCGCAGGAACAGGAGGCAATCTGTATGACGCAAGGTCGAAAATCCCATAGAAAACCAATAAGACAAATCCCATATGAAATTGAACCAGTCGGATCAACTGGTTTCAATAAGGAAAGTGAAATACTGGACCAGTAGAAAATACCAATAAAACCCAGTAGGTCAATGCTGGTAAACCCAGTAGGTAAGAGACGATTAGAACACCAATAAATAAATGAACAGGATTGAAAACAACCAATTGACATCTGTGGGAAGATTACATACCCAGACTGGGAATTGAACCCAGGTTCAGCTGGAGACCATACCAGTGCTTTGCCATCTAAACTGTACATTCACATGTACAACAAAGGCTCTGCAGTGAAACCCTGTTAAAAAGAACATGGCTATAACTCAATTCAATATGGAATTGTGTGTTTTGCGTTTATTTATAAGAAAATAATACTAGAACAGCACTCGGTTGAGCGCATAACTCCACCAGGCTGAACAGTTTATGTTTTGCATCCCACTGGTAGTCCGGATCTGGATTCGGACCTGAACCAAAATCGAATCAGCTTGTTTTTGTCACCTAACCAACTCATCCACCAAGTTTATTCATAACTTGTCCATAACTTTTTAAAATATCATGTTATATAACTTCTAACTTATGAAGTTATACTAACTTATGAAAACATAACTTCCATCCACTTTTGGTGGTGGAGGTAATTAATGCAAACTGACAGGGAAATTATAATCTTTGAAAAAAAAAAAAATTTGAACCAGGGTGGTGTGCAGGCCACAGGGTGGGTTCTGCAAGGCTGGTCTGCCTCAATCCTCCCAATTTTGTTGTTGTTGTTGTTGTTGTTCTTAAGACGTGTTAAATGCTACTAAAGATGCACATGTTCAGGTGTACTGAAAAACACAAGGAACTTTGTGAATTATGTGACAAAATGCAAAACACATTTTAAAATGGAACAAGGTTTTGTGGACAACCTGTACTTTATCATCTTACTATAATTCACCAAATGTCCATCTGTCCGTTCGAAGGTACTGCACAAACGGCTCAACCGATCGCAACGATATTTTGGGTGGGTATTCCTGGGACCCCCGGGAGTAAAATAGGCTATATTGTTTTTCCAAGTTTTCCAATTTTCCAGTTTTTCCAAACACGATGGAATAATATTTACCGATATAAACAGTGATGTGGCTTTTATTGAAATTCCACAAATACTGTTTAGATTTTGATGACAATTATGAACCTGCCGCGAATGCGGAAGTGGACAGATGACGGCAATGCGCGGGTTTGATAATATCCCAATACAACCATCATTCAATCATAATGTTAAATCGTTAAACGTTAATCATGTTAATCGTTTTGTTAAAGTATCAATTGATGATTGGAATTTAGTGAATACAATTACAATTTTGAATTCGTAATTGTATTCACCCAACCGTAAGGAACTTCACATCAGGATTTTAATATTTGTTTATGTCACGAATGTTGTTAAAAGTTTATTTTTTTTATTAATGTTATTTCATTTGTGATTGGAGTTATGCTGCTTGGAATGAAAAAAAGAGATATCGAGTTCAAGTGAATGATGAAATGCCGTGACGGTTTCTACTTTCTAAACGTGAATTCGTGGATCGCCATATGCAGATTCGCCATTGACTGGGTATGGAACAAACGTACACGTTTGTTTGCCAACGGGTACGTTTTTCAAGGAAGTCCTTCACGAACTTGCTGTCCATGTCTGACGTGCGACTGAAGGTGCTACAGGAATGTGGAATTTATTGGTTTCATGCTTTAGCATTCGCCGTTTCTGCATTGTCTGTTTGCTTCTGGCCTCCCACCCGTGCGTAGGTTACCTTGTAATGGGTTATTACCTCACTAGTAATCCTAAAACTATCTTCATCCAATCCATGGTAAGTTTACTCAATGAAATGTTTTGAATAAATAAATGTTGTTAAACTCATTTTACTCTCTTTTCTTTAAGTGGCAGGTGCATACATTCCTTATTGAACCTCACACTTTTTAGCTCTTTTCAACCAGTGCAAGAATAAAGTCTCCTTTTTATTATATCGTGGTATTTTTACAATGGCTTCTGCAAGAAATAACATAATATTGTTATGTTTGTGGGGGGAAGGGATACCTTAGTCCAAGTGGATTGCCTAGGTAGTGTGCTCCGACTGTTGTGAAGAAGAAGAAACCTTGATGTATCATAAGTAGGGAATTTGTGTAGACCGGATGTCAGGTAAACTTGTATCTTCGAACCCATCAAAGGGGTGGGGCTTGTTAATTAGCGAGAGATTATGGGTAATTAATCCGCTGTATGTATTGCCTCTCTAATCTTTTCCTATGTTCCTTATGACACCGCACTACAGACACCTAGTAAGAAATCGCCAATTAAACACACTAATTAAAAACCAACTGGAAACCAAGCATGAAGCATTACCGTGGATAACACCGACTTGGTGAGCGCAGAGGCAAAAAAAGCTCTGTGGAGCCACGCCCCAAAGTACACCCAAAGTGCAAATTCGACAGGGATTTGATTGGCACCGAGGACTGGTAAGATGGGACTATGGGTTTGTTGAAGGAGGCACTGATGACGTCAGAGCCACAAGAACAAAATAATTGGAACGGCATATATTTGGCCCTCTTCTGATAATCGCTTCTTCTGATTCTGGATACCATAGCGAACGGTCAGATTTTGGTCTCTCAGCATCGATGTCCTCTCGCCCTTCTTGTTTTGGGACTGGTGGTGAACGGTCGTGTGCCAACATTTTCTCCTATCTCTTGGGTCCGGATTTTGTTGGCGAACGGTCACCGAAAAGCTCTCTCTCAGCATCGACATTTTATCTCTCCCAGCATCGACATTTTATCTCTCTCAGCATCGACATTTTATCTCTCTCAGCATCGACATTTTATCTCTCTCAGCATCGACATTTTATCTCTCTCGGCATTGACGTCTTCTCGGTTCTTCTCGTTCTGGACCCCATAGTGAATGGTTGCACTTTGCTCTTGCGCAAGGAAGCTACTTCGCGAACGGCCGTGTTCCGAGATCTTGCTGGTGGTCGTGAGGAGGACATCTTGCTAGTGGTCGTGAGGAGGAAGAGCTGCGACCGAGGGCTCCGGTTTCCCATGCAGAGATCGTGAGGACATGCGCGGCTGGAAGACCGAGCTGCACACCAAGGCAGTTTGCTTCGCGCACAGAGCCAGGAATGAGCGGGCCACGCGGGAGGCCTACTTTGCGCCAACGAGCGTGTTTCGTGCGCAAAGACGTAGAGCCCTCAGACGATCTTTGATGATTCCTGGCGAGATACACAGGCCGATTTGAGCTAAGTGCCCACTAAATAACACATTTATTTTCAGTGATTTTATCCTTTGTCTGTATTCGGGTCTGTGTGGGAGTGCTCCAATTTAGGAATATAGTTTTATTGATCGTGCATTTTCTTTGTGACCGGCAATTTTTTAAATAAAGCTGGCATTTTCTTGTACATTTTAAACCTGTGTCGGTTGAATTAATTATTGCAGGTTTGAGGACTGCCGTGAAGGTAAACGCTCTTCAGACTCTTCCCCCCACGCGTATTCTCCACTATATTTTGACTGAACGCCTCGGAGTGTAAAGCTCGTTTGGTCTTCCGTGTTACCTTGCGGTGTTCACCGCACAGGGTAGTCACACGACAATATTGTTGTGGTTGTGGATCCTTGTCTATAATAATACACCGGTGCGACCATCTGTTTGTGTGTAACACTTCTTTTGATCATTAAAGACATCATTCGGCCGCCATGTTTGTCTTATGCAAAGGTAAAGACTTATTCGGAGTGGTCGTATTCATAATTTATATGCCCTCGGTATAACTTACAATATATACAGTCATGCACAATATGCTCGTACTAGTGGAGCACCCTTGGGAAACCCACGGGCAGAGACGTTTATAACATTTGGACATCTTGAGTTAGATGCTGCATGAAGTTTTACAAAATGGCAACTGCCAATTATGTGGATGTTCACAAAGTGTGGAGAGCTGTACATTTTCACTCTAAATATTCTTGTTACATGCAAACTTCCATCATGGAGTGGCAAATAATGAGAGATGATAAGTCTTTAATTGTAAAGGATAATTCTAAAGGGTAATTCTAAAGGGTAATTCTAATGGGTAATTCTAATGGGTAATTCTAAAGGGTAATTCTAATGGGTAATTCTAAAGGGTAATTCTAATGGGTATTTCTAATGGGTAATTCTAAAGGGTAATTCTAAAGGGTAATTCTAAAGTGTAATTCTAAAGAGTAATTCTAAAGTGTAATTCTAAAGGGTAATTCTAATGGGTAATTCTAAAGGGTAATTCTGAAGGGTAATTCTAATGGGTAATTCCAAAGGGTAATTCTAAAGTGTAATTCTAAAGGGTAATTCTAAAGTGTAATTCGAAAGTGTAATTCGAAAGTGTAATTCTAAAGGGTAATTCTAAAGTGTAATTCTAAAGAGTAATTCTAATGGGTAATTCTAAAGGGTAATTCTAAAGTGTAATTCTAAAGGGTAATTCTAAAGGGTAATTCTAAAGGGTAATTCGAAAGAGTAATTGTAAAGGGTAATTTTCAAGTGTAATTCTAAAGGGTAATTCTAATGGGTAATTCTAAAGGGTAATTTTAAAGGGTAATTTTAAAGGGTTCTAAATGGTAATTCTAAAGTGTAATTCTAAAGGGTAATTCTAAAAAGTAATTCTAAAGGGTAATTCTAAAGGGTAATTCTAAAGGGTAATTTTAAAGGGTAATTTTAAAGGGTTCTAAATGGTAATTCTAAAGAGTAATTCTAAAGGGTAATTCGAAAGGGCAATTTTAAAGGGTAATTTTAAAGGGGAATTCTAAAGGGTAATTCTAAAGGGTAATTCTAAAGGGTTCTAAATGGTAATTCTAAAGAGCAATTCTAAAGGGTAATTCCCAAGGGTAATTCTAAAGGGTAATTCTAAAGGGTTCTAAAGGGTAATTCTAAAAAGTAATTCGAAAGGGTAATTCTAAAGGGTAATTTTAAAGGGTAATTTTAAAGGGTTCTAAATGGTAATTCTAAAGTGTAATTTTAAAGGGTAATTCTAAAGGGTAACTCGAAAGGGTAATTCTAAAGGGTAATTCTAAAGTGTAATTCTAAAGGGTAATTTTAAAGAGTAATTCTAAAGGGAAATTTTAAAGGGTAATTCTAAAGGATAATTCTAAAGTGTAATTCTAAAGAGTAATTCTAAAGGGTAATTTTAAAGGGTAATTCTAAAAGATTATTCGAAAGGGTAATTTTAAAGGGTAATTATAAAGGGTAATTTTTGAAGGGAAATTTTAAAGGGTAATTCTAAAGGATAATTCTAAAGTGTAATTCTAAAGTGTAATTCCAAAGGGTAATTTTAAAGGGTAATTCTAAAGGGTAATTTTAAAGGGTAATTCTAAAGGGTAATTCTAAAGGGTAATTCGAAAGGGTAATCTTAAAGGGTTATTCTAAAGGGTAATTCTAAAGGATAATTCTAAAGTGTAATTCTAAAGAGTAATTCTAAAGGGTAATTTTAAAGGGTAATCTTAAAGGGTAATTCTAAAGGGTAATTCTAATGGGTAATTTTAAAGGGTAATTCCAAAGGGTAATTTTAAAGTGTAATTCTAAAGGGTAATACTAAAGGGTAATTCTAAAGTGTAATTCGAAAGTGTAATTCTAAAGGGTAATTCTAAAGGGTAATTCTAAAGTGAATTTCTAAAGGGTAATTCTAATGGGTAATTCTAAAGGGTAATTCTAAAGTGTAATTCTAAAGGGGAATTCTAAAGGGTAATTCTAAAGGGTAATTCTAAAGGGTAATTCTAAAGTGTAATTCCAAAGGGTAATTTTAAAGGGTAATTCTAAAGTGTAATTCTAAAGGGTAATTCTAAAGGATAATTCTAAAGGGTAATTCTAAAGGGTAATTTTAAAGTGTAATTCTAAAGGGTAATTCTAATGGGTAATTCTAAAGGGTAATTCTGAAGTGTAATTCTAAAGGGTAATTCTGAAGTGTAATTCTAAAGTGTAATTCTAAAAAGTAATTCTAAAAAGTAATTCTAAAGGGTAATTCTAAAGTGTAATTTTAAAGGGTAATTTTAAAGGGTTCTAAGTGGTAATTCTAAAGTGTAATTCTAAAGGGTAATTCTAAAGGGTAATTCCAAAGGGTAATTTTAAAAGGTAATTTTAAAGGGTAATTTTAAAGGGTAATTCTAAAGGGTAACTCGAAAGGGTAATTCTAAAGGGTAATTCTAAAGTGTAATTCTAAAGGGTAATTTTAAAGGGTAATTTTAAAGGGTAATTCTAAAGGGTTATTCGAAAGGGTAATTTTAAAGGGTAATTCTGAAGGGTAATTCTAAAGGGTAATTCTAAAAGGTAATTTTAAAGGGTAATTTTAAAGGGTAATTCTAAAGGGTTATTCGAAAGGGTAATTTTAAAGGGTAATTCTGAAGGGTAATTCTAAAGGGTAATTCTAAAGGGTAATTTTAAAGGGTAATTTTAAAGGGTAATTCTAAAGGGTTATTCGAAAGGGTAATTTTAAAGGGTAATTCTGAAGGGTAATTCTAAAGGGTAATTCTAAAAGGTAATTTTAAAGGGTAATTTTAAAGGGTAATTCTAAAGGGTTATTCGAAAGGGTAATTTTAAAGGGTAATTTTAAAGGGTAATTTTAAAGGGTAATTCTAAAGGATAATTCTAAAGTGTAATTCTAAAGAGTAATTCTAAAGGATAATTTTAAAGGGTAATTCTAAAGGGTAATTTTAAAGGGTAATTCTAAAGGGTAATTCGAAAGGGTACTTTTAAAGGGTAATTCTAAAGGATAATTTTAAAGGGTAATTCTAAAGGATAATTCTAAAGTGTAATTCTAAAGAGTAATTCTAAAGTGTAATTCTAAAGGGTAATTCTAAAGGGTAATTCTAAAGGGTAATTTTAAAGTGTAATTCTAAAGGGTAATTCTAATGGGTAATTCTAAAGGGTAATTCTAAAGGGTAATTCTAAAGGGTAATTCTAAATTGTAATTCTCAAGGGTAATTCTAAAGTGTAATTCTGAAGGGTAATTCTAAAGTGTAATTCAAAAGTGTAATTCTAAAGGGTAATTCTAAAAAGTAATTCTAAAGGGTAATTCTAAAGGGTAATTTTAAAGTGTAATTCTAAAGGGTAATTCTAATGGGTAATTCTAAAGGGTAATTCTAAAGTGTAATTCTAAAGGGTAATTCTAATGGGTAATTCGAAAGGGTAATTCTAAAGGGTAATTCTAAAGGGTAATTCTAAATTGTAATTCTAAAGGGTAATTCTAAAGTGTAATTCTAAAGGGTAATTCTAAAGGGTAATTCTAAAGGGTTCTAAATGGTAATTCTAAAGAGCAATTCTAAAGGGTAATTCTAAAGGGTAATTCTAAAGGGTAATTTTAAAGGGTAATTTTAAAGGGTAATTTTAAAGGGTAATTCTAAAGGGTAATTCGAAAGGGTAATTTTAAAGGGTAATTCTAAAGGGTAATTCGAAAGGGTAATTTTAAAGCGTAATTCTAAAGGGTAATTTTAAAGGGTAATTTTAAAGGGTAATTCTAAAGGATAATTCTAAAGTGTAATTCTAAAGAGTAATTCTAAAGGATAATTTTAAAGGGTAATTCTAAAGGGTAATTTTAAAGGGTAATTCTGAAGGGTAATTTTAAAGGGTAATTTTAAAGGGTAATTCTAAAGGATAATTCTAAAGTGTAATTCTAAAGAGTAATTCTAAAGGGTAATTTTAAAGGGTAATTTTAAAGGGTAATTCTAAAGGGTAATTCTAAAGGGTAATTCGAAAGGGTAATTTTAAAGGGTAATTATAAAGGGTAATTTTAAAGGGTAATTTTAAAGGGTAATTCTAAAGGATAATTCTAAAGTGTAATTCCAAAGAGTAATTCTAAAGGGTAATTTTAAAGGGTAATTCTAAAGGGTAATTTTAAAGGGTAATTCTAAAGGATAATTCTAAAGGGTAATTTTAGAGGGTAATTCTAAAGGGTAATTTTAAAGGGTAATTCTAAAGGGTAATTTTAAAGGGTAATTTTAAAGGGTAATTTTAAAGGGTAATTTTAAAGGGTTCTAAATGGTAATTCTGAAGAGCAATTCTAAAGGGTAATTCGAAAGGGTAATTTTAAAGGGTAATTTTAAAGGGTTCTAATTGGTAATTCTAAGAGCAATTCTAAAGGGTAATCCTAAGGAGTAATTCTAAAGGGTCTTTGCCTTTCTAAAAGTTTAACTTGACCATTTGGAACTTTCATTTGCAATCAATGACCATTCATTTAGTACATATTTCTATTTACAAAATACACCACACAAAATAAGTCATGGTGAGGGTCTGTAATTTACCTTTGCCACTGAAGGTGGATGGAGGTTATGTTTTCACCTCTGTCTGTTTGTCGGTTTGTTTGTTTGTTTGTTTGTGAAGAGGATATCTCAAAAAGATGTGAACGGATTCAGACCAAATTTGGTGGAAGTTGGTTATATGACACGGATTAAATGATTCGATTTTGGTGAAGATCTGGATCTGGATCTGAGAATTTTTTAATTGATCCTTCACAATTGGGAGATAACACAAAAAACAATATTTAGCAGGACATCTCAAAAGGTTGTTGACGGATTCGGACTAAACCTGGTGGACAGGTTGTGTGTATGACAAGGACGAATCGATTTGATTTTTTGAAGTTCTGAATTCGGATTCGGATACGATAATTTATTTATTTATTTGTTAAGCGATTCTTCACCATTGAGTGACAGCACCAAAAAGGATATATAGCATGATATTTCAAAATGTTGTCGATAACCTGTGACAAAACTTGATGGATGGGTTAGTTTGGTGACAAGAACAACCCGATGAGATTTTGGTTCAGGTCCGGATCCAGATCCGGCCTATCAATGGGATACAAAACGTAAACTGTTCAGCTAAGGTATGTGCTCATGCAACATTGTACATGCTGTGGTTATGATGTTTATGCCATTCAGACAAAAATCACACAATTTGCATTTGTATAGGTTATATATAGAATAGATTACACACATCCAGGTTTGCAGGTGAACATGGAATTTGAATTTGGAGAGGGAAACAAGGACTGGGCTGCTGGATGTATAGGTATGACCAGAAAAGGCTTAGATGGGATAACGGGATGTGAAGGTCGGGGAGTGAGAACATAAGAAAACCCACCAATGTATTTGCAATGGGGGAGAAGTAAACCATGATCTTGGACCTTCGACTGGGAAATGTAAATGACTCCAAGGAGAGGAGATTTAATGAAATCTGGAAATGCGACACACGGTTGGGTTGCAGCCCCAGCCTTGAACTATGGAAAAAAGCTTTGTATGTGAGAAAAGATGGGTGGAGAAGGGAGTGTTGGGGAATATTTGGCAAGACAGATAATCTCAAGGATGCATGTGCCTCAGGGTGCTACCAATTGGCCTATGTGGTTGGATCAATAAAGATTGTGGCAAATGTCAAGACCAAGGAATTCCAGAGATGGCATCTCTAAGATTGCCTGACCACTAAAAGATATTGCAGCGTTTAAATTGTTGTTTTGTTTTTCAGCAAGAATGTGAGCACATGAGATTTTACTCGATTAAAATTAATGGTTCTTTGGTCAGTGTTGAAAGGTCGACTGAATTATTCATAAAAAATGAAACACGTACAGTCACGTGAAAATGTAAGTTCACCTCATGTAAAGTTGACTTTTTCAACATATTTCAACATACAGCTATTTGATCTTCATTTCAACAATATTGATAGATAATGGTGATATAATATAACAAATATCATGAAACATTTACATTTTGTAGTCCATTGTATAATTTAAATAAACATAAATGCAAATTTCGCAAGTGCAAAAAGTAAGCACATCCCTACATTTATCACTACTTCAAATACCTTAAATTAGAATCAGGTGCAACAGCTCAGGTGCAAATGATTAGAACATCGTTAGAGAGGATCTTGGAGGAACCTGTCTCATTTAAACCTGACATTTAGTTTGGTTTGCTCTTTGTTGTTGAAGTGTGCGGCGTCACCATGCCTAGATCAAAAGAGCTCTCTGAGGCCTTCAAAAAGAAGGTTATAGATGCCTACGAGTCTGGGAATGGATTTAAAAAGATCTCCAAACAATTTGAAATCAATCATTCGACTGTCCGGAAGATCATCTACAAGTGGAGAAGATTCCAAACAACTGCCAACCTGTTCAGGCCAGGCCGCCCCAGCAAGTTCAGCCCGAGAGCAGACCGCAAGATGCTGAAAGAAGTCTCTAAGAACCCCAGAATGTCATCACGGGACCTACAGGTAGCTCTTGCCACTGTTGATGTCAAAGTGCACGAGTCTACCATTAGAAAGAGGCTGCACAAATTTTATCTACATGGGAGGTGTGCCAGGAGGAAACCTTTGCTGTCCAGAAAGAACATCAGGGCAACACTAAAGTTTGCCAATGAACACCTAGGCAAAGACCAGCACTTCTGGAACAATGTGCTCTGGACAGATGAGTCAAAGGTAGAGCTATTTGGCCACAGTACCAGAAGACATGTTTGGCGAAAACCAAAGACAGCATTTGACCACAAGAACCTGATACCAACTGTAAAGCATGGTGGTGGAATTATTATGGTTTGGGGCAGCTTTGCTGCATCAGGGCCTGGGCAGCTCACCATCATAGAATCCACTATGAATTCTTCATTGTACCAGAGGGTGCTTGAGGATAATGTGAGGCCATCTGTCGGAAAGTTGAAGCTCAACCGAAGGTGGACCTTGCAACATGACAATGACCCCAAACATACCAGTAAATCCACCAAGGAATGGCTGAAAAGAAAGAAATGGCGGGTTCTGGAATGGCCAAGTCAAAGCCCGGATCTAAATCCCATCGAGATGTTGTGGGGGGATTTGGAACGAGCTGTGCATGCAATTGTGAATGCTGTGCAACAATTTTTTGTTGAATAAATTATTGCAAAGTCAACTTTACATTGTTTTTTGTTCAATTAGATCACCTTTATCTATAGATACTGTTTAAATGAAGATCAAATATTGAAATGTCCACATATGTTAAAAAGAGAAAAACATTTCATGGGGTGTACTTACTTTTTCCACATGCGAAATTTGCATTTATGTTTGTTTAAATTATACAATGGACTACAAAATGTAAATGTTTCATGATATTTGTTATATTATATCACCTTTATCTATCAATATTGTTGAAATGAAGATCAAATGGCTGTATGTTGAAATATGTTGAAAAAGGTCAAAACTTTACATGGGGTGTACTTACTTTTTCACGTGACTGTATACGTACTGGTGGAGATGTAGACAACGGCTATTACTATAACAACCCCAATTATTCTCACCTTCTTTGTGGGACTGTCAGGAACGGTTTTAAGTCGAAGTGTTTCATGATCCGGCTAGCCAGTCTTGATGTTCAATCAAAAGAGGCAGGAATTTATGTTCATTATGTTGGCGATATGCCTGCGATAACTCCCCGACTCTTTGCGAAAGACACGTACGTGCGATCTTTAAAATCCACAAACTCCAGCTAGCAGATGGAATACCCAGTGTAATTTCCGCACAAGGGATGGCAGACTTTATGATGCAGTGCCCTACCAGCGCAAACCCAGATGAGAGGCCTCAAAGACAAGTGTTTGGACATTTGCACCATCCTGTCGGACTTTGTAAAAATGGAGAAGTTATTTAAAGTAAATTAATTGTGGGAGAAATTAATCATGGCCTTGGGTCCAATCCCAGATTGCTACACTAGTCATACTTTAATGGAAAGCTTTCCAAACACTAACTATAGGTTGTAAGTTGCTGTGACTAATGTATGTTAGGGCAATCATAGCCATTGCTAAAAACACATTTCACATAAAATCCAAGACCATTATTTTAAATCATAACCTGTTTGCTGCAAAAACTCACACCACCAACATCACAAGGGTGCTAAAGCATTAGCCACAATTGCCATGGCAACCTTCCCAACTACCCTTTCATGGACAAAATAATTACTCACATTGAAGCTACGGAGCACCTCTTCAGCTTGTAGCTACACTCATCAGCATAGATTGCACTCAGTGGGAATTTTACAACACAAGTTGTTTGTTACACCAGCATTGTTATCTCAGATTTGCAAATGGAGTATGGTTTTCATGTCGCATTTCCGTTTATTTGATTTTTGTCTTCCTCTGCAATTCAAAAATGTGGATTGTATATCTGTATGTGTGTGTGTGTGTGTGTGTGTGTGTGTGTGTGTCTCTCTCTGTGTGTGCATGTGTGTGTGTTTGTGTGTGTGCATGTGTCTGTGTTTGTGTGTGTGTGTGTGTGTGTGCATGTGCGTGGGTGTTTGCGTGTGCGTGTGTGTGTGTGCATGTGTGTGGGTGTTTGCATGTGCGTGTGTGTGTGTCTGTGTGTGTGCATGTGTCTGTGTTTGTGTGTGTGTTTGTACTTGTGTCTGTGTGTGCGTGTATGGGTGTGTGTGCATGTGTGTGTGTGTGTGTGTGTGTGTGTGTGTGTGTGTGTGTGTGTGTGTGTGTGTGTGTGTGTGTGTGTGCGCACCTGTGTGTATGTGTGTGGATGTGAGTATGTGTGTGCGTGTAAATGCACGTGTCCAACAGGATGGCACAGAGGTACTCTAGTCGTCTAACGCACTTATCTTTGAACTGCTTATTCTTCCAGGTTCGATTCCCGACCTGACTGATTGGTCTTTCACAGGCAGGGTGTTTGCATCAATGAATACAACATCCTATGGATCATGAATGTGAAGCTGCGGACCATTTGCAAAAATCGGCATTCATTGATGGTGGACGTTCATGATCCAATGGTGTCTTTCGCAAAGCGCACCCTAACCAAATTACAAATTGCTCATACTTTCAGTGGAGCATCGTATGAGACCGGTGGCAATCTGTCCAGGATTAATTAAAGTCTGAAAGCTTTTTCCCGACTTCTTATAATGATCCCATGCTCTGCCAAGAGTATAAAACTCCACAGATCCGACACATGCACATGTTCAATTCTTCTATAGACGTTTGACTGTTTTATGGGATAACAGCAAATATTTTCTGTGGCTGGCCTGCTGCTCAGAGAGGCTGTAATTGTTTCGGGGTTGATACACCACTAAAGCAATGGTGTTAATCCAACAACATAGTCAGTTGTGAGATATGCTTGTGTAAATGCTTAAACTAGGTAATGAAAATATTAACAACCAAAACTGACCAGCACTAAAATTTTACAATATTTGCAATATAAAACTAGTATGCCACTCAGTAGAACACACACCTCCGCCAGGCTGAACAGTTTTTGTTTTGTATCCCACTGATAAGCCGGATCTGGATTCGGACCTGAACCAAAATCGAACCCGCTTGTTCTTGTTACTTACCCAGCTCATCCACCAAGTTTTGTCATAACTCGTCCATAACTTTTTGAGATATCATGCTATAAAGGATGTTCCGAAAATACCTGGACAACTTTGGTTGTTAATATTGTTACATTTGTGGGGGCAGACAATGATTACCTTAGAGCCAGGTACAATTGTATAGGTAGTGTGCTCCGACTGACGTGAAGAAGAAGAAGAAACCCTATGTATCATAAGTAGTAAATTTGTTTAGACCGGATGTCGTGTAAGCGCTTATCTTCATTCCCATCACGAGGGGTGGGGGTTTTTTTAAATTAGTTAGGGATTATGGGTAATTAGTCCGATGTATGTAATGGCCTCTGTTATTTTTCCTCTGTTCCTTATGACAATGCAGCACACACGTGTAGCAAGAAATCACGCATTTATAACACTAAATAATACAAACCGAAATAAGACATTGAACAATACCGCTGATGCTGCCGGCAACCACATCACTACATCAAGCAGGCAGGTCCTCGAAGCCACCCCCTGAAGAGCAGTGATTGGTCTTGGATTGGTCAGGATGCCAAGAGTGATGAGATGGCACTCGCTGATAGCAGCGGACACGCAGATGTTGTCGGATGACATCAGAGCCTTGAGTACAAAGGAGTCGGAGGGCCGACATTTTCTCTCTCATTTTCTGGGTTTGGTGGCGAACGGTCGTGTTCCCGACGTATTGTCTCTTTGGTTTGAATGGGGTCTCCGGGCCGGCCTCCATAGCGAACGGTGACATATACGGTGCGCTCTTCAGCGAGGGACATTCATTGAGAACGGTCACGATTTTATATCTCTCTCTGCTTCGGAATTTCACAACGAACGGTCGAAGTTCACGAGCGCTCTTGGCTTTCTCCCGCCTTGTGGACCAGAGGTGAATGGTCACCGATAAGCTCTTGCGTTGGAACATTGGTGCCGTGCAGCACCAGTTCATAGCGCTCTTGCGCTGGGGGACGTGGCTGCTGGTGAGGCAGATGAAGAGGACGAGTGCGGCTGAGTGAACGAGGGCGCACTGAGGCCTACTTCCCGCCAGGGTCTATGTTGCACCCGGATTGCATGCTCGGGGCCTGGACGATTCCCGATAGAGTTCAGGAGCCGCTCAGAGCTAAGTGCCCACACACATTTTAACTTTTGTTCTTTAATATTTCCCTTTGTGTTGTATGAGAGTCTGTGTGGGGACATCCCATTTAGGAATCTCAATTTTATCATGCATTCCATTGTTACCGTCATTTCTTCAATAAAGCTGGTATTTTTGTACATTTTAAAGCTGTGTCGGCTTGGAATCAATTATCACCGGTTCAAAGACATCTAGTGGACCTGTGCAGGTAAGTGCTCGAGGCTCTTCCCCCACCACACCCCGCACGTATAAAGAAGGTCTGCCATTGGATTGAACGCCTCGGAGTTAAAGCTCATTTGGTCATCTCTCACCCTGCGCTGTTCACTACAGGGTAGACACATGACAATATATTTAGCACCATGACAATATATTTTGTTTTGTATGATATAGAAATTCAAAGTTTTCTTTATTTTCAGGTAGTGGTTTTCAGGTGGTGGTGGTCATATTGGTGGTTTAAAATAAAAGAATACGGCGACTCCACAGGAGAAAACTCAATACGTCAAATGGTTCATTGAGATGAGATCTGACATGCAAGTCTGTGCAACAAGGTATGGTAGGAATCAGCCATCGCCAACTAGTATCAGAGAGTGGTACAAGAAGTTTAAGGAGACTGGAAGTTGTCCTAAACAGAAAAGTACCAGTCAACCAAGCACAAATGCAGCAGACATTGAACGAGTGTGTGAATCATTTTAACAGTCCCAGAAAATCAATCTGATGCTGCATCCAGAGAACTGGAACTACCAACCACCACTGAACACAGGATTTTGCATAAAACACTGAAGCTTTGTACTATAAGGTGCAGATTCTGCAGGAACTCAAACCAAATGATGGACCCAAATGCATGGCAGATAATGAAGATTACCTGAAAAAGATCATGTTCATAGACTAAGCTTGCTTTTATGTATCGGGGAAGGTCAACCAGCACAAAGTGAGGATCTGGGGCTCTGAAAACCACCACATGTTCATTGAACGCATATGCGACAGTCCATAGGTCAATGTGTGGTGTGGCCTTCTCCATGACCGCTTGGTGGGTCCGTTTTTCAATGTGGAGGACACAGTGACCTCAACAAGTTACATGAATATATTGGAAGGAATCACCTTTCTCACAGATTGAAGACCTGCAAGCCGATGTCATTTTTCAACAGGGGAGCATTCCCCCCCATTTGGCCTTAGTAGTTTAAGCTGTCCTGAATGAAAAATTTCCAGGTCACTGGATTGGCCGAGATGGGTCAACCGCCTGGCCCCCACGATCACCAGATATAACCCACCTTGATTTTTTTTCTGTTGGGGTTTGTCAAAGATGTTGGCTACAACACCAAGGTGGCAAAACTGCAGGATCTTCGTTCTCGGATCACAGCTGCATGTGCACTGGTGGACACAAAGATGCTGAGCTGAACATGGCAAGAATTCATGCACCGTCTTGATGTCCTGCATGCAACAAACTTAGCTCACATTGAAGTGTATTGATGGTGTGCACAAAACTTTGAGCTTCTGTATCATATAAACCAAAGGGTATCGTTATATCATTTGTGGTTCTAAATATATAAACAACCAAATTTGGCGGGGTCTTTTTGGAACACCCCTGTATATCATTTTTGGCCTTATCTCTCAACGGCAAAGAATCATTTTTAGCTCACCTGGAACGAAGTTCAGGGGAGCTTATGTGATGGCGCGTCGTCCGTCCGTCAGTCCGTAAACACTTGAAACTTCTTCTCCGAAACCGCTGATGGGATTGCGACCAAATTTGGCACAAATGATATTTGTTGTGTTGTGACTAAAATATACACGGCATTAAAAAATCATGGTCTAAGGGGGTTTACCGGGGTCAAAGTGGGTCCAAGTTTGACCCCCCAAAATAGGTATTTGCTTTTTTTCTCTGAAACCACACACAATATTTCGATGAAACTTGACCACAACCTTCATCACCCGTGATGCACCGAAGTTTGTTCAAGGCATTAGGAAAATTGGGGACTGAGGAGGTATACAGAATGGGAGGGGGTGTGGGAGGTAGGGGTTGCCCCCCAAAATAGGTATTTTTTGTTTGTTTGTTTAAAGTCTTATGATTATGTCAGTATGATTCTACATGCTGCGCTGTCTTCGAGAAACCATTCAAATTGGTTTAAAATATCTTTAGTCAGTGTAGTTTACTGTTTATTCTACCAGGTGAGTGCCAGGGGTATTGCCCCTTTGTTTAAATTGTTGTATCCGGATTCAGATCTTCACCAAAATGGAATCAATTCATCCTTGTCACCCACCCTACCTGTCCACGTAGTTTTGTACGAATCAGTCCTTAACTTTTTGAGATAACCTGCTCACAGTCAGACACACAGATAGAGGTGAAAACCTAACCTCTGTCCACCTTCGGGAGTGGAGCTAATTATATATGATAGTGCATATTATAAACACTTTCACACGTTTTAAATGAAGTATAATTCATATTCATATTCTTAATTGTAGTCCATGTAAAAACTATAACTATAACATAAACTATAAAAACAAAACTATTAAAAAATCATGACAACAAATACAAGTACATGCCAACTTCAATAGTTAAAGGTTCTTTAAGTAAATATGAAGAGAAAGGCAGGCATAGTGTTAGTGTAGTCCTTGATAGGTGTAAAGTCAGCAGCAGTACAACAAAATAATTATGAATTGCCAAAATTGGAGCAAAGAAGAAGAAGAAGACACACTCTTTTTGTGTCTTTTGATGCACAAATCAGTTTCCGAGGCTAGTGGACACAATCCTGAACAACCACTCCACTGCATGATACTCAAGTGGCTCATTCATCCCAATCAGCTGGTACTCATTTTGCTAACCTCAGAAGGATAGCAGGCTGAGTCAACCCACCTGGTATTAATTCAACGTATGGACAGGGGCTTGAACTCAGGGCCTCGAGATCTCAAGCCAGCCACCTGGCCCACCTTAATCATGAAGCCAACACCAGGTTTCAGTGTGAAAGATCGCCTTAACCTTCAACAGGAATGTGGGAATAATTGGGGTTGTTAAGTATGTGTAGCAGTAGTAGTCGTAGTAGTAGTAGTAGTAGTAGTTGTAGTAGTAGTGCTTTTGTTGGAAAGGTGACAGAGATTTGCGTTCAGAGCTCATGCAAGCTCAGGCAAACATATGTTCCCAGTTTAATGTCGCTCAATTCCTCATCTCTGCAAGTCCATGGTTTGAACTACAGTAGACAAGATAGAGCATTTTGAAGAGAAAGCACTACCAAGACAGATAAGGGGAAGGTAACAGAACGCCAAAGAACACCAAAAAAAAAAAAGAATGCCAAATAACACATTTATACAAATAAGAGCAAAGTATCTTGTGGGAAGACCGTACAAAGTGCATCATTTATAGTCCAGGTTTCCTTAAACTTTTGAACAGTGTTACTATATTCTGCCGCCTTGTACTCCGAAATAATGCGTGAGCGTATTAAGCCCTTCAGACATACAGAACTGTGTTCCACCACATCTTTCTCAATTTTTGCCTTCCTGGTTTTATATATTGCCATTTTCCCACAGGCTAAAATAAAGTTAACAAGGAGATCTCGTGACTTGCTTAGTTTCTTTACCGGGTGCCCGATGATAAAAAGTGTTGGAGAGAAGTGAAGCCAGAAGCGCAAGAGAAGATTTTTCATCAGTAAGAACACTGGTTCAAGACGGTGGCATTGAAGGTATATGTGAAATATAGTTTCCCTTTCACCACAAAAGCAGCAATCCTCTGAGACGTTAGTGAAGCGCCGCATCATAGATCCAGAGCTCAGTGCACCATGTAGCAACCTCCAACTTAAGTCTGCCATCATTCTTGGCGTTGGGTAGAGATAGAGTGAATCCCAACGTGGATGAACCGTCGAAGGAAGTGGAAGAATCTCATGCCAGGGAGTATCCAGTCAGGTTGCAAGAGCTATATAATGGAGCGAGTGGATCACTAGCAGGTATATATTTTTCCTTGATAGCCCACAGAACGACATTTCCACTGTGCCAGGGGTCTTACTCATATTGTTTGCAGGTATTGGCTGAGAGAGCTCGCAACATCGTGGTCGGATTTTAAAATCCATGGAGTTACCGATGGACATCTGTCCAGATCCATCACCCTCTTTGGGATTCTCTAGATATTCCAGACAATCGGGAGGCAAGGAGCTTTTGACCTCTTCAAGTATCCTGGAGGGGATCCTGATTGTCCTCAGGCCCATTTTCGCTGCGAGTTCCTTGGGTAAAAGCGTTCTCTTATCATCGTTCAGAAGGTCTCCCACTGTGGATATGCTACCAGCTAAGAGGCTCCTTCTTACTGAAAAGGAAGCCAGAGTTGGGCCCTGTAGAAGAGGGTTGAGAATGAGCGGTTCTTCTAACAGGTCCTTGCCTGGATAAGGAACTGTTCTTTGTACGTCGACTACATTCCAAGCCTTCAGCATTTCTTGATAAAAAAAGAGGCAATGTAGCACTAGACAGGCTCCGAGATGTAATGATGAAAAGATTCCTTTTGTACCCAAGATTGAGCACTTTGCTGAAGAAGTATGATGCCAGTGAGCACCATTGTGGTGCAGGGTTCACATGTAGGTAACGTTGTATGGTCTTCAGCCTGGATGCGTGGTAGTGGCTTCGAAGGCAGGGAAAAGACTGTCCACCTTCTGAAAAAGGCAAGCTCAGAATGCCCAGGGAAACCCAGTGTTTACCATTCCAAAAGTAGTTCAGTAGCTTCCTCTGCATCCTAACCAGAAACTCCTCTGGTGTGCTTATGCAAGAGAGCCTGAATACTAACTTCGGAATTATAAACTGTTTAATAAGGAGTGTTTTTCCCCTCAGAGACAGGACTTTTAGTAGTCCACTCCAGTCTCTCAACTTTGCTTCGATCTTGTCCCCTAAAGTGTTCCAGTTAATGAGTGGTGAGGACCCATGGGAAGTGGATAAGTGCACCCCCAAATATTTGAGCTCATTGCGACTCCAGGTCAATTTCTGAAAAAGTGTCGGTAACGCCTTTACCTGCATTTGTCCAATTAGAAGCCCCGAGCTTTTCCTCCAATTGATTGTAGCAGACGATGCTGCTGAATAGACCTGCTGACAATCATAAACTATTTGCATATCCCTTGCATTACTGGCAAACACGAGAACATCATCTGCATACGCAGAAAGTTTGAGGTTGACCCTGTTGTGTGGCACCACAATGCCAGTTAGCCTTCTTCTCATCAAACAAAGGAAGGGTTCGATACATAGGGAATATAATTGGCCGGACAGGGGACATCCTTGTCTTATTCCTCTCTCAAATGGAAAGGGCGCGAGCAAGAAACCGTCGACTTTGACTAGGCATTCTGCCGACATGTACAACGTCTGAATCATGCCTATAAATCTCCTCCCCAACCCAAATATTAGCAAGGTTTCAAACAGATACTCATGGTTTATCTGGTCAAAGGCTTTCTCCTGATCCAAGGAAAGAAATCCGACTTGGGTCCGAGTCATGTCCGCATACTGTATCAGGTCTCTGACAAGGGATATGTTGTCATGTATTGTCCTGCCTGGAATGGCATAAGATTGGTCCGGGCTGACTAATTTTGTCAGGACTGGTCCGAGACGGAGTGACAACATTTTAGCCATGACCTTATAATCCACACACAGCAGAGACACAGGGCGGTAATTCTTCAAGTCTCTCAAGTCACCCTCCTTGGGAATCAAGACCAGCATCGCTCGACGCCAAGAAAGGGGCATTATACCTGTATCACATGCTTCCTGAGCTACGCTTAGGTAATCAGGTCCAACCAAGTCCCATACTTTTGTATAGAATTCACATGATAAGCCATCCATGCCAGGGGCTTTATCTCTTGATAGGCTGTGCAGGGCAGTTTTCAATTCTTCCAGAGATAAAGAAGTCTCCAGCTGCTCCCGGTCTTCTACAGAGGCCTCAGGAAGACTACTCCACAAAGTGCCACCTGCACCTGCATCTGTGCTCTTACCCGAATACAGCTGAGCGTAAAAGGCTCTAATTCGTTTTTGAACACCATCAGAGCCATTGAGCAAGAGACCATCTTCTGCGAGAACACTCGCTATAGTCCTGAATTGACCTTTGCGTTTTTCCACCCCTTTGAGATAATTCAGGACATATTCATCCTCAGAAATAAACTGCAAACGAGAGCGCACATACGCCCCTCGTGCCTTCACACGACTACATGCTTTAAGGGTGCTCTTTTTTTCTTGGTATGCCTGCAGTTCAGTAGAGGTAAGTGTGGCCAGGTGCTTCTCAAGGTGCAGCAGTTCCTCTTCCAGTCTTTTGATCCCTAACCCAAGTGTTTTGCTCGATCCATACGAGTATTCCTGACACAGCAATTTCAATCGTACCTTGCCTACATCCCACCAGAATCCAAGTGAGCAAAAATCTCCTTTTTTATTCCTCCAGGCTTGCCAAAAATTCAAAAAGATTGACAAAAAGCCTTCATCCTGACTTAAAGCATTGTTCAGGTGCCACAAGCCAGGGCCTCGCCTTGTTTCCGCCAGGGAAAACTTAATCCAGGCCAAGTTGTGATCTGTGAAATGGGCAACTTTTATGCCGGAGTCACTGACAAACTTACACCAACAGTGAGACATGTAAATTCTATCGAGCCGTGATTGTGATATATGACCACCTCTGATACTCGTATACGTGAATGTTCTGTCTGTGGGGTGTTGTATGTGCCAAGTATCCCTCAAGTTTAACAGTGTTATGGTTTGTTGTAATATTCTTACAGAGGGATTATGCGGCTCCTGACCTATTCGATCAAGGGAGGGGTTTAGAGTGCAATTAAAGTCTCCTCCAAGAATTACACACTCTTCACCAGGCAAGGTGAGCATGAATCTCTGCAACCGGTTGAAGAAAATCCCCCTTGCAACTCCTACACAAGGTGCATAAATGTTGATGAAATTGACAACAAATTCTTCAAACTTTGCTTTTATATGTAGCAACCGCCCCACACTGGCTTCCTTTACGACAAGTATTTCAGGTTTCCTCTTTGGTGAAAAGAGGGTAGCCACTCCACAAGATGTGTCCGTTAGGTGACTGAAAAAGGCCAAGCCTTCCCATTGGTTTTCCCATCGGGATGCAGCCTCTGGGGTCGTGTGGGTTTCCTGCAAAAAGGTTACTTCAAGTTTTTCCTTCACACAGAATGACAATACCTGGTGCACACGGAATGCATCCTTACAGCCATTGACATTCAATGATCCTATTCGTAAGTTTGATGTCATTATTGTATTGAGAGCTTTGTTTCTGTGAAATTCATCCTCCTAAACGAATTTATATTCAGGCCCGTAACTCAACAACTTTGCTAGAAACTTCCTGACTCGGGCTTGTTCGGCCGAGCCTGAAGTCCTTGTTTTATGTCCCTCTCTCCTTAGTGCATACAAGGAATGCACTAGCAAGTCATAATCTTTCCACCGTTTCAGCGCATTTTCCACTTTCTTCCTGCTATGCAAGCTTTGTTCCAGGAACTCGAGTATCTCCTGGCTGGGAATGCAGGAATGGCGTCCTGCAGGTAGGTCTGTCTCTAAGCCAGTCAGTGACCCTTGATAGTCTTCCCCATCACCAATACTTTCCTCATCATCGCTGTCTGGAGGTTCAAGATCCTTCTCATTTGGTGTACTTGTACAATGTGTCAAGTCTTCTGCCATGTCGTCTCTCAAGGCTGACTTGGCATAATCTTCTGGCGCAGAGGAACGCTCCTTTGGCTCTGATGCGGCGGACGTTGCTACACCTGTGGGAATGGATGCCTCCTCCTCAGTTGGTATAGGAGATCCAACCTTTTGGGGTCGTAAATTAGAGATGTGCTCAACTATTCCCCTTTCTGCGCCAACAGTGAGTGAAGTGACATCACCTGAGATGTCGGTCAGTGCCAGCAACTTTATTGATGCTTGTGTGTCTGGTTCCCTCTCTCTGTCTGTCCCACCGATGAATGCTACTTCAGAATCCTTTGAAACTTCGGTGTTAATCCTTCGGTTCAGAACTGCTCTTGTAGATGTTTCAATCCCTGGCTTATTTTGAAGCTTCGTTGCAGTTGTTATTATTGGATGCATTTTCTCAGGAGCCAACATCACAGTATCGTTTGGCCCTGTCAAGTCAGATACCTCTAGGTTGTTTGTCTTTACCGTGCTGGGTTTACTACCTGACGGTCTCCCTTCCTGTTCATTCTTCAAACTGTCTTTGGGTGGATCTGAGAGAGAAGACTCTCCATATCCTGTCGTTTGATAAATAGTTTCCTCTCCTTCTTCTTCTTCTTCTTCCATTTCTTCAGATTGGGTTACCACTCTTTTCTCCTTCAGAATACTAGGCTTTACAAATCCCTTTGACACATTACTTCCCGTGTCATCCTCAATTGTACCAGGGTGTTCCGTGGTCCCATCCTCTGCGGGTTCTGATTTCCTCTTCTGTGCTCTGTTTGCCTTCCCTGCTCCCACTGCCTGCCATTGATTTATGGCAGCGGAAGAGTTGGGATGAGAAGCTGGTATAGAACTTTATTGAGGGTCCACTGCCCTCGAGCACAAAGGAGCAACCGCCTCTCTTAGGTTACCTTCAGTGACGCTGGGATCCTCTCGAGGCTGATCTGGACGTTGAGGAGCTGCAACCTCTTTGATGATAGTGGGGGCAGTCTGCTCTCCTGTGATCCTTCGCTTTGCATACAAAACAACGGGGTTCGTTTGTCATATAAAACACCCTGTAATTCTTTCCGTCAAAAGGAATAACAAACGACCCCTCACATTCAGCATCCTTTCCCAATTCAATGGATACTTGTCTTTTAAAAGACCAGACATGTTGTAGGGAGGGCTCATGACAGCCCAAAGACACAGGCTTGATGGGTGATCTCAACACTCCCAGTCGTTCCAGGAAAGGCACCACGACATTGTCAGGCACGTAAGGAGGTATATTAGATATAATTATCCTTGTACCAAGACTTGAGAGTGGCTCGACTTGTACAAAGAGTCCTCCCACACTAATCCCTTTCTCAATGGCCTTGTTTGCTGCAGCCTCCGAGTTAAGAAAGAACACAGCTTGTCCATACATTTTCGAGGCTGCAACTATCGTTGCTGGATCAACCACACTAGCGAGTGCGTTTACATAGGCCTCTATTTGGGTGATTTGTCCCAACTCGCATTTCACCCCGTGCTTCCTTGTTAACGCCTTAAACGGGTGGGCAGGGCGGTTTCCACCTGCACCAGAGGTAGTAGCGGCCATTTTTGCCCATGTACCATCCAGAGGCATGATTACTATTAACGGTATATTTCCCATCAAATGAAAATGAAAAAAAAAAAAAAATCAATTAGCTCGTTCGCGAGCTTTTGCTTACTTTAGCACGTCCGGACCGGTATGCTGATGATTAACTCAAAAGGATAATCAAACGGGCGTTAAGCAAATAACTTATCGGCTTAATCGCCAAAACTATGCAAATATAGCACAGAAAGTCAAGGGTGATTAAGCAAAAACAAGGAAGTCAAACAGTTTGTGATACGCCACAAATCGGGCGCTGCAAATCTAGTCCCACACGGGTGCGGCCGCACGCCGCGGCTAGGCCCGAACACAAAGGGACTAATAACTCAAACGGGACGTCAAAGTAAAGTAACAAAATGAACCAACTCGGTTCAAATAACCCAAATAAACCAAAAATACAAACGAAAACGGAAGCGGATGAGAAGGAAATGTCGAAAATAGCACGGCTCGAGGAGTAGCAAAATGGCGTGGCGTAGTAGTAGTAGTAGTAGTAGTAGTAGTAGTAGTAGTAGTAGTAGTAGTAGTAGCAGCAGCAGCAGCAGCAGTAGTAGTAGTAGTAGTAGTAGTAGTAGTAGTAGTAGTAGTAGTAGTAGTAGTAGTAGTAGTAGTGCTTTTGTTGGAAAGGTTACAGAGATTTGCGTTCAGAGCTCATGCAAGCTCAGGCAAACATATGTTCCCAGTTTAATGTCGCTCAATTCCTCATCTCTGCAAGTCCATGGTTTGAACTACAGTAGCCAAGGTAGAGCATTTTGAAGAGAAAGCACTACCAAGACAGATAAGGGGAAGGTAAAAGAACGCCAAAGAACACCAAAAAAAAAAGAACGCCAAAGAACACCAAAAAGAATGCCAAATAACACATTTATACAAATAAGAGCAAAATATCTTGTGGGGAGACCGTACAAAGTGCATCATTTATAGTCCAGGTTTCCTTAAACTTTTGAACAGTGTTACTATATTCTGCCGCCTTGTACTCCGAAATAATGCGTGAGCGTATTAAGCCCTTCAGACATACAGAACTGTGTTCCACCACATCTTTCTCAATTTTTGCCTTCCTGGTTTTATATATTGCCATTTTTGCACAGGCTAAAATAAAGTTAACAAGGAGATCTCGTGACTTGCTTAGTTTCTTTACCGGGTGCCCGATGATAAAAAGTGTTGGAGAGAAGTGAAGCCAGAAGCGCAAGAGAAGATTTTTCATCAGTAAGAACACTGGTTCAAGACGGTGGCATTGAAGGTATATGTGAAATATAGTTTCCCTTTCACCACAAAAGCAGCAATCCTCTGAGACGTTAGTGAAGTGCCGCATCATAGATCCAGAGCTCAGTGCACCATGTAGCAACCTCCAACTTAAGTCTGCCATCATTCTTGGCGTTGGGTAGAGATAGAGTGAATCCCAACGTGGATGAACAGTCGAAGGAAGTGGAAGAAACTCACGCCAGGGAGTATCCAGTCGGGTTGCAAGAGCTATATAATGGAGCGAGTGGATCACTAGCAGGTATATATTTTTCCTTGATAGCCCACAGAACGACATTTCCACTGTGCCAGGGGTCTTACTCATATTGTTTGCAGGTATTGGCTGAGAGAGCTCGCAACATCGTGGTCGGATTTTAAAATCCATGAAGTTACCGATGGACATCTGTCCAGATCCATCACCCTCTTTGGGATTCTCTAGATATTCCAGACAATCGGGAGGCAAGGAGCTTTTGACCTCTTCAAGTATCCTGGAGGGGATCCTGATTGTCCTCAGGCCCATTTTCGCTGCGAGTTCCTTGGGTAAAAGCGTTCTCTTACCATCGTTCAGAAGGTCTCCCACTGTGGATATGCTACCAGCTAAGAGGCTCCTTCGTACTGAAAAGGAAGCCAGAGTTGGGCCCTGTAGAAGAGGGTTGAGAATGAGCGGTTCTTCTAACAGGTCCTTGCCTGGATAAGGAACTGTTCTTTGTACGTCGACTACATTCCAAGCCTTCAGCATTTCTTGATAAAAAGGAGGCAATGTAGCACTAGACAGGCTCCGAGATGTAATGATGAAAAGATTCCTTTTGTACCCAAGATTGAGCACTTTGCTGAAGAAGTATGATGCCAGTGAGCACCATTGCGGTGCAGGGTTCACATGTAGGTAACGTTGTATGGTCTTCAGCCTGGATGCGTGGTAGTGGCTTCGAAGGCAGGGAAAAGACTGTCCACCTTCTGAAAAAGGCAAGCTCAGAATGCCCAGGGAAACCCAGTGTTTACCATTCCAAAAGTAGTCCAGTAGCTTCCTCTGCATCTTAACCAGAAACTCCTCTGGAGTGCTTATGCAAGAGAGCCTGAATACTAACTTCGGAATTATAAACTGTTTAATAAGGAGTGTTTTTCCCCTCAGAGACAGGACTTTTAGTAGTCCACTCCAGTCTCTCAACTTTGCTTCGATCTTGTCCCCTAAAGTGTTCCAGTTAATGAGTGGTGAGGACCCATGGGAAGTGGATAAGTGCACCCCCAAATATTTGAGCTCATTGCGACTCCAGGTCAATTTCTGAAAAAGTGTTGGTAACTCCTTTACCTGCATTTGTCCAATTAGAAGCCCCGAGCTTTTCCTCCAATTGATTGTAGCAGACGATGCTGCTGAATAGACCTGCTGACAATCATAAACTATTTGCATATCCCTTGCATTACTGGCAAACACGAGAACATCATCTGCATATGCAGAAAGTTTGAGGTTGACCCTGTTGTGTGGCACCACAATGCCAGTTAGCCTTCTTCTCATCAAACAAAGGAAGGGTTCGATACATAGGGAATATAATTGGCCGGACAGGGGACATCCTTGTCTTATTCCTCTCTTAAATGGAAAGGGCGCGAGCAAGAAACCGTTGACTTTGACTAGGCATTCTGCCGACATGTACAACGTCTGAATCATGCCTACAAATCTCCTCCCCAACCCAAATGTTAGCAAGGTTTCAAACAGATACTCATGGTTCATCTGGTCAAAGGCTTTCTCCTGATCCAAGGAAAGAAATCCGACTTGAGTCCGAGTCATGTCCGCATACTGTATCAGGTCTCTGACAAGGGATATGTTGTCATGTATTGTCCTGCCTGGAATGGCATAAGATTGGTCCGGGCTGACTAATTTTGTCAGGACTGGTCCAAGACGGAGTGACAACATTTTAGCCATGACCTTATAATCCACACACAGCAGAGACACAGGGCGGTAATTCTTCAAGTCTCTCAAGTCACCCTCCTTGGGAATCAAGACCAGCATCGCTCGACGCCAAGAAAGGGGCATTATACCTGTATCACATGCTTCCTGAGCTACGCTTAGGTAATCAGGTCCAACCAAGTCCCATACTTTTATATAGAATTCACATGATAAGCCATCCATGCCAGGGGCTTTATCTCTTGATAGGCTGTGCAGGGCGGTTTTCAATTCTTCCAGAGATAATGGAGTCTCCAGCTGCTCCCGGTCTTCTACAGAGGCTTCAGGAAGACTACTCCACAAAGTGCCACCTGCACCTGCATCTGTGCTCTTACCCGAATACAGCTGAGCGTAAAAGGCTCTAATTCGTTTTTGAACATCCTCAGAGCCATTGAGCAAGAGACCATCTTCTGCGAGAACACTCGCTATAGCCCTGAATTGACCTTTGCGTTTTTCCACCCCTTTGAGATAATTCAGGACATATTCATCCTCAGAAATAAACTGCAAACGAGAGCGCACATATGCCCCTCGTGCCTTCACACGACTACATGCTTTAAGGGTGCTCTTTTTTTCTTGGTATGCCTGCAGTTCAGTAGAGGTAAGTGTGGCCAGGTGCTTCTCAAGGTGCAGCAGTTCCTCTTCCAGTCTTTTGATCCCTAACCCAAGTGTTTTGCTCGATCCATACGAGTATTCCTGACACAGCAATTTCAATCGTACCTTGCCTACATCCCACCAGAATCCAAGTGAGCAAAAATCTCCTTTTTTATTCCTCCAGGCTTGCCAAAAATTCAAAAAGATTGACAAAAAGGCTTCATCCTGACTTAAAGCATTGTTCAGGTGCCACAAGCCAGGGCCTCGCCTTGTTTCCGCCAGGGAAAACTTAATCCAGGCCAAGTTGTGATCTGTGAAATGGGCAACTTTTATGCCGGAGTCACTGACACTCTTACACCAACGGTGAGACACGTAAATTCTATCGAGCCGGGATTGTGATATATGACCACCTCTGATACTCGTATACGTGAATGTTCTGTCTGTGGGGTGTTGTATGTGCCAAGTATCCCTCAAGTTTAACAGTGTTATGGTTTGTTGTAATATTCTTACAGAGGGATTATGCGGCTCCTGACCTATTCGATCAAGGGAGGGGTTTAGAGTGCAATTAAAGTCTCCTCCAAGAATTACACACTCTTCACCAGGCAAGGTGAGCATGAATCTCTGCAACCGGTTGAAGAAAATCCCCCTTGCAACTCCTACACAAGGTGCATAAATGTTGACGAAATTGACAACAAATTCTTCAAACTTTGCTTTTATATGTAGCAACCGCCCCACACTGGCTTCCTTTACGACAAGTATTTCAGGTTTCCTCTTTGGTGAAAAGAGGGTAGCCACTCCACAAGATGTGTCCGTTAGGTGACTGAAAAAGGCCAAGCCTTCCCATTGGTTTTCCCATCGGGATGCAGCCTCTGGGGTCGTGTGGGTTTCCTGCAAAAAGGTTACTTCAAGTTTTTCCTTCACACAGAATGACAATACCTGGTGCACACGGAATGCATCCTTACAGCCATTGACATTCAATGATCCTATTCGTAAGTTTGATGTCATTGTTGTATTGAGAGTTTTGTTTCTGTGAAATTCATCCTCCTAAACGAATTTATATTCAGGCCCGTAACTCAACAACTTTGCTAGAAACTTCCTGACTCGGGCTTGTTCGGCCGAGCCTGAAGTCCTTGTTTTATGTCCCTCTCTCCTTAGTGCATACAAGGAATGCACTAGCAAGTCATAATCTTTCCACCGTTTCAGCGCATTTTCCACTTTCTTCCTGCTATGCAAGCTTTGTTCCAGGAACTTGAGTATCTCCTGGCTGGGAATGCAGGAATGGTGTCCTGCCGGTAGGTCTGTCTCTAAACCAGTCAGTGACCCTTGATAGTCTTCCCCATCACCAATACTTTCCTCATCATCGCTGTCTGGAGGTTCAAGATCCTTCTCCTTTGGACTTGTACAATGTGTCAAGTCTTCTGCCATGTCGTCTCTCAAGGCTGACTTGGCATAATCTTCTGGCGCAGAGGAACGCTCCTTTCGCTCTGATGCGGCGGACGTTGCTACACCTGTGGGAATGGATGCCTCCTCCTCAGTTGGTATAGGAGATCCAACCTTTTGGGGTCGTAAAATAGAGATGTGCTCAACTATTCCCCTTTCTGCGCCAACAGTGAGTGAAGTGACATCACCTGAGATGTCGGTCAGTGCCAGCAACTTTATTGATGCTTGTGTGTCTGGTTCCTTCTCTCTGTCTGTCCCTCCGATGAATGCTACTTCAGAATCCTTTGAAACTTCGGTGTTAATCCTTCGGTTCAGAACTGCTCTTGTAGACGTTTCAATCCCTGGTTTATTTTGAAGCTTCGTTGCAGTTGTAATTATTGGATGCATTTTCTCAGGAGCCAACATCACAGTATCGTTTGGCCCTGTCAAGTCAGATACCTCTAGGTTGTTTGTCTTTTCCGTGCTGGGTTTACTACCTGACGGTCTCCCTTCCTGTTCATTCTTCAAACTGTCTTTGGGTGGATCTGAGAGAGAAGACTCTCCATATCCTGTCGTTTGATGAATAGTTTCCTCTTCTTCTTCTTCTTCCATTTCTTCAGATTGGGTTACCACTCTTTTCTCCTTCAGAATACTCGGCGTTACAAATCCCTTTGACACATTACTTCCCGTGTCATCCTCAATTGTACCAGGGTGTTCCGTGGTCCCATCCTCTGCGGGTTCTGATTTCCTCTTCTGTGCTCTCTTTGCCTTCCCTGCTCCCACTGCCTGCCATTGATTTATGGCATCAGAAGAGTTGGGATGAGAAGCTGGTATAGAACTTTCTTGAGGGTCCACTGCCCTCGAGCACAAAGGAGCAACCGCCTCTCTTAGGTTACCTACAGTGACGCTGGGATCCTCTCGAGGCTGATCTGGACGTTGAGGAGCTGCAACCTCTTTAATGATGGTGGGGCAGTCTGCTCTCCTGTGATCCTTCGCTTTGCATACAAAACAACGGGGTTCGTTTGTCATATAAAACACCCTGTAATTCTTTCCGTCAAAAGGAATAACAAACGACCCCTCACATTCAGCCTCCTTTCCCAATTCAATGGATACTTGTCTTTTAAAAGACCAGACATGTTGTAGGGAGGGCTCATGACAGCCCAAAGACACAGGCTTGATGGGTGATCTCAACACTCCCAGTCGTTCCAGGAAAGGCACCACGACATTGTCAGGCACGTAAGGAGGTATATTAGATATAATTATCCTTGTACCAAGACTTGAGAGCGGCTCGACTTGTACAAAGAGTCCTCCCACACTGATCCCTTTCTCAATGGCTTTGTTTGCTGCAGCCTCTGAGTTAAGAAAGAACACAGCTTGTCCATACATTTTCGAGGCTGCAACTATCGTTGCTGGATCAACCACACTAGCGAGTGCGTTCACATAGGCCTCTATTTGGGTGATTTGTCCCAACTCGCATTTCACCCCGTGCTTCCTTGTTAACGCCTTAAACGGGTGGGCAGGGCGGTTCCCACCTGCACCAGAGGTAGTAGCGGCCATTTTTGCCCACGTACCATCCAGAGGCATGATTACTATTAACGGTATATTTCCCGTCAAATGAAAATGGAAAAAAAAATACCAATGAGCTCGTTCGCGAGCTTCTGTTTATTTTAGCACGACCGTACCGGTATGCTGATGATTAACTCAAAAGGATAATCAAACGCGCGTTGAGCAAATAACTTATCGGCTTAATCGCCAAAACTATGCAAATTTAGCACAGAAAGTCAAGGGTGATTAAGCAAAAACAAGGCAGTCAAACAGTTTGTGATACGCCGCAAATCGGGCGCGGCAAAACTAGTCCCACACGGGTGCGGCCGCACGCCGCGGCTAGGCCCGAACACAAAAGGACTAATAACTCAAACGGGACGTCAAAGTAAAGTAACAAAATGAACCAACTCGGTTCAAATAACCCAAATAAACCAAAAATACAAACGAAAACGGAAGAGGGTGAGATGGAAATGTCGAAAATAGCACGGCTCGAGGAGCAGCAAAATGGCGTGGCGTGGCGTAGTAGTAGTAGTAGTAGTAGTAGTAGTAGTAGTAGTAGTAGTACCAGTTCATTTCCGGGCGACCGGGCCGAATATCGGCCCGGCCGTGGCCGAAGCCGTTGATTCCGCCGTAGCACGCTAACGCGTAGGCTCGCGCGTCCCTGGTCCGCCGGGGCTCCGCGGGTGTCTTACCGTGCCCGGCACTGCTGATCTCTCAAACTTCCGGGAGTAGGTGCCGGTGCCCGGGGACGGAGTTCGCTGTCTAAACATGGTAGCGCTAGGCCAGTGGGACCGCCGGGACCCACGTGCACTCACAAGTTGTTCTGCGCGTGGGCGGCAGTATCAGACCGGGGCGCCCAAACGCTCCCCGGCTAAAGTTCATCCTGAAAGCGCCCACATTGTGCGGACAAACCAAGTCAAGGGCCACGTGGTCAGGAGAACCTCGTCCCTTCCGGTCACACTTTGCCTATCGGCCGGCCTCGAAGACCGAAATTGTGACGGCGGAATGAATCCTGGTGTCCCGATCCGAACCTTCAGAGCGGGCCGGCTGGGGAGTGCCAAGCACCCCGTACCTGCACTTTCCGTCCCTGCGGTCCCAAATACCGGAACCACCCGAATACCACTTTATTCGACAAAATGAGGTGCGGCCTACAGCCTTAGAAAACCAACCCTAAATAAGTCAATACCTCCAACGAGAGGGTGATGGCAGGGTGATGGGAGGGTGATGGGAGGGTGATGGCAGGGTGATGGCAGGGTGATGGGAGGGTGATGGGAGGGTGATGGGAGGGTGATGGCAGGGTGATGGGGGAGGGTGATGGGGCAGGGTGATGGGGCAGGGTGATGAGAGGGTGATGGGAGGGTGATGGGGGAGGGTGATGGGAGAGTGTAGTAGTAGTAGTAGTAGTAGTAGTAGTAGTAGTAGTAGTAGCTGTTGATGAACACCACTCCCAAAATGTTTAACCACCGAAACCGTAGAGTGTGCGGCCCTGGCGCTTCAAAGCGTACACCACATCCATGGCAGTAACGGTCTTTCGCTTGGCGTGCTCCGTGTAGGTAACAGCATCGCGGATAACATTTTCCAGGAACACCTTGAGAACTCCACGGGTTTCCTCGTAGATGAGACCCGAGATGCGCTTTACCCCACCACGACGAGCAAGGCGACGAATAGCAGGCTTTGTGATTCCCTGGATGTTTGCGATGACGTTTAGCACCTCCTTTGCCGAGACCTTTTCCACCTTTACCACGTCCAGACATGATGACACCGTTTGATTCCAAAACAGATTGACCCAAACGACGAGCGTTCTTGACTTGTAGTCGTAGTCGTAGTAGTAGTAGTAGTAGTAGTAGTTGTTTTTTTTTGTCTATGTTGTGGGGATTGTTTGGCCTTGTGTATGGTGGGACCGTTTACTTTCCCTGTGTCTTCTTGGGCAGCAGCACGGTCTGGATGTCAGGCAGTACACCACCTTGCGCGATCGTCATCCCGCCCAGCAGTTTGTCCAAGTCCTCATCGTTGCGGATGGCGAGCAGAAAATGGCGTGGGGTGATCCGTGATTTCTTGTTATCTCGTGCAGAGTTACCTGAGATCTCCAGGATCTCTGCAGCCAAGTACTCGAGCACAGCCGCCAGGTAGACTGGAGCGCCGGCACCGATGCGCTCGGCGTAGTTGCCTTTGCGAAGATGTCTATGAACACGACTCACGGGAAACTGCAGCCCAGCTCGGGAAGAACGAGACTTGGCCTTCGAGCGAGTCTTTCCACCACCTTTACCACGTCCCGACATGATTTGTAGAGAAGAACAGATATCAAAATAACCTTACTGTGGCTGTGACAGTAGTAGTAGTAGTAGTAGTAGTAGTAGTAGTAGTTGTAGCTGTTGATGAACACCACTCCCAAAATGTTTAACCACCGAAACCGTAGAGTGTGCGGCCCTGGCGCTTCAAAGCGTACACCACACATCCATGGCAGTAACGGTCTTTCGCTTGGCGTGCTCCGTGTAGGTAACAGCATCGCGGATAACATTTTCCAGGAACACCTTGAGAACTCCACGGGTTTCCTCGTAGATGAGACCCGAGATGCGCTTTACCCCACCACGACGAGCAAGGCGACGAATAGCAGGCTTGGTAATTCCCTGGATGTTATCACGCAGCACCTTGCGATGACGTTTAGCACCTCCTTTACCGAGACCCTTTCCCCCTTTACCACGTCCAGACATGTAGTAGTTGTAGTAGTAGTCGGCGAAATAGTAGTAGACTCGTGGTGATAATTAAAATGGTTGCAATTGCCGTTGATTTTGGGTCAAACAATGCTGAGGTTAAAAGTCAAACCGAGACGGATGCAGTTAAATATATCTTGCGTGGAAGAGCAACACCAAGCAATGTTAGTATCGGACTCATTGTTAAGTACCAGGAAACGTAAGAGCATGCGAATCACTTTATGAATGATAATTATTAGAAGAAATTAAAGGTAAATTTCAGGAATCATGCAAATTGCCTGGTGTATAATGTATGGCCAATCACAGGTATTTGGACAAACGATTGCATTGTCAGAATCCACAGCCGGTCGATCGTGCGTCCAGGTAACAAAAATTATCAATGAAATGAGTAAACAACATCACACGTCCGCGCCTGTTGTTGTGCACAGAAATACCATTAATAGAATTGTTCATCCTCATGGTGAAAACTGATGTTTTGCTGCTGAAGTCATTAACTCCGAGGGTGTTCAATTGTTTTTGCTTTAACTTTGAACAATAGCAACCTTTCCAGCGACATGGTATTCCAGCATTTTCTCATTATCTGCCCCCATTAAAGATTACTTTGGCGAATAATTTTGGGATAAAGTTGGAAATATATACAACAACAACAACAACAACAGGCATTTTAAGGCCATTTTCCCTGCAAGAGCAGGGGTTAGCCTTGCGGTCCCCATGACAATCTTCTCCATTTGCCCTATTTTCTGCATCTCCCCTTGTTAACCCCCTTGCCCGCATTTCTTCTTCCACCATCTTTAGTCAAGTCTTTCTCGGTCTTCCCCCTCCTCTACTTCCTTCTACATTCATTTCCATCACTCTTCTCAACCAGTCACTTTCATCCTTCCTCAACACATGACCAAACCATCTCAACCTGTTCCTCTTCACAGCATCAATCACAGGCTCTATTCCAATCATCTTTCGCAATTCATCATTTGTCTTCCTCTCTCTCAACGATACTCCGCACATCCACCGAACCATTTGCATTTCCACCCTTTCCAGCCTTCGTTGCTGCTCTACATTCACGACCCATGTCTCGCTCCCATAAATCATAATACTTCTCACACATGCAGCATACACCTTTCCCTTCAGCTTCAACGACACTCCCCTCCTCATCAGCACGCCACTCAGTTCCCGAAACTTCTTCCATGCACATCTCACTCTAGCAACCGTTGCCGAGTCTGATCCACCTTCTCCATTCAGCATGTCTCCTAGGTAGCAAAATGTTTTCACACCTTCCAGCTTCACGCCATCTCCAAGATCCAACTCAACATTTCCGCCATCTGCAGCTCCCTCTGTGCACACCTTACATTTGAATGTAGCTGCCACACTGGTTAATGACCCTCTCAGACCACGACATTTTTGATGAACCCACTCAGCGCACATTGTACATTGAATGGAGTTCACTCCGACACCCTTCCTGCACACAGCACATGGCCACTTCCCAGTTCTTTCCACCTCACCACATGCTTTACCACTTGCCATCACCTTCGTCTTTCCTATATTCACCTTCAGACCTTTTGTCTCCATACATTCCTTCCACTTGTTCATCTTTTCCTTCAGTCCATCCATACTTTCCGCAATCAACACCAGATCATCTGCACACAACAACTCCCACGGTAAACCCTCCTTTACGTTCTGAGCCAGCACCTCCATCACAGCCACAAATAGTAGTGGACTTAGTACCGACCCCTGATGCACTCCCACATACACCTCAAAACTCACCACTGTTCCCGTCCTTCGTCCTTACAGCTGTGCGCGCTCTTTTGTGCATTGCCATCACTACTCTGATCAACCATTCCTCCACTTCTAACTTCCTCAATGCCCATGTCAATACTTTGCGTGGAACCCTATCGAATGCTTTCTCCAGATCAACAAACCCAAGAAACAACTTCTGCCTCTTCTCCATGTACTTCTTGGAAAGTTGGAAATATATGCAATATATAAATATTTTTGTGTGTGCGTATACACACACATATATATATATATATATCTATATATATACAGACTTGGCATTTAATATGGAATTTTTTTTTTGTGGGGGTGAACTTACTTTTCAAGATGACATAGAACCAAAAGTTCATTGGAATTATGTTGAAATTATTCTAGATTTTGTTAATGTGACCTTTAAAAGAAACAAAAACCACATTTGACATTTCGAAGCAAATAATGATCCTTGAAAGTGATGTAAACTGATATCGAACTCAATTCACAGACAGTACTGTGTTAAACTTCTGTACGTTTTCCAGAAGTATCTCTTTATTTTGCACATTAGCCAAAAAAAAATTCAACAAAAACATAAGCTAAATTATGACTGGGATTACGAACAGTAAAATTACAGTTCAGTACTTCATGTAACCCCCACGAGCATTTAGGAGAGCACGTACACATCGAGGCATGCTGTTCACGAGATTTGCCAAGGTTTGGACAGGAATCGCTTGCCATGCAGTGACAATAGTCTGCTGCAATTCACGCACAGAGGTGGGCTGCTGGTCCAAGTTGTCGATTTGACGCGTTAATTCTGCCCACAAGTTCTCTGTCGGATTCATATCCGGGGACATGGCAGGCCACTCCATATGCTCTACACCACGGTCAGCAAGAAAGTGTTGGATCATGCGAGCACGATGAGGCCGTGCATTGTCATCTTGGAAGACAAAGGTTCCTCGAAAGGCTGCACGAGCAAATGGAAGCAATGTTTCTTCCAGAATGACCCTGTACTTGAACTGGTTCAGGTTTCCATTCAGAACAACCAGGTCAGTTTTGCCCCCTGCATGAAAAGAACCCCAAACAGTCACCCCACCACCTCCAGCTTGGACTCTTGGCACTATGCATCTTCGTTGTGGGCTTCATGCACTTGTCTGCGCACTCGGATGCGGCCATCTTGACGATAGACCAGAAATCTAGACTCGTCACTGAAGGTCACGTGATTCCAGTGTCCTGGCTGCCATTGACGGTGCTCTCTGGCCCACTGCAATCAGCGCTGGCTGTGTTGTCTGTTCAGGCGTGGCTTTCTCAGGGGACGCCTGGCACGATAGCCTACTTGAACCAGTCGTTGGTTGACTAGCCTTCTGGATACAGGCAAATTTGTCAGTTGCTGCCACTCAGCCCTAAGCCGATTAGCTGACTTGGTATGGCCATTGCAGACTAACCGGTGAAGCTGGCGATCATCTCTCCTTGTGGTTCTGCGTGGACGTCCTGGCCTCGGTATTGGAGTAGGGACACCCCTCTGAGCATTTCGTTTCAGGATCTTTGACACGTGACCTTGAGTGATGCCATACTGCTGAGCAATAGCACGCTGTATCATGCCAGAATTTCGTAAAGCCACCACTCCATGACAAACAGCATTGTCAAGTTGACGGACCATCTCCAGAGGAAGCGGCAATAACTTTTGTGGACGTGCAGCAGTTGTTTTCCACTAATACAGAACGCAACAACCCTTATATACCCGATTGTGAAGCCAATCGTCAAATGTACCTGTCCTTACATTTTGTCACGCCACCTGTGATATAATCCTGTTATTGACTTCTTGCTGCGAAAGACAATCAGTGACATGGTTCTTTCAACAAAGACATCACCGAAGGGTAAAAGAAACTCACCAGATTGATATACTGAGTTCAGAAAGTAAACCCAAGTCAAGAAAAAAAAAAATATTCCATATTAAATGCCAAGTCTGTATATATATACAGTGCATTCAGAAAGTATTCAGACCCCTTCATTTTTTTCACATTTTGTTATGTTGCAGCCTTATGCTGAAATCGTTTAATTCATTTTTTCCCTCATCAATCTACACTCAATACCCCATAATGACAAAGAGAAAACAGGATGTTAGAAAATTTTGCAAATTAATTAAAAAGAAAAAACTGAAATATTACATTGACATAAGTATTCATACCCTTTGCTATGACACTTGAAATTTAGCTCAGGTGCCTCCAATTTCTCTTGATCATCTTTGAGATGTTCCTACATCTTGATTGGAGTCCACCTGTGGTAAATTCAATTGATTGGACATGATTTGGAAAGGCACACACCTGTCTATATAAGGTCTCACAGCTGACAATGCATATCAGAGCAAAAACCAAGCCATGAGGTCGAAGGAACTGCCTGTAGAGCTCAGAGACAGGATTGTGTCGAGGCACAGATCTGGGGAAGCCTACAAAAAAATTTCTGCTGCATTGAAGGCTCCCAAGAGCACAGTGGCCTCCATAATTCTTAAATGGAAGAAGTTTGGAACAACCAGGACTCTTCCTATAGCTGGCCGCCCGGCCAAACTGAGCAATCGGGGGAGAAGGGCCTTGGTAAGAGAGGTGACCAAGAACCCGATAGTCACTCTGGCTGAGCTCCAGAGATCCAGTGTGGACATGGGAGAAACTTCCAGAAGGACAACCATCACTGCAACACTCCACCGATCTGGGCTTTATGGCAGAGTGGCCACACGGAAGCCTCTCCTCAGTGAAAGACACATGAAAGCCCACAGAATCTTGTTTCTCACAGTCTGAGAGTCCTTCAGGTGCTTTTTTGCAAACTCCAAGCGGGCTTTCATGTGATTATTATCAATCATGAATGTATGTATGTATGTATGTATGTATGTATTTATATATATATATACATATATATATATATATATATATATATATATATATGTGTGTGTGTGTGTGTGTGTGTGTGTGTGTGTGTGTGTGTGTGTGTGTGTGTGTGTGTGCGTGTGTGTGCGTGCGTGTGTGTGTGTGTGCGTGTGTATAATGTTTTTATATTCATTAATTAAATGTGTGATAAATATTTATTTATCATTCCATTGAATAAACCGTATGTCATTGTCATTGTTGATTCCTTTTCTTAAAAAGCAGCGATCGGCCAAAAACACAAGATCCGAAGCCTCGTTTGTTGAGTTTTTCGTCGCGATTCGTTCCCTTTAAGGAACCACGTGAGTGCGCTGTCCACAGCCGGTGGTCCTGAAACGCGAGCGAGGGACGTGAGACCCTCCTCTCGAACATGAACGGGAGTAATCGTTGGTTGCTAACAAGCCATGGGACATCACCATATTGCCCATATTGTGATCCCAATTATCGGAATGAAAGTGGTGACTTTACCTTCCCTCTCACCCTTTTTCAACCCCAACACTTGCCGTCTTATTTGGCTTCCCCCTTACTCTCCCTATTCTAAGTCGTCCTGGAGGATCTTTAGTCCGCAAAGCAAAACAGGTTTAAGAAAATTACAAATATATTAATCCCACCACGTATAATGATCACAGCGCTCATTTCTCGAATTATGAATGAGTGAATGAGAAAGAAAAAATGAATGAATGAATGAGCTGATGTCAGAGCAAACGTCATTCCCGAAAAGTGAATTCGTACATTACATTCCTCTCGCGTTATCAAGTGGATAAGGCGAAAAGAAAGGAAACGGACAGACGCGGGACAAAAGCCATAACGAGACAGACGGGGACATTACAAACAGGGTTGTGATGCTCACCGAGAGGTGCGGCAACCGGAGCCTGCACCGTCAGCACCGTCAGCACGAGCAGCGCACGTAATTCATGCCCGGGACGCACCATCGCGCCGTGCTTGCCCTCTCTGTGCGTCCCCCCGACCCCTTCCCCAACTCACTATCGCTTCATGCTCAACAAGAGGGGCACCCGACACAACTGACACGGTGAGAGTGAGAAAGAAAAAAGGGGGTCACGAATGAATGGTTCGTTCGCAGATACAGCAGGACCTCCCCCTTTTTCCCCCACCCTACATTGGGCGGGTCCAGATGGCTGCGGCTTCTTTAGCCTCGCAGGGGGCAGGAAGCAAGGGAGGGAACGGAGGAGGTTGTGGTGTTGGTGGTGGTGAGACAACGACCGGATCCGGATTAGAGAGTGGTGTACGGGCAGTACGACCCCAAACCGTACACGGCACGAAAAAAGCACCACCGACTGGGCATAGCCTTGGTGTGCCAGGCTTGGTGTGCCAGCCTTGGTGTGCCAGGCTTGGCGTGCCAGCCTTGGTGTGCCAGCGTTGGTGCGTCAGGCTTGGTGTGCCAGCCTTGGTGTGCCAGGCTTGGTGTGCCAGGCTTGGCGTGCCAGGCTTGGTGTGCCAGGCTTGGTGTGCCAGCGTTGGTGCGTCAGGCTTGGTGTGCCAGATTTCGTGTGCCAGCCTTGGTGTGCCAGGCTTGGTGTGTCAGGCTTGGTGTGTCAGCCTTGGTGTGCCAGCCTTGGCTAACACCTGCACATCCATGATTCGGATTCGCACACTATGTCTGCACACCCGGCACTCTTCCTCGCCCAGTATTGAGTTCGGGATGGTAAAGGGAAATGGCGGAAATTGGAGGGAGGAGTAAGTGCTAACCAGGTAATTTGAAACCTTCTGTACATTATTCTACAAAACATAAGCTGTGATAATTCCAATGGACAAACATTCAGACATTTATAGGGCCGAATTTATGAAACGCGTTTAGCGAGCGTCTTGCTAACACACACCTAATACTTAAACGCTGACAACACGATCTCTGTACCTGCACAGGTAATTACCCGTGTAAATAGCGATTTACCAAGGCAGATTAACATCAGTTTAGTTGTGTGTGTTTCAACAGCCGATTCATCTGTGAAACCACGCCCATATCTCCAACAACCAATTGAAATGAGGCATTTCCATAGAATCAAGTCGCCACAGACAATTGCTGGAGGGGATTCAGCGCATTGTTCCTCATTATTGGTTGATCCAGATCATCTTGCGTTATATTCAGCAGTCAAAGAAATGATTGCTTCGAGAGATGCATCCATACCTCCTTCCACTCATCCATTCCTCCTGCCACTCATCCATTCCTCCTGCCACTCATCCATCCATTCCTCCTTCCACTCATCCATTCCTCCTTCCACTCATCCATCCCTCCTTCCACTCATCCATCCCTCCTTCCACTCATCCATCCTGTCTTCCACTCATCCATCCTTTCTTCAACTCTTCCATACCTCCTTCCACTCATCCATTCCTCCTGCCACTCATCCATTCCTCCTGCCACTCATCCATCCATTCCTCCTTCCACTCATCCATTCCTCCTTCCACTCATCCATCCCTCCTTCCACTCATCCATCCCTCCTTCCACTCATCCATCCTGTCTTCCACTCATCCATCCTTTCTTCAACTCTTCCATTCCTCCTTCCACTCATCCATCCCTCCTTCCACTCATCCATCCCTCCTTCCACTCATCCAGCCCTCCTTCCACTCATCCATCCTTTCTTCATCTCATCCACCCCTCCTTCCACTCATCCATCCCTCCTTCCACACATCCATTCCTCCTTCCACTCATCCATCCCTCCTTCCACTCATCCATCCTTCCTTCAACTCGTCCATCCCTCCTTCCACTTATCCATCCTTTCCATTCATCCATCCTTTCTTCAACTCATCCATCCTTTCTTCAACTATTCAATCCCTCCTTCCACTCATCCATCCATCCCTTCACTCATCCCTCCTTGCACACATCCATCCCTCCTTCCACTCATCCACCCCTCCTTCCACACATCCATCCTTCCACTCATCCATCCCTCCTTCCACACATCCCTCCTTCCACACATCCATCTCTCCTTCCACACATCCATTCCTCCTTCCACACATCCATTCGTCCTTCCACACATCCATCCCTCCTTCCACACATCCATCTCTCCTTCCACACATCCATCCCTCCTTCCACACATCCATCCCTCCTTCCACACATCCATCTCTCCTTCCACACATCCATCCCTCCTTCCACACATCCATCCTTCCTACTACTCTACTTATCCATCGTTTTCTCCACTCCTTATTCCCCTCATCCATCCTTTCCTTCCACCATTCATCATTCATCATGTAAAACACAATCTGTGAATGTGTACAATCTCTGTGTCCGTGCTATGGTTCCTACACGTGTGCCACTCTGGTTATTCTGGATTTAATTGTGATCGATGATTATTATTGAACACCTATCATGTTTTATGTTTGGGTTAAACACACATTATATAATTAATTTGTGGCTATCTATTTATTATATATGCAGATCTGTTAACGTTTTGCCACTCCTTTGATACCATTGTAGTGATTCTAAAGTTAACTTAAACTGCCAGGAATTATGAGAGTACAACTGCAGTTATAACTACACCATTTTCGCCCAATTCTTCCTTCAAGACCTAAAACGCACTATTAACCATGCCCTCGCTGACGTGTGGAAGTTTATTTGTTATTTAATGATTAGGTTTTGGTCACACATTAGATAAACACTCTTCAGCAATAGGCGATTTGGGTGATCAACGCACGATTAGCAATTCTACACGTGTCTCACGTAAATTCAGCCCTCAGCTAATATTAGCACTTGTGTGTGTGTGTGTGTGTGTGTGTGTGTGTGTGTGTGTGTGTGTGTGTGTGTGTGTGTGTGTGTGTGTGTGTGTGTGTCTGTCCGGGCTATAACTTTTTTTTACCATTTGAGTTATTGTCATAAAATTTTCACTAAAGCTTTATTATGATAATACGGAGCAGATAAATTAATAATTTGGTCAAAGAAAATTCAAACCTCCATTTGATACCAAAAGGTCAAAGCTGAACGTCACATCCAATCATCAACTTTTAGCGAATTGACCTGAAAATCAAAGAATTTGCATATGGGGTCACTAAGTTGGTTCACCAACTCAAGAAGCCAACAAAAGCAGAAACACAAAAGCGGGGTTCAGCAACAAAAGCAGAAACACAAAAGCGGGGTTCAGCAACAAAAGCAGAAACACAAAACCAGGGTTCACCAACAAAAGCAGAAACACAAAATCAGGGTTCCCCAACAAAAGCAGAAACACAAAAGCAGGGTTCAGCAACAAAAGCAGAGTTCAGCAACAAAAGCAGGGTTCAGCAACAAAAGCAGGGTTCAGCAACAAAAGCAGAACACACAAAAGCAGGGTTCAGCAACAAAAGCAGAAACACAAAAGCAGGGTTCAGCAACAAAAGCAGAAACACAAAAGCAGGGTTCACCAACAAAAGCAGAAACACAAAAGCAGGGTTCACCAATAAAAGCAGAAACACAAAAGCAGGGTTCACCAATAAAAGCAGAAACACAAAAGCAGGGTTCTCCAATAAAAGCAGAAACACAAAAGCAGGGTTCAGCAACAAAAGCAGAAACACAAAAGCAGGGTTCAGCAACAAAAGCAGAAACACAAAAGCAGGGTTCTCCAATAAAAGCAGAAACACAAAAGCAGGGTTCTCCAATAAAAGCAGAAACACAAAAGCAGGGTTCAGCAACAAAAGCAGAAACACAAAAGCAGGGTTCAGCAACAAAAGCAGAAACACAAAAGCAGGGTTCACCAATAAAAGCAGAAACACAAAAGCAGGGTTCACCAATAAAAGCAGAAACACAAAAGCAAGGTTCACCAACAAAAGCAGAAACACAAAAGCAAGGTTCACCAATAAAAGCAGAAACACAAAAGCAGGGTTCAGCAACAAAAGCAGAAACACAAAAGCAGGGTTCACCAATAAAAGCAGAAACACAAAAGCAGGGTTCAGCAACAAAAGCAGAAACACAAAAGCAGGGTTCACCAACAAAAGCAGAAACACAAAAGCAGGGTTCACCAACAAAAGCAGAAACACAAAAGCAGGGTTCACCAACAAAAGCAGAAACACAAAAGCAGGGTTCACCAACAAAAGCAGAAACACAAAAGCAGGGTTCACCAACAAAAGCAGAAACACAAAAGCAGGGTTCAGCAACAAAAGCAGGGTTCAGCAATAAAAGCAGAAACACAAAAGCAGGGTTCACCAATAAAAGCAGAAACACAAAAGCAGGGTTCTCCAATAAAAGCAGAAACACAAAAGCAGGGTTCACCAATAAAAGCAGAAACACAAAAGCAGGGTTCACCAATAAAAGCAGAAACACAAAAGCAGGGTTCACCAATAAAAGCAGAAACACAAAAGCAGGGTTCAGCAACAAAAGCAGAACACACAAAAGCAGGGTTCAGCAACAAAAGCAGAAACACAAAAGCAGGGTTCACCAATAAAAGCAGAAACACAAAAGCAGGGTGCACCAACAAAAGCAGAAACACAAAAGCAGGGTTCACCAACAAAAGCAGAACACACAAAAGCAGGGTTCAGCAACAAAAGCAGAAACACAAAAGCAGGGTTCACCAACAAAAGCAGAAACACAAAAGCAGGGTTCAGCAACAAAAGCAGAACACACAAAAGCAGGGTTCAGCAACAAAAACAGACACACAAAAGCAGGGTTCACCAACAAAAGCAGAAACACAAAAGCAGGGTTCACCAACAAAAGCAGAAACACAAAAGCAGGGTTCAGCAACAAAAGCAGAAACACAAAAGCAGGGTTCACCAATAAAAGCAGAAACACAAAAGCAGGGTTCACCAACAAAAGCAGAAACACAAAAGCAGGGTTCACCAACAAAAGCAGAACACACAAAAGCAGGGTTCAGCAACAAAAGCAGGGTTCACCAATAAAAGGAGAAACACAAAAGCAGGGTTCAGCAACAAAAGCAGAACACACAAAAGCAGGGTTCAGCAACAAAAGCAGAAACACAAAAGCAGGGTTCACCAATAAAAGCAGAAACACAAAAGCAGGGTTCAGCAACAAAAGCAGGGTTCACCAATAAAAGCAGAAACACAAAAGCAGGGTTCACCAATAAAAGTAGAAACACAAACAGCAGGGTTCACCAACAAAAGCAGAAACACAAAAGCAGGGTTCAGCAACAAAAGCAGAAACACAAAAGCAGGGTTCAGCAACAAAAGCAGAAACACAAAAGCAGGGTTCACCAATAAAAGCAGAGACACAAAAGCAGGGTTCACCAATAAAAGTAGAAACACAAACAGCAGGGTTCACCAACAAAAGCAGAAACACAAAAGCAGGGTTCACCAATAAAAGCAGAAACACAAAAGCAAGGTTCACCAATAAAAGCAGAGACACAAAATCAGGGTTCAGCAACAAAAGCAGAAACACAAAAGCAAGGTTCACCAATAAAAGTAGAGACACAAAAGCAGGGTTCACCAATAAAAGCAGAGACACAAAATCAGGGTTCAGCAACAAAAGCAGAAACACAAAAGCAGGGTTCAGCAACAAAAGCAGAACACACAAAAGCAGGGTTCAGCAACAAAAGCAGAAACACAAAAGCAGGGTTCAGCAACAAAACCAGAACACACAAAAGCAGGGTTCAGCAACAAAAGCAGGGTTCACCAATAAAAGCAGAAACACAAAAGCAGGGTTCACCAATAAAAGTAGAAACACAAACAGCAGGGTTCACCAACAAAAGCAGAAACACAAAAGCAGGGTTCAGCAACAAAAGCAGGGTTCAGCAACAAAAGCAGGGTTCAGCAACAAAAGCAGGGTTCAGCAACAAAAGCAGAAACACAAACAGCAGGGTTCACCAACAAAAGCAGAAACACAAAAGCAGGGTTCAGCAACAAAAGCAGGGTTCAGCAACAAAAGCAGGGTTCAGCAACAAAAGCAGGGTTCAGCAACAAAAGCAGGGTTCAGCAACAAAAGCAGGGTTCAGCAACAAAAGCAGAAACACAAAAGCAGGGTTCAGCAACAAAAGCAGAAACACAAAAGCAGGGTTCACCAATAAAAGCAGAGACACAAAAGCAGGGTTCACCAATAAAAGCAGAAACACAAAAGCAGGGTTCACCAATAAAAGCAGAAACACAAAAGCAGGGTTCACCAATAAAAGCAGAAACACAAAAG